>NC_081435.1:15667320-15975373 GCF_949786415.1 Peromyscus eremicus
CAGCTAGTTCCCACTGGACCCAAAGAAAATGCTTCAATTACAGATTCAACTTCAAGAAGTTTCAGTTAGCATAGCACAATTATAAAATAATTTCTGAAGGCACTGTTGATGCAGTCCTGGTCCCTTGCTTTTCAAGTCCCTCATCTACGCCGACTTCCTTAACTGTACCTCAGTGTGTGCCCTCTAAACCTATATTCCTGCTGTCTATATGTTAGGATCAGGATAGGAAATGTTCAAATATATGAACAGGCATATGTGTGGAAGGCTTGGTTCATAGCTAGTGAGATGGTGGAAACTGTAGGAGATAAGGTCTAGTTAGAAGAAGTAGGTCCCTCAGGTGTGCCTTTGCCCTCAAGTTCTTGTACAGCTCTCTGCATTCTGTCCCCCATGAGGTGATGATCTGCCACACGCTCCACAGCCGTGCTAATCTGCCTCACCACAGGCTCAGATTCAACAGATCCAACAGAGGAATCTCTGAAAATGTTTTCTTCCAGTGAGGTATTTTGTTGCAGCGATGTAAAGTCTATCAGACTAGATATTCAAAGGTCTTTAGCTGGGGACAGTAGATATTCTTGTAGCTTTCTTTATCTGCCCCATGACCATGATTAGGCTTTCCTTTCTTACTTACTTTTTCCCTACATACTTTTATCACCTTAACATCATAAAAATCGAGAGGCATCTGTTTCTCTCACTCCAAATCAGGAGCAACATGGAGATTGGGTCTGGAAACCCAGATCATCTTCACTGTTCCCACAAAGTGTACCAAAGGTTTACAGGCAATAGCTGATAGAAATTATAAGCCTGTGGTGATATTTTATTTGTGCTGAAATGTGGTATTTTATTTGTATGTTAATAAATAAAGTTTGCCTGGAGATCAGAGGTCATAGCCATAAACAGAAGTCAGGCGGCAGTAGCACATGCCCTTAATCTGATCATATGGCAGGTAGAGTCTCTGTGTGTCCAAGGACACAGCCAAGCATGGTGGCACCTGCCTTTAATCCCAGTACCAACCATAGAGACCTGGAGGTCTGTATAGACAGGCAATGATGAGGAAGTGATGGGGCTGGGCTTAGAGCCAATGAGAAAGCAGAAGAGCAAGGCAATAAAAGTACAGGTTAGACAGGAAGAGGCTCTCTTGGGACGTGGTGAGCTAAGGTTAGTTGGTGGCTATTGCTCTGATCTCTATGGCTTTCACCCCCATATTTGGCTCTGTGTTACTTATTTAATAAGACTGTTTAGGAATTCGTCTACATAAGACTACACAAGAACAAAAGAAGGTCAAAACAGTCAACATTCTAGCATGGAGAGGGACAGGTTCATGAGCTCCCACCCCTAACTGATGAGCTTCTAGGGGAGGCTGAACAGTTTTCTTGAAGGCTGTGGCAAATGATAGACTGACAAAACTCCAGTGGATGGTTTTACTGCTGTGGGTACATGGGTGCCACAAATTGTACTCAGTGGGTTGTTCAGAAGGCAGGAAACTGGGGACTAGGTAGGTGGAGGTGGTTCTTGGAGAAGTAAGGGGGCATGGATAAATATATATTATAAGCAATTCTCAAAGAACTGATAAATATATATTGAGATTATAAAAAAAGAAACATTTCTTTTCTTTTTAAATTTTATTATTAAAAACAATTTTAAATTTGTATCTATTTTGATCATGTTCTTCCTCCCCCAGTCCTTCCAGATCCTCTCCCCTTCCCTATCCATCCAACTTTTAGTTCTTTCTCAGAAAACAAACAAAAACACAATACAACAACAAATCCCCCAAATCAAGAAAATAAAATAAAATCACACCCAAAAAGAAAAATAAATAAACAGCAGCAACAACAACGAACAAAAAAAACAACACACTAACTGTAACCAAAGAAAAGCAAACACAAAAAATTGTGGAGTTCAATTATATGCTGGTCAATTACTCCTCAAACATGAGGCCTGTTACTGGAGTGGTTGATAGACCCACTTTCACTCCATTGGAGAAAACTGATTTTTCCCTCCTCCCAGTAGGTATAAGTGTCAATTTAGTTGTCAATGTTTACCCTCGTGTCTAGGTTTTCATTCATTCATTTACCTATTCATTCATTCATTCACCCATTTGTTCATTCATTCATTCATTTGTCTGTAAATATATAACAAAATATAGTAAGATAAAACAAAAACTATTACACTGAGGTTGGACAAGGCAAACAGAAGGAAAAAGGCCTAAGAGAAGGCAGAGGAATCAGAGCCACTTGTTCACACACTAAGGATTCCCAGAAAAACGCTAAACTGGAAGCCATAATATATACACAGAGGAGCTAGTGCGGATCCAAGCAGGCCCTGTGCATGCTGCATCAGTCTCTGTGAGTTCCTATGACATTTGAGTATGTTGATTTAGAGGGCCTTGTTTTCTTGGAGTCCTCCATCCCTTTGGCTTTTTGCTCTTTCTACCTCCTCTTCTATGGGGTTTCCTGAGCTCTGAGGGGAGAGACTTGATGGAGACAGCCAACGTTCATCAGAGTGTTCCAAAGTCTCTCACTCTCTGTATGAGATATGACTGTGGATCTCTATATTTGCTCTCATCTGCTACAAGGGGAAGCTTCTCTGGTGATGGCTGAACAAGGCACTAATCTATGAGTAGAACAGAATATCATGAGGAGTCATTTTATCACTACATTTTCTTTCTTGTTTAGACCAGTATTATTTGGTTTTATCCTAGGTCCCTGGACTAACTAGTCTCATGTTCTTGGTCACCCAAGCAGTGTTGGGTATGCAGCCTTAAGTCAGAACAGATAGTGGTTGATTACTCTCACAACCTTTTTTGACACCATTGTCCTAGCTTATCTTGCAGGCTGGACACCATTGTAGATAACGAGTTTGTGAATGGGTTGGTGTTTATGTTTCTCTTTAGGGAGCAGGAAGGATGCCTCTTTGGTCTCTGTACCAAAGACAGTGGAACATAGGGATGAAGATACTATGTAGGCACCAACTCAACATTTTCAACTTTAATAAGTTGCTCAGGAGACTTTGATGTCAGTTTGTGGAGAGCAACCTATAGTCTTGGCAACATCCTGGGATGTTTGGATATTACCCTGGGGCACCTTTGGCCAACAATTCAGTTATATGTAACCCAGTCTCTGTACTGGAAGCTTTGTTTGGTGACAAGAAATGTCCAGTTGGCCCTCTGTCTCCCTGTTACTTAGCAATTTCACTTAAATTGCATTTATATATGTATATATTTTAAGAAGTTTCTACTGCATTAGGTTTCCATACTACTCCTCAAATGCCCCTTAATTTTAGCTGTTTCTCCCTGTACTTTTCCCCATAACCTCATATCCCCCCACCTCCCACTTGATTCTTCCCCAGTCTTGCCATAGCTATCTATTCTATTTCCCTTTCCTAATGACATCTATCTGTTACCTATAGTCTCTTACTCTATACCTACCCTCTGGGGTTCTGTGGATTGTGTAGCTTGTTTATCATTACCTTAACAGATAAACTCTACATATAAGTGAATATATACCATATTTTTCTTCCTGGGCCTTAGATACCTCACTCAGGATGATTTTTTTTCCAGTTCTATCCCTTTGCTTCCAAATTTCATGATGCCATTTTTTTTAAATGGCTGAGTCATACTCCACTGTGAAAATGTACCACATTTTCTTTATCCATTCTTCTGTTGAGGGACATCTAGGATGTTTCCAGTTTCTGGCTATTAGGACTAGAGCTGCAATGACTGTGGCTGAGCATGTGTCTCTGTGGTAGTATGATGCATCCGTTGGATGTATTCCCAAGAGCCATGTAGCTGGATCTTGAGGCAGATGATTTCCGTCTTTCTGAGAAACTGCTCCACCCTTTTTCACAGTGGTTACGTGAGTTTTCACCCCAATCAGCAATGGAGGAGTGTTCCTCTCACTCCACATCCTCTCCAGTATGAGCTGTCACTTTTGTGTTGATCTTAGCCATTCTTACACATGTAGGATGAAATCTCCAAGCAGTTTTGCATTTATTTCCCTGAGGACTAAAGATGTTGAACATTTCTTTAAGTGTTTCTCAGCCATTTGAGTTTCCTGTATTGAGAATTCTCTGTTTATCCCATTTTTTAAGTTGTTTTTTCCTTTTCTGTTGATATCTAGTTTCCCAAGTTCTTTATATATTTTTGATAATAGTCCTTCATTGGATGTTGAGTTGTTAAAAATCTTTTTTCATTCTGTAGAATGCTAATTTATCCAAATTACAGTGTCTTTTCCTATGCAGAAGCTTGTCAGCTTCATGGAGTCCCATTTATTTATTGTTGATCTTAGTGCCTGTGCTAATGTCATTCTGTTCAGAATGTGTGTCACCAAGTTCAAGGCTGTTTCCTGCTTTCTCTTCTACCAGGTTCAGTGTATCTGGTTTTATGTTGAGGTCTTTGATCCATCTTTATTTGAGCTTTGTGCAGGATGATAAGTATGTTCTATTTTGTTTCTTTTATATGCAGCCATCCAGTTTGACCAGTACTGTTTGTTGAAGAGTCTATCTTTGTTTTCAGTGTTTATTTCTGGCTTCTTTATCAAAATATCAGATTTCCATTGGTGTGTGGATTTATATCTTTGTCTTCAGTTTGATTCCATTGATTAACATGTCTGTTTTATGCCAATACCATCAGTTTTTAGAACTATAACTTTGTATATAGCTTTGTAGTACAGCTTGACATCTGGAATGATGATACCTCTCGATGTCTAGATGTTCTTTTATTATTCAATATTGTTTTAGCTACTCAGTTTTGTAACACAAATTCTAATAGGTCTTTTAATAAAAAAACCTGGACCCAGATATTGTGGTAAATGCTCAAAGATCAGAGGAAGGAAAGAACAAGCCACTGCCACCTCTTATCTCTAGGACTCCTCAGCCTGAAAAGTCCTCTAGTTCCTGTTTCCTCATGCCTTATATAACTTTCTCTGCCCAGCCATCACTTCCTGGGATTAAAGATGTGCATCTTCCCAAGCAAAGGCATGAGATTAAAGATGTGTACCACCACTGCCTGGCTCTGTTTCTCTCTTAGATTGAGCCATTCTCATGTAGTCCAGGGTGGTTTTGAACTCACAGAGATCCTTATGGATCTCTGACCCTGAGTGCTAGGATTAAAAATGTGTGCCACCCCTGCCTGGCATCTATGTTTAATATAGTGGCTTGTTCTGTTCTCTGATCTTCAGGCAAATTTTATTAAAGTGAATAATATATTACTACACAGGTGGTGTGTGTGTGTGTGTGTGTGTGTGTGTGTGTGTGTGTGTGTGTGTATGTTTGCATGTGAAGCTGAATATTGTTCTTTCAAGATCTGTGAAGAATTGTACTAGAATTTTGAGGGAAGATTGCACTGAATCTGTAGATTGTTTTTGATAGGATGGCCATTTTTGCTATATTAATCTTACCCATATATGAACATGGGAAATATGTTCATCTTCTGATATCTTCTTCAATGATTTGATTTTTTTAAAAGATAAGGTTTCTCTGTGTAGCTCTAGCTGTCCTGGAACTCACTGGGTAGGCCAGGCTGGTTTGAACTCACAAAGATATGCCTGCTTCTGCCTCCAATGTGCCTGTCCTGGATCTCGCTCTGTAGACCAGGCTGGCCTCAAACTCAAAGAGATCTGCCTGCCTCTGCCTCTTGACTGCTGGCATTAAAGGCGTGCACCACCACTGCCTGGCTTGACTTGAAGTTTTCAATCATACAAGATTTTACATTCTTGGGCAGAGGTACTCCTAGTTATTTTATATTATTTGAAGCTATTGTGAAATATGTTGTTTCCCTGATAGATGGATTGTCATTCATATATATATATATATGAGGGCTACTGATTTTTGTGCATTAATTTTGTATCCAGTTACTTTGCTAAAAGTGTTTATAGGTAGTTCTTATCGGTAGCTCTAGGTGGTTCCTAGGTAGTTCCTAGTGAATTCCAAAGGGAAATTGTAAGAACACTTAGTGCTCATACGTTTTACAAGGTCTCTAAAACTGACCTTCAAAACATGGCCTTCCAGTGTCTGCTTCTAGCTGGATTGAAACTTCGAGCCTTACAAGGGTTACACTTTATTGTATGTTCTTATGGGTTTTGATGATCTCTGGGACACTTTTGGATTTACTTTGTAATAAAAATCCCTTAAGAGATGTGTGTATTTTCATTGAGATGAAGTTCTCTGTCTGTATTCATGGACACATGGATAAGGATTGTTTTCCTTTACAAATAACTAGCCTATAGCTGGCTCTAGGATGCCCAGGCTCAGGACATGCATAGACATGGAATGGAAATGTAAGAAGACATGGCAATGGAGGAGAAAGCTGTTTCCATGTTCCAAGGAGCTGGGGCAAGGTTTAACAGGGAATGAGGGAAAGTAGTGGTGATGGAGGAGAAAGCTGTACGTGTGTGTGCAGGGGAGCTGGAGCAAGGTTTAACAGACAGGTGACAGGGAGAGCTGAAGGATACAGATTTCTGTATAATGTGCACTGCTAAATTTTATATACTTTCTATGCTTGTTCCATGAGTTCTGTCATCCACAGCCACCAAGAAAAACAACTTTGTGCCATGATAGCAACGACTATGACTAATGCTGACTCTAACATTGCTCCTAAGTCAGCATTGTGAACCAATGCCACCAGCGCACAGTACAGACATGGTCACAGGTCTCAGGTGAAGGTAAGTTGATGTATTTTGTGCAGTTCAAGTCTTAGTGTACAGCAGAAGGTAGGTTTTCAACAAGCTGGTGCCATTGTCAATACTGGCTTAGTGCTACATGAACAAATTTGCACTTGATCTTTAATGAAGCCCTTCTGTGCTGGCTTTATGACCTCCCTGTCACACCTAATACCCACACCATGTTTTTGGCATGAGTCTCTCTTTGTTCCTAGTATTTAAGCTGTGTCTCTTTATGCAGTGGATTTGAGCTGGGTTTCAGGGACTATTCTGTCCTGAATCATCCAAGATTATACTAATGTTATAGCATCCATCCTCGGGAAAAGCCAGGGAATCATGGGTGCAAGCTAAAGGGACTATTAGGTGTCTAGGGATGAGCACTAGTGAACACAACTCCCCTGATAGACATTTTGAAGACTTACATGTTGATGTGTTTGGAGCTACTGCTCCAGCATTTCCTTCTAGCTTTAACAAGTATTACATCACCAGGGTCTATGAGTGTTATATGGACCTCCAGGAGCAGTTATGGTTGACAATGATTTAGTCATCTTTATTTTCCCACTAGGCATTGTCTGGGGATCATCTGGGATTTTAGTTATTGTGCATTTAGGAGTTAGCTTTCTAGGCCTGGCTTGTCTAGGAATCATTCTTTCCCTTTAGGCTCCTAAGGGGTTCATATGAGCTTGAACAAGATAGAGTAAAGTACAGTGTGTGTGGTATAAGATAGTGAGTTTTGGGATCTGGTCAGTCTTGCAAGCAGGGCCAAGATGAGGGGAAGTGAGGCAAGCCTGTAAGGATTCTGTCCTTATTACGTCATCAGCCTGCGACTGCAGCCCGGCCTAAAAAGCGGACCTGCACTCCCACAAGTTCTCTCTCTCCCACATACTCTCTCTGTACTTTCCCTTCATGAGGTCTCTCTGTCTCTATCTCTGCATCTCTCTCTCTCTCTCTCTCTCTCTCTCTCTCTCTCTCTCTCTCTCTCTCTCCTCTTCTCCTAATAAAGCTCTAAAAAGGTAACCACGGCTCGTGATTCTTCCGCCACCCCAGCATTTAACACCAGCCACTAGTGCTGTATACCTGCTGCAGCTACAGCCAGCCACGAGCGCCACTCCACCCTTCAGTCCCTTCTAAGGTCTGTTCAGGAGCACAATCAGCAGCAGCAACTTAAGATCTCCTGTAACTTTATACCTTGAGGTATGATTCCATCTGCAGAGTTTAAATACTAGTCCAATACTTCCTAGCTGGGGCCTTGATCCAGTTATCCAACCTCATGGGATTTCTTTTTCCTCTCCTATGGAGTGGGTAGCTGAATGCTTATTTCCAGCAAAGAGAAAACTGTGTACCACTCCAAGGATAAAACGTAGAGAATATGCTCACAGAACAGTGTTTTGCTGCATCTAGCATCCACCCAGACCTGAAGCAAGATACCACAAAAGGAGTGATGCCCCAAGGGCAGTGAGTAAGAACTATGGTTAGTTTTCCCTTAAAGATTATTTGTGATTTGACTCACAAGAGACTCCCAAACCTGAGCAGGAATGTCACATTTGTGAAGAATCTATGGGATTTGAAGCAAGCCTGAGACATGGGACCAATATCCAGGGTTCAATGCTTTGCTGCTCTTCCAGAACATGCCCTCTCCTCTTCAGTAAGAATGGGCAAATAGGTAGTAGAATCACAGGAAATCAAGTGTGTCTGTGACCATGTCAGTTTTACTCATAAGCCAGCATTTCTAAAGTTCTGATGGTTATTGTTTCAAAAGTTATTGACAACCATTACATAGAAAGAGATATTTCTGATAAAAATCACTCATACCAGATTAATGATAGCCTCTTTTCATGATGTCACTGTCTACTGTAACTTCTACAGCCTACTCTTTCCAAATCCTTTCTTCTCTTTAGAGGCCATCTTGTGTCATTCCTTCATTTTAAAGTTTCCATAGCTACTCCAGATCCATTATTCCCTTGCTAATTCTTCTCTGGGAAGGATTCATCTCAAGCCCTATTGGTCTGGGGTTAGAAGAGAGTCTAGGACCAAGATGGTACCTGTGTGGCGGTGTGCTAGGTTTTTATTTTCTCTTCTTTGATGTCATCAAAGATTTTTCTGGACATTTCCTGAAGCTGAGGGATTTCCAGGGGCATTATAGAGCATCAGAGCCAGGGCAAATCTTTAAGCAGTGTCAAAGGTCATAGCTTGCCTTATTGGCACATTCTAGGCTGGATCTGAACTCTTCTTGAACAACTTCTTATAATACCCCCTCATCTATGTGCTCTTCTTTCACAGATATCTACTGTATGACCAAGCCACAGCAGACCTGCTACAAGTATGTGAAGGAGGAGACTGAACATGGCCCAGTGGTGTAGCTCCATGGTACACAGAACAACAACTGCTGCACAGGAATTGCTCTTGAAAGATCTACAAATCAAACCCTCAACCCACACATATTGACAGAGATTCAAAAAAACCAAAAAGCACTGCTGTGTGGGGAAGAGTTATGTTATCTGACTAGACTACAGTGCTAAGCAATGTCAGCCACTACAGGGGTCCAGCTGTGTGCTGGGGTCAAAAAGATTTTTGCCATGCCTTTCATATCCTATAACATAGCTCCATAACCACTAGTGTTGCAAGCTGATGAAATCCAGGAGATTGAAAAAATCTAATTAATATGGTCTTAATTATGACAGTAATAATACCTACCTCTCAGCAGGAGGAGGTAAGATATTAAGTTAGTAATACTAAATTTCCCAAGGGTGATAAGACCCTTTAAGATGAGATAATTTGAAATTTACTGATATGAGAGAGCAGAAATAGGCATATTTGAGAGATTCCAAAGGGGCGTGCAAACCTCTCTGTGTCAGTTAGTTGTGCAGTCAATCAACCAGCAATCTAAGAAATGATGTTAGGTACTAGTTATAGAAAAGTAGAAGGTATCTGTGTTTCATTTCACATATAAGGAGGAGTAATAGGCAAAAACACAGATCCCTTTGACCTCTCCCAAGTTACATTACAAATACTACTTTGGGATAGTGCTCTCTCCTTACCCTCCGTGCTATACTACTTGTTTCAAACTTGATTACTATGCCTGACTTAAGAATGTGCTCAGATTCTCAGATGTGTAGTCCTCTAAAAAGCAGAGCTTTTCTTACGTTTCTTTGTATCAACTCAACACAGTATTGGCATTTAGTCCATACCCAATGAAATTTTCCTCTTACAACTGGAGAGTAATTACCAAATTCACCACTCTGAGCTTTGGTGCTTTCAAAAGCTTTCTGGAAGGACGAAGAATTTGAGGAAGGAAAACTGGAAACATTAAAGGTGAGGATAAGTAGGTAGCATTGACTTGTAGGAGGCACCCAAGAAGATGGGAGAATTCAGGAGATGGGGAAGCACCAGTATTATGTCTGCCCTGGTAGAGGCACTTCTAACTGTTCTCAGAATATTGTTCTAAACATGTTATTAAGATACATAATGGGTTCTCTCCAGGTGGATCTGTGTCAGCCACTCAGCTGGATCCTTACAATTATCCTACTGCTCGCTCAGCTTTGCTTAGTATTTCAAGGAAACATCAGATGAAGGCAACAACTCTATCTGTTGTCTTCCTCAGGAATATAGGGTACTTAGAATTGGCTCAGTCTTGTACATCTGGAATCATGGCCCCAAATTATCATCTATCCTATACCTGATTATCTTTTGTTATTATCTGTATTCTGGATCCAGCCCCATGCGTACAAACCATCATTAGTTTGGTTTTCTTATAACCCATTCTTCCTCTACTCTCAGATCTGAACTTCAGTGCTGCAATTCAGGTACTGAAATTAATTTTAAATATTATTAAATTCTTCTTTCACGTTGGTGGGTCTTCCAGAATCCCAAACGACTAATTATGAATTCTTTTACTTTCATTGGATATGACCATCTCTCAGTAGGAATGCTGTGTCCAGCGGTTTCCTTCATCAGCAAGTCCTACTGCTCTTTACCTGATCTTCACCTGGTGGCCAACCCATAACATTATTCAAGTCAACCAGTTACATACATCTGTAGAAACCAGAGGTTATCTGTCTTTTTTTATGATGATAAAATGTGCTTCCTACAGCTCCTTATTCACCCTGAATGCAGGCCCTCTGCAGTCCCACGTAAGTAGTCTTACATCCCTTCCTTAAGCTGTGACACATTTGCCTACTAAATTACTGCCAGTATCATTTGTCCAGATCCCATATCATGCATGCCTTTGGCCATTTCTTACTACTGAGTCTGATGGATCACTCCTTGACTAGTAGTATGAATAAAAAAAGTTCAGAGCCAAGGTCCCCCTTTTCTAGTGCTTGGATGCACCAATGATCCTCATTATCTCTCCTAACTTGATTGCAGAGGGAAGGGTGGTAAGGCTTTACTATTGGTCTTACTAGCCCTCCCCAGTGAGCATGAATCTTATGTCAGTGATTACTTTTGACTGACCATTGCCTGAATTCCATGTCACTGGGATGGATGTGATGTCTTTGTGGAGACAGACAGTTTCCACTACTCTGTTTACAGCTGTCACTCATTCAACCATGACTTTTACCATCAGTTATAAAAACACAATTTTGAACATACAAAACAGTGTAGAGCATACTGGCCTTGAGTTGCCAACATTGCGGTGGGGAGACAGACAATAGCATCAGCAATTTTGATATAGAGCGGTTAAGTGCTCTAAAAATGAAATTGATGTAATATTATGGAAGTTCAGAAGAAAGCTATGAGGAGAAACTCTGAATTTATCCAAGAATATGATATTTAGACTTTCAAGAGGATATTTTGAAAGTCATATTAGAAAGGAGTGTGAATAGATGGGGAGAAAACACTAGACCCTTGAAACACCATGTGCTGATCTTTGGACCACTTCTTATCATCTTTATTGCTGTAAACTTTTTTATTCTCACTTTTTGAAATTATTTCTTTTATCAGTATAAAAGAGTTACAGAATATAATGGGTTTCATCATGGTATTTTTATAGACATAACTAATATGCTTTGTTCATATTCAGCTCCCTTGTCCCCACTGTCTCTTGCCTGTATCTCAGCAGTAGTCTTTTGTATCCTTGTTTCTGACCTTTTCCTGTACATGACTTTCTTCATTCAAGTGGCCAGAGGCCAGAGTGGTCCTTTATATATGTTATAACAGGTTGATCCCTACAAGCACTCTCCATTTCACTCACATAATAGCAAACTTTCAATACCTCAGGATCTTACCTAACTTTTCCTCTAGTCCTTCATAGTTTTCTCTGCTGTCTCCTTGTTACTAACTCCATGTCACTCCAGTCACAGTTGGCTTTCCTTGAGTTCCGTTCCCTGCTAAGGGACTTTGCAATATATATTTTTCTTTTGTGAGTGGTCTAAGTGGCTCCCTCCTTCAACTCATTTAGGTCTCTAATCAAACATTCCCTTCTCAATGTGGATATTGTTTAATTGCAAATCATCAGATTTTCCATAAGTTCCCTCACTCTTATTCCTTTTGCTTTTTAAAACTCTATTCTTATATATTGTATAAGTCATTATAGTTTTACTTTTTTGTCTGCCTTTCTTCCTGTGGATTGTAAGCTCAGAGATGAACATCCTTTTGGTTTCCTTTACAAGCACAGCCCAAGTCACCCTGAGCAGAGCCTGGCACAAGAAGACACTCAGTAGGTAGTTATTTGTTGAGATGGATAATGCATTGTCATGTACTGGCATGTCACAATCAACTATTCCATCAGAAGGTGTTCAGCAAATTCAGCTGAAGAAATAGACAGGAGCCAAGTCAAGGAGAGCATTGTGTGACCTGGGAAAACTTTCTCACTTAATTCTGAGAAATTATAGAGTCCTTGAGGACTTATGAACAAAGCAGGTAGAAGAGCAAACTCAGATAAATTAATCAAGGTGGAGAATCCAGGTGGTCAGCACTTTAATGAAACCCTGATAGCTCAATGTTGATGTTTATGAGATACAATCTAACAGAGACAGAAATCCACATGGGAAGTTTGACAGACACATTGGAGAGATGATAGTACTGAGGCAGTGGACCTGGAGGCAGATAAGCACAGCCCAAGCAGATGTCTCCATGAGAAGGAGAAAATAATGGCAAGAATTCATGCCCTATTAAGAAGAACAACAAAAGTCATTAGAGTCTTGTGGGATCACAGAATTATATCTCTGTAACTACTTTCTATCTGTTTCATTGTTTGGCTTGGATTCTATTTGATGTTGAGTGTGTGCAAAGAACTCATACCTCATAAAAACTTCCATAAAAAGAACAGACTCACCTTTTACCCTAAGACAAGCTTTCGTCCACCATGCAGGGCCAGGCCAGGTCTCTTCTTGTTACCTTCAAAGATTTAGGTCATCATGTTCAGAGAGACAAGATATAAATAAAATATAAATACATGGAGAAAGGATAAATACTTCCCTCTTACTCTTTACACAACATGACTTGCATTTTCATTTTTTTTTTTTTTTTGGCTATTGGGCTCTGCAAATTCTACATAGTGTCATGTGAAAGTGAGATTCTAGAAAAGACAGAGATCTGATCTCGAGAAGATACAAGACTCACTGCTTTTTAATGAGACAGATTAGGAAAAGGTTGTCCACATGGGACTATCAGCCCAGAGGCAGAAATGGAGGAGTCAGGGTAGCTTTAGGGAGGGATGAATGTAAAAATTAGATAATGGCTCTACAGAGGGAGCAAAGGACCTACAGGTGCTGATAGAATATTCACATGACTGTCCATTGAGAAAGAATTCAAATGAGAAGAGAAATGTTGAGATTCTGCATGAGAAACCCACTTGGAATGAGCAAGGTGCAGAAGAGAGAAGGATCATGGATGAGCTGACCAGAAAAAAAAAATTAAGAATTCAGGATTGCCAGAGTAGAGTTCTAGGCAAGCCACTTTAGTTCTCATTAGTAAAGTTTATAATTTGCTTTTTTCTTCCCCACATTTACAAACAAAATATTGCTCTCAGATTCAAGATTTAGACTTCTGAATCATAGTGCAACTCTTTTTTGTATAAGTAACATATGTTTTGTGTCTTTAAACACAATTACTTTTGTATAATAAAAGTGTTGATTTGATGATGCGACATTTTCTGCAAGTGTGTTTAAGAGAGTTTATGTTTTCATAAGTTGCAATGAAACTCAATTATGTATGTGTAATAAGGCTTCTGATTGTTACACTTAGACTTTCTGTATAATGAAGCCAGCAATTAGAATTTGCTTGCTCTATGGCTTACGAAAACACACTTGTTTTGTAGACAAAAGACTCTTAATGAGCCCCCTTTTTTGTTAATTTTTTTTGTTGTTAAAAACTAGTCTATAACTCAAACATATAATTAGATTTCTTAAAGGTTTGGATTGTTGTTGTTGTTGTTGTTATTTCTTTTCCTCTAAACACAAAACAATGCAAAAAAGCAATAACATCAAGGAATGTGTCATTTCAAATCTGTGCTCTTGTTAAGATCTGCAGTCTTACCTTGGAAGCACCTCCAGTGCTGATACAGGTGATTTCGGACTTAGAATATAGACATCTAGATACAGCAGCTATCTGATTTAATAGAGACGTGGTCTTTGCAAGCCTGCTTGCTTAAGAGTTGGTCTGGACATAGAATTCAACCTAATGGAAATATGGCATAGTCAGTCAAATGCCTATAACTCCAATACAAGGACCTGAGTTTGAATCTCGAATCTAAATAAAAACCAGGCATGGCTGTGGAGGCAGACAGGCAGATTTCTAGTGTTAATTGGCCAGCCAACCCAGTAGAATTGTTGAACTTTAAGTTCAGTGAGAGACCATATCTCAAAAAGCAGTGGTGTAGAGTGATCAAAGGTACCAGACATTGACATCTGGCCTCTGCACTCACATAGCCATACCTGTAACCACACACTCAAGTGTACACACTCATACTAAGGAATATATACATTACACAATGCCCATTCTATACACAAACACAACAGAATCCCACCTCTTCCCTTGGTTACTGATTCTGACAGTGGCCTGCTGGTACCCAAATGGACCAGCTGTTCTCTGGGCTACCTGGCAAGCAATTGCAGAATGAGCTAGAAAAAAATTCCTTGGCTGCTCTTTGTTCATATCATGGTTTGCAAACATAGGGCAGAAGATCATTACTTCCTCTTCACTGGTGCCTATTGGTTTCCTTGCTGGTCATTTGTGTTGTGGACGCAGAAGCCAATTTCAATAATTGTTCCAGGTGTTGATGAAAGACCTCTGGACCAAAACATCTTATATTGTATGTCATTTTGAAGGATCTTTATCTACTTTAAGAGAGTCTCCCTTTCAGTCTATTAAAAGACTTTTAGTCTTATAAGGAACCTTTGATTTGAACTCACCAGCCACTAAATAAAATTCATTTTATAGCTTACAATACAGCAAATGAGAGAGGGTTTTCTGGAGCATGCCGTACAGTGTTCAGGAATGAACACAGAAAACTCCAGGGACTTCCTGGGGATGAGGATTTAACATAGGCACTTGGCCACACATCGGTCGGTCGGAGTGATGGGACGAGAAACCGACAGTGGGTTTGCAGCTTGCAAATGTATGCACTTGTGCTGACAGGGCTTGAGCTGCACAGCAGGCAGACGCTGCTGTCATTGAGACACCATCCTCCTCTGTCAGCAGGAACTCACAGGCTCCCATAACCAAGAGTGAAACCCTCAGCAATATTACCAGAGCCCGCAGTTACTTCCAATTCCCCATGGCTGTCGGCAAAGCTGGGAGGAGGAACCCGGATTCTCCCTGCCTTATGCTTTCTACTCTCCAGCAAGCCTTTTTCAGAAGCAGCTGGTCAGGGACTCTGGGTAACAAGGTTTCCAGACTCCAAGTCCCAAGGATGGAAAAGAAAGCAGAGTGGAACCAGGTCTGAACACAAGCCAGGAGCAGCTTTTCCACTGGGAGTGTGTGACATGTAGTGTAGACATGACATCCTCATCTAAGAGTGAGCCTCCCAGGATCATTGGACGGAAGTTAGATGGCATCTGTAATGCCACAGGTTGGGAGTGGGCCATCAAGGTGAGGCTCAGGAAGCTTGGAGTTACAGGCCTTCTTCTGTGCCTAAGTGGAATGGTGACATTAGGCAAGCCCTCTATATTTATGGGATTTACTTTTTGACTTTAAATTAGGAAAAAGAAGCTCAGTGGTTTTGTAAGATTCTTCAGTGGATAGAATTTTTTGGGTTGTGACAGTCAAATAAAAAATAAAAAGGATATTTTATGTTGGTTTATAATGTACCTATATAGTTATCTCCCTCTCTTATAATAGGAAGTCCTATGAAATGATAAATAGTTGTTTAAAAGGCTTCCTGAGTGTACATGTTTGTATGTTTGTGTAAAAAAAAAACACATGCTTTTGTACATTCATGTACATGGGAATATATGCCAATACACAGATGCACAAAGGTACCTGTCAAAGGATATTAAAATTTATCTTTGTGATGTATGGTGATATATGGGTATGTGTAACTGACATCACCTGGGAAAAATGCATTTTGGGCTTCCCATTGGAAGTGGGATTTAGATTTTTACATTGGCGTGTGGATTCCTCCTGAAACTCCAAGGCTGATTTTCTTCTCTGCAGGGTGTATTGTGTGGTCTGTGTCCCATGGAGGTAATCCTGGGCAAAGACTCCTTGAAAACCT
This sequence comes from Peromyscus eremicus, assembly GCF_949786415.1. Lineage (NCBI taxonomy): Eukaryota > Metazoa > Chordata > Mammalia > Rodentia > Cricetidae > Peromyscus > Peromyscus eremicus. The sequence goes on from NC_081435.1 coordinate 15,683,629, forward strand.
CGACTACAGCTGTGGATTTCATGTTCAATCAACTCTCCGAGTAGCAGAGGAGGGAAAACACAGTGAAGGCATCCTGTCGGGAATTATCAATATAAACGAATGACAGGTCAGGTCTGATCGCTGGAATTAACAATCCCCATACCCGAGATGTATTCCGCTCAGCTTCCTCTCAGAGGCAGACTTTTAAATTTTAAACAAAGGATCCAATTAAATTTGATCCAATTTAAATCCATTCAGCTCAGAAACCTTTATTAAATATCTAGGATGGATGGGGCCCTGGGCTAGATAGCGCAGGAGTTAGGCCTCTGTGGCTGGCAGGCATGAGTGTTGCTGGCACTGTGGATTTCACTTCTGCTCCACAGAACTTTCAGTTTGTGTTCCTTTGTTATTTAATTGCATAGACTACATATTGCTTTGGGAGAAGCGCTACCACCCCCATGTTTCATATAAAGGTGATTTATGGGGAGAATTTCCTGCGTGAGAGCCACTCTGCTAAGCACCATCCCATTAAATTCTACCATGGTCCTGGGATTCAGCTATCTCCTGAAGCTTCCTTGTTCTTCCCCCTCTAGGAGATGAAGAAATTTAATCTCTGGCCTAGCCAAAGCAGTCACAGGGCTGTCAGCGGGGACTACTTAACCTCAAGCCTTATGGTCAGAACACTGAGGCACACAGTGGTAGGCTTTTCCATTCTTGAGTCACACAGTCAGCTTTGGCTTCCATGATTCTCTATGGTGAATAAGGCATAGAGTGAATGTCCTCCATGGCAAATAGGTTCAGGGGCACTCATTCACTAACATGGACTTTCTTTGTCGAATTCTGACTTGTCTAACCTTATAATTTGTCTCACAATAATACTTGGCTTCTATTCCCCCAAAGTGATTGTACTACTGTTCTTCATGAAACACGAGTCCTTTCTTTTCTATTTGCTCTGAATAGACTCACCACCCCAGCCCAGCCTCCACCAGGTAGTCTCCTGTTACCACCAACATTCACTGTGCTTTTGCACTTTTCTGTGTCCTTTTCCATCTTCTTCTCTGGAGGCTGAACTGCCCATCTGAAGACGGTAGCTCACGGGGCATTCTTGTTAACTTCCTACGTGGGCAACTCTTATCTTTCCAGTGTCTCATATTGGAAAGCTAGGGACTGTACATACGTCACATGGCTTTGAATCCTCACTGTGCCTCACATCAAAGGCAGTAGGCATTGCTAACCATTGTATTCGCAACTAGTTCAGGGTAGGGTAGGGCCAGCATGGACTCCTTAGGAAGGAATCCCTGAGATGATGGATTCTCAGCGTGGAGTTTTGAAGTTTGAAGAACTTTCAGAAGGGCAGATGTGATTCAGGATAGACAGTGAAAATAGCAGAGCATAACAAAGTGGAGGGAAAACCCCATGGTGTTTGGCAGGGGCTTCTGAGAAAACTATCCAGGTGGAACATGTATGCACAGAGGGCATGAGGAGGTGGGTTGAGGATGCAGAACACACACAGTAAGAGGCTGGCTTCAGAGGTAGCTAATTAAATCTAGAGTTGATCAGCACTTTCTCTGTGCTGGGGAGATAAAGTTGAAAGAAGGCATGGCTTCTTTCTAATTACATCAGAGTTTGTATCTCTCACATTCAGCATAATATAATTTATGTCAACAGAAGAGGTGCTCCTGGGAGTTCAGTACTGCAATCAGTATACCCTGAAGTATGAGGTTCAGATGCAGGTCCTGCAGAAAGGAACTGGGGTACACATTTCGGCTCTGGAGCTTAACAACTGTCTTATTGTGTGCAAATTCTTTCATTCCTGTCTTCTGTCCCCTCATCTGTGAAATTGGATTAATGGTAGTTCCTCATTGTAGCTTATTGTGAAAAGTAACTAAGATTGTGGGTTTGAAGTTAAAGGCAGTGTAGGACTCCTATTCATAATGTAATTTTACCTGTTATTGGAGCTTTGTTTAATGAATAAGATGATGATCTCTGAGTGAAAGGTCCTGCAAAGTGTCCTGTGACAGTGTTTCATGTGGTAGACTTTGAGAAAAAGGTAGGGCATAGAAGGTGGAGCCTTGAGCCTGGTAATTCTATGGATGCCAGACAACACGGGGAGCTGAGTGGAGGTATAAGTGTGCCTGGGTTCTTTTAGGGAAAATATGTAGCCCAGTGAACAATGAGAGAAAGGGACAATTTGGAAAGATTGTAGGGAGTATGTGGGACCTTACATGCTAGGGTACTATGGGTAATTTTACTGGAACAAATGATGGAGTGATTGAAGATATCAGTCTGGCGTTTGCTTTGGGCAGAAGAGTGACAATAGGCATAGCCCAAGAAGGCTGGGACAGAAAAAGGACAAAGGGGGCTCCATCCCCCAGGCCAGCAGTGGTTAACCTATCAAGGCAAATTCACTTTTTTTTTTTTCAAAGTCAGTCTCAGGGAGAGAAAGCCACGTGAATCCAAATATCCGGGCAGCAATCCCCCAGAGGCGCCAAAGGTAATGAAACATCGGTATCTGCTGCTCCTATCTGTTATTGCTGATATTCAGATAATGATGCCAATACCCAGCTCGGGAGGAGGAGACGCTGCCTGTCCAGTGGCCTGTTCAGCTCATCTCCTGGAGCGGGAAGAGACAGTCAAGGATGAAGGTGACCCAAGAAAAACAAACCCTCTTCCTTCTGGCCCAGTAAGTTACTCTCTGTTTCTAAGACCACAAGGAGAATGTTTCAGACTGAAACTAGCAGCAGTTGTGTATTATATCTGAATAGCATTTATAATTTCAAAGTGCTTTTGCATGAGGTATCTCATTGAATGGTCAATGTGGGGAAAAAAACTCAGGAGATGCTCACATTCATGAAAGGGCTCTATCCTTGTCTCATTTTCCATGGGGGATAAGGTCAAGTTAGGAAAGGTGGCAGAGTGGATGTTTGCTAGACTGTACATGCAAAGAACACATGAGGGGTGAGGGGGAAAGTGGCAAGCCTGCCTTTCTTAGTACCCCCACATCTATAGCAGACAATGACAAAGGAGCATGATGAGTTTTCTCTAAGCCCAGACAAAACAGGGATGTGAATCCACACCCAGCTGATTGGAGTTGGTGTTGGGGGTAAAATCTATTTGCTCTCCTGCATCCAACCTGTTGTCCAGAGAGTGCTCTTGTTAAAGCAACAAACATTCACAGGCTGTAGGTGTGTGAAGCCATCATCAGCTTCTGGCATCTTCATATGGGTTCACTTGTGATGGTTGTATACTTGTCCTTGGATGCACTGAACTGGGCTAGGAGAGTTCCCTTATGAAGGGATGGGCATGTAGACTCAACAGTGGCTCATCCAGCTGATTTTCTGGTTGCTTCACAGTCTTCTGAGTTATTATTGTCTCTATTCAAAGGTCACAGGATGAGACCTTGGGCTTAACCCTATAAGGCCCTATTTCTTCACCTGAAAGAGAATGACACCTACTACATCCACTTACTACATATGTTTGAGGGTAAAAGTCCTGAGTGTGGTTTATGTTTTATAAAGTATTATACAAATGCAAGGTGTCATCATGTTCACCAAATCACATTAGGGACAGATAAACCCTCAGTCCCCAAACAGAACATGAAAAGGAAAGAAAAAGAAGGTGAAACAAGTTAATATTTACTGGGTTCTTGCCATTCATCTTAAAAATATTGTCTCATTTAATTTCCACAACCATTTTCTGAGAGGTTGGTATCACCAAGTTCATAGTCTTATGAAAAATACAGCCAAAGCTTTTCTAGATATAATTTTGAATTCAGGTGTATGCAAACATGTTTCGATATGTCAAAATCTAATGTATATATTATCCATGTATACTCTTGCTTCCTCCTTTGCTGAATCCTGTGCATAATGAGACAAGTTGAGAATATACAGTACCTTGCATACAGGCAAGCCTGGTTAGAAATTTGGAGATATGTGGAAAATTATAAGGAAGTCACAGAGGGACAGTCAGAAAGCTTCTCAATGGCATGGACACAAAGTTGGGTATGACTTTGGGCTAGAGCATCAAGATGTTCATACTCATATCAGGCTGAACCTATATGGAGCTGGTAAATAGTCCTCAGGACTGAACAACCAACTCAAGGATGTGCAGGGCTGGATTTCCAATGGGAAGCAGCTTGAGCTGCTACTAGGGGTGTGAATGTAAATCCTGACATGATGTCAAACTCTCCAAGTTCTTTGAAAATGTGCTGAGCAACTTGACCATTTCTTCAAGTTATTATATTATGAACACACATGACTGACTCAAATGGTATATATTTACAGATACACTGAGTGCTATGGTGACAGAAACAACGTTAATTTATCTAACTAAATTTTAGTTTAGCTCTGGTATTTTGGCAGGGTTGCACAGAGTTTGGGATTACTGTGTAAACACACAAACATTTTTCTATATGCTTTGTGTGTGACTTTGTAAGGTTTTAGAGTTTGAGGTAAGTGACATAAATCAAACACACTTTTATTCCTCCCCAAATGGAAATTGTTGTACAAGTGAAAAATTCAAGGTAATGGTGGATTTTCCTGCTTCATGACGAATGTTGCAAATAAAATCTTTTTTGCATATTGGACCAAATATCATGTAATTCTGTAATATGTTCTTTTATTTGTTGGCTATGCTATTTCTGCCTAAGGCCAATGCTCACATTATGAAAGAACGTAACACGTGAAGAAGGGCATGGAGATAGCATCTGTCTCCCTCCCTGTGGTTTTGGTCCACACAATCGGAAGAAAGTTGAGAATCATTATGAAAAGAGGCACTGAGCATACTTGTTCTTTCTGTGGCATAGGAGGCATCAGCAGAAAGGAGATCTCTTCTGGCTCCTCTGTCCATATGCAGATTTGTAGTCCTACTATAGGGAAGCTGAGGGAAAGGAACTTGAAGGCTACAGATAGGAGGAAGAAACCAGCAATACAAACAACAACAACAGAAACAACAACAGTTGGAATGAGCTTGGCTCTTAGCAGTCAGAGTTCACTCTTCAGGGTGAGAAGTTGGTACAAGGGTTGACTTAAAATAACATCTGAAGTTAATTCAATGATTCAGAAAAGTTCTGAAATGACATGCACAGCTTACACAAGGTCAAGGCTCTAGTGAAGGAAGGCCAGAGTTGCACTCTACCTGACAGGGGGGGGGGTGTCTGAAGACATGCTGGCTATATGAGGTCCCTAGGAGCACACCTGGGTTAGCAGTGGTCCCCACAGAAAGGAGCATCTTGATTCATTACATGTTACATTAGAGCAGAGTGTTCCAAACATAATTCTACTGAAGCTCTTATACCTCAGTATTTGGAGTGGTGATAACATGGGCCAAGTTCACTGATGGTGTTGAAATAACTGTTTCCCACACTTACCTGTAGATTAGGATTACCTGAGACATTTCCATTTCCAGTTGGAAAGATCCAGATGCTTAGCCTCCCAAGCTTGAGATTATCATTCTGTAGGAGACAGGAAGAAAAGTGAGGTCTTACATTCTAATAAGAGCCTCAAGTGACTCTTTTTTTTTTTTAAATTTTTATTTTGCAATACAATTAAGTTCTACATACAGGCACAGATTCCCTTGTTCTCCCCCCTCCCGCCCCCCTCACCTTCCCCCCAGCCCGCCCCCCATTCCAATCTCCTCCAGGGCAAAGCCTTCCCCACAGACTGAGATCAACCTGGTGGACTCAGTCCAGGTAGGTCCAGTCCCCTCCTCCCAGGCCGAGCCAAGGGACCCTGCATAGGCCCCAGGTTTCAAACAGCCGACTCATGCAATAAGCACAGGACCCGGTGCCACTGCCTGGATGCCTCCCAAACAGATCAGGCCAATCAACTGTCTCACCCACTCAGAGGGCCTGATCCAGGAAGAAACAAAGTGCTAGAGAGGCCCACAGAAATCCACAAAGATACCCCCACAACAGACTGCTGGCAATGGTCGAGAGACAGTCCGAATTGACCTACTCTGGTGATGGGATGGCCAAACACCCTAATTGTCGTGCTAGAAACCTCATCCAACTACTGAGGGATCTGGATGCAGAGATCCATGACTAGGCCCCAGGTGGATCTCTGGGAGTCCAATTAGCGAGAATGAGGAGGGTTTATATGAGAGAGAATTGTTGAGACCAAGGTCGGATAAAGCACAGAGACAAATAGCCAAACAAACGGAAACACATGAAATATGAACCAATGGCTGAGGGGTCACCAACTGGATCAAGTGACTCTTGTTCATGTGACAACATATGTAATAACGTTTTCTCAATATTGTTTAGTAATTACATTCGGTGTTTTCCAAACCTCTTCTCCCTCTGAACTCTAAACCAATGAGAATTCGCTCTAAACTTACTTTGAATATCTGTGAGCAAATGAAATGTTGGGGCCCTGCTTCTATTCAGTGTTTTCCCCTCAGCCATTTTCCCTGTTTGCTGCTGGACTTAACCTCACCTCTCTGACTCCTTTCTAGTTTTCTCTTTAGGAGAAAACTCCTCACCACACACACTAGTGCTTCCATCAATTATCCTTATGAGAATACTGAGAATTTTACACCAAGTACTAAGAGTTTATTCTGGAAGAACCCATGTAGAAAACAATGAACAATTTAATATTTTGTTACTATTAATAATAAATTGATTACATGATTTTTAAATGCTTTTGTGAAAGTATCTGTTTTGTTTTCTTTTGTAATTACATACAACAAATTTGCCCTGATCTATGGCTGCTTTCCGTCTGTCACCTTCTCTTAACCCAGAAGTCACTTTACTTTGCATGTATTTGTTTGATGGGACTTATTAACTTAATTCTATACTAGCTTATGTACTCACATACAAAATAAATATCTCCAGCTGGCTTAGCAGTTAAGAGCACATACTGCTTTTATAGAGAACCCAGGTTCAGTTCCCAACATGCACATGGCAACCAATTTCCAGGGCATCTGATGCCTTCTTTTCTGGCCTCCACAGACACTGTACACACATGGTTTATATACATACATGCAAGCAAAGCACTCATACACATAAAATAAATGTAAATAGCTCTACAAAAGAAAAGAATGGGAGATGGCTGTTTCATAATTCATTCATGTAGAATTTTATATCCTCTCCATGATCACAGGAGTGACTCTTAATAGTATTCTAGCACTCAGACAGAAAATCATCACTGATTAACATCTTCTACTGCTGAGGAGTCTTTGTGTGTTCTCAGTAAACAAGACTATTCTAAATGTCATGACCTGCTTGGGGGTTCCTCAGGTACACTCTGTAGAAACCAGAAACGGAAAGAGAAAAACTTTTACCATGGGTGTTTGCCTGGAAAAAGCCAATAAGAGAGAAATGAGATAGAAAAAAGGGGGTAGGTAGGAGGGGAGGGAGGGAAGAAGGGAAAGAAGAAGGGAGAGGTGGGAGGCGATCCTGTGTTAGGCGCCAAACCCTTAGGCCGTAGCCACTGGCAGCAGCAGTAGTGACAGACGCCAGATATGTGTACACTGAAGGTGAATGAGAAGGCAGCTGCACACCATGGGGAGCCTCACAGCCAGAGAGCCAGGTGGCTGTGCTATGGCAAAGAGCAATTGACAGAAGTGGATGACAGCCATGCCCAGTGTGAGAAACACCCCTTCCTCATCCTATCAGTGGTCCATGGAGAGAGACTAGAGCCAAGATCACCACTGTGGAAGGGGACATGCTGATTCTATCATCTTAAGGACAATAGCCACTTAGAAACTAGTGAGCATCACCCCAGGCACAGTCAAGGTACATTTATGATTGGCTCACCTCATTGCAGATGGCACTGGGGAAATCATGATGATAATGAGGGAGATGGCTTGACCTGAGAAATGAAATAGTTTTGGAAGGATAAACACAACGTGTCTGAGTCAAATTATAATGTGCATCTTTCCTGCTTTCCTTATAGGGAACTGAATAGATCATGATCAAGTCAGTTGCACATGTTAACACAGACAGATATCTGTATGTGAAAAGGCAGATATTTAAAGCCTAGCATTCAGGTATTTCAAGGCAGCAAAGTGAAGCCATGAGCTTTCAAATTTCAGACTGACTTCTCTCCTTGCATACACCTCCCTTTGTCTGGTACTCTTCACTCTCTCTGCATTTCATTTCAATGTAATGTTTATTTACAGAGATACTCACTGAGGTAATTCCACGGACTTATCCTTAATGTTGGCTCCTTAAAGGTACCGGGGATATTTGATTCATATTCTTTCATAAATGTTTGCATCTTTGTGCTCTCTGCCTGCCCCCTTTCTCATTTTCACAGCCATCGCTTTGACTCAGCCTGTCTCATGGCAAGCTTGGTTACAGGCACTTGGTCTACTGTGTTGAGCAAGACTGAACTGCAGTTCTGTTATCTTGGCATCATGAATAAACAGCATCCTTCCTAGAACACTTGAGGATATCAGTGTTAATAGTAGTAGCTACTTTGAGCTCTCTTCAGACATCAAGTGTGGAGAACAGGGGACTAAACAAACAGACAGAGAATCATTCAGGCAAGATGTCTGATAAGTCAGATTACAGAAACTTCATGATAGAGGCAGGGAATGGGCTGGCATGGGAAGGATTCACTGGATTCAAAGTAGGAGGAGATAGCATGGAAAATACGTTTGGCTTTTTAAGCTAAATACTTTGACTCTGTGCCACTCATGTTCTGTTGCAATTTTGATTCCATTTATATTCAAGAGCCAATGGGTGAGCAATCTGGGATGAGAGAATCTATCCTTTATTACTCAATTCTCTCACTTACAAATGGAGCAACAAAATTTAATTGGTCTTTATTGTATGTGTCCAATTAAGTGATATGTCAAAATCCTCAGCACTGAGTCAGATGTTTGAAAATCATTCCATACAGGCCAGTCAGCCCTAGTAGGATTGGTACTGGATTAGTACTTTGGTTTTGAATTTGCAGTGGGTTAGACATTTATGCACCAAGGATATCACTGTGCCCGTTTTCCTTATGGACTTTTACATTCTGCTTCTAGTAAGGTTTTCCTGCATTGCTTCTCTTGATGCTTTTTACACACTGTAGTGAGTCACCCCACCTTCTGCTATGCTATTTTGATACAGATCATTTTATACACCCTCATGTTTTGTGGGAATAAATTCTATGTAGCAACACATCTAGTTACTGCATTAATTAAGCATGGTTCATGTAGCATTTGAAGTGAGTGAGGAAGGAGAATTTGATTATCCAGGACATCAGGGCCTTTCAACCAATAATAATTTACTGTCTCTACTAAGTACTTTTGGATGTTCACTGTAGAGGGGACACTATATTTTATAAATACACAGCAGAACCCACTCCTATGACATCATGTGTTTAAGAGTCAAGTATCTGACACAGTATGGAGAGAGGGTAAAGATTCTCTTTCCTGATAAGGTCACAGTTTTTTTTCCTGCTTCCAGAATGTGAGACCAGACACATAGGAGGCAGCTGTACTCAATGAGGTCATAAGGAGGGGGGAATATTGCAACAGAAAATTATTGGTTACAGGAATAGGGGCTGAAGACCAAGGTTGACATACTAGATTCAGGATGTGAAAGCAAGGCTGTGCAGGTACACTTGTATTTGTATGTGAGCATACTTGTGAGTAGAAGTGTATGACTTATGTGGTACTTTTATACACATGTGTGGTAGCACATATGTGCATATTCTTCTTGCATGCATGAGTGTGCATATATAAGAAGCATGTGTGTGCATGCATAAATGTTTTATATTTATAGTTTTGTCCTCTATAACTTAATTCTCTTATCTTTAGGACTTTCACCTATCATCTATTTAATATCTATCTATCTATCTATCTATCTATCTATCTATCTATCTATCTATCTATCTATCATCTATCTATCTAATTTTATTTGATACCTGTCTATCTAATTTTATTCAATAGCTATATATTAGTGAAAATCCTATGTGTCAAGAACTTAGTAAACTGTATCTGTGTAGCAATCCTCTGGAGTTGGTTTTATAACATCTGATTAATTTGAGGAACCAAGATTTAGGAAGCTGAATAATTTGCCTAAGGTCAGTTAGCTTATGAGTGGTTCAGCAAGGGACGAGCCAAGCTGGCACAGCTTTCTGCATTGAGCCTACATTTATATAATCTTCTTTAAGTGCCATTGTATACTCTTCCTAACATAGTTTTAAAAGCTTGAAGCCATGACTATCGCCACATTTTTATTGAGTAGAGCACCCAGATACTGCCCAGACTAAAATATGGTCACTTTTCCTCTTCTAGGGCAAGCCCCAAGATACGATGTGAATGACCATTTCAGCAGAGTGAGCATCAACTTCCCTGACCTAGTAAAGAGAAAATTGAATGTAGACTTGAGTCCTAGGGCCTTACAGATGAACAGGTATAGGGACACTAGGCCTCTTAGGTGCTTTGGGTCCTTTTGAGGCCATGGGTAAGACCAGTGATCCAGAGGGAGCCTATGAGAAAACAGAAAGTTATTCAGCTCCTCTAAAACCCCAGGTACAGAGCAGAGATAGAGGAGTCATGCAGCTTCTAGAAAGCAACAGGAATTTCATATGCAGACTTCCATCTACTGTGTATGGTTGGAATATCAGATAAATTCACTCTGTCCATGTAGTCTTTCCATAGGAGGAGATACTTCGGACTATAGAAGGTCTCGGTTTAGGAAAAGATGTTATGAGAAAGACTAACACAGGAGCTAAGGCTCAGCTATTAGCATATTAGGATGAGGGAGTTTATTGGGCAATGACCTGAGAGGCTAAATCTATAAGAGGAGTAAGTACTACAATTGAATTGTTTAACATGGCAGCCATTAGTCATATGAGGCTACTGAATGCTCAATACGTGGCTAACCTGAATTGATGGGTAAATGTACACAAAAATACTAGATTTGGAAAAGTTAGCATATGAAAATGAATATAATTTCCTAGTAATAATTACTTTGTATTGGTTACATATTGAAAGGCTAAGACTCTGGATATATTGTATTAAAGCACATTAAAATTAATCTCACCCATTTGTTTCCATTTGTTCTTTCCTTTTAAAAATATAGTTATTAGAATGTTTGAAACAATGTATGTTGTATTTATGCAGCTTTAAAAATAATCATATTCCCATTTCACAATGCTATGTCTTAGAATCACAGTTTAGTGAGATTTTGAAATTGTGGGATGGCCATGTTCAGGGTCAGTGGTGGGTGATGTTAACACACCATGCCTACATGCTAGCCTCTTTTGGGCATAGTCTTTTTATAATGGCTTACGACAGGGGTAAGGCAAATGTGCTCCATGCATGCATATGACTCAGTATGTCCTTTTCAAATCAGCCTTTGATTTCCCATCTAAATCATCTTTCTAATGGGATCAACATTTAGTCCCTAACTCTTGTGTAGCATGAATCTTAAAAGGTCTTATTAATAAAATCAAACCTGAAGCCAGGTACTGGTGTCAACGCTGGAATATCAGAGAAGCAGAACAAGCCACAACCACCTCACCTTGTCAGTTCCTCAGCTGATCCTGTTTCCTCAAACTGGAAGCTTCTCAGTCCTCATCTGAATGAATCTCACCTGAACTGCTGCTCAAAAGCCTAAAAGCTTAACCAGTCCTAGTTCCTGGTTTTCACGCCTTATATACCTTTCTGCTTTCTGCCATCACTTCCTGGGATTAAAGGCATGAATCATCATGCCTGGCTGTTTCTAGTGTGGCTTTGAACTCACAGAAATCCAGATGGATCTCTGCCTCCCAAGTGATAGGATTAAAGGTGTGTGTGTGTGTGTGTGTGTGTGTGTGTGTGTGTGTGTGTGTGTGTGCCATCATTTTCTGGCCTATGTATCTAGTGGCTGTTCTGTTCTCTGACCCTAGATAAGTTTATTAGGGTACACAATATTTTGGGGAACACAATATCACCACACTCTTGTTTCTTTTTTATTAAAAAGAAGAGTTTCTCATACAATATATTTCCTTTCCCCACTCCATCCAGATCCTCCTCAATTCCCTACACACCCAAATCCACATCCTTTCTTTTTCTCTCTCATTAAAATACAAACAGACATCAAAAAATCATAAAATAAAGTAAGATACAAAATAAGAACAAACAAACCAGAATGGAACAAAACAAACTAACAAAGAGAAGAAAAAAAGCCAACTAAATATCACAAAAATACATAAAGACACAGAGACATACATGTTCATTCTCTCACACAGAATTCTTACAGAAATCCAAACCAGAAACCAAAGTACAATATATACACAAAGGACTTGTATGGTTAAAAAAACAAAGAAACAAACAAAAAAACACTGTAAAAGAAAAGGCCTGGCAAAGCATTATGGGACAAAGAATATTGAGTTTGTATTTGTGTTGGCTACCTATTGCTGGGTATGGGGCTGGCTCTTCATAGTGGTTTGTATACCCAGTGATATTCCATTGGAGAAAACTAACTTTTCATTTGCAACTGATTATCAATTGGCAATTGCTTTTGAGTTAGGGATGGTAGCTTGTGCCCCTACCTCTCTCAGTGCTGGGACCTCATTTGGCCTAGACCTGTGCAGGCCTCTGTATATGCTGCCACAGTCTCTGTGAGTTCATCGATGTCTAAGTCCTGTTGTGCCTAAAAGACCTTGTTTTCTTGGTGTCTTCTACCCCTTCTAGCTCTTACAATCTTCCTCCCTCCTCTTCCACAGGTTCCTTGAGCCAGGTATGGAAGGATGTGATGGAGACATCTTATGTATGACTGAGTATTCCAAGTTCTCTCACTCTCTGAACTTTGTCCAGCTTTGGGTCTCTGTATTTATTCCCATCCCTTACAGAAGGAAGCTTCTCTGATGATGGCTGAATTCACTGATCTAGGAGCACAACAGAATGTCATTAATAAATGTTATTTTATTGATAACTTACTTTAGCAGAACAGTAAGTAGCATTTGGTCCTAGGTCTGTGACTTATCTAGTCTCAGGTTCTCAGCCACCAAGCAGTGTTGGGTATGTGTTTCATCTCACTGGAGTGGGCCTTAAGTCCACTCAGATATTGCTGGGTTACTCCTACAAGCTATGCACCATTATTGCACTGGCACATCTTGCAGGCAGGTCACTACTGTAGATTGAAAGTTTTTGTAGCTGCTAACCCTTGTTTCAAAGCTATTTGTTTTCTTACTGACAGTCTTCCAGGTTTGTACTATAACCTTTGATTCCCTTTTCTCACTTGTTTCCAGACAATTCACACTATCAAGACTCATAACACCCTCCCCAATGCAGGAAACTTCATCAATCTCTGATGTTTGACCTTCTCAGATTCTTAGTTTTTAAATAATAGCTTTGGTCACAAACTCTGCCCATTGTTCTTTCATGTCCCAGGTGGAGGTTCCGTCTCCTGGATTATGATTTATTCCTGATGAGGCCAAGTGTCATGGATCCTTTGACAAATATTTGAGTATATCACCACTTTGCTCTGTCTTGCCACATCTGTTTAAGTGCTTCTCCTTTGTGAAGGAGGATGGTATTAACAAGCATCCTATGGCCAGGTATCAGACCTTCTGTGTTAAGGAACATAGTTTAAGGTTTATATCATACTTTTAAATGTATATAAGTGTTACTAGAAGAGAGACCAATGGATTATCACTCACCATATTTTCCAGCTACCCGACTTAAGTAGCCGACCTACATTCTTGCCCCTGTCCCTTACAAGTACTTTTTGTTTCTCCATTAGATATACACTTCTTTTTATGCCTTGATCATCTGTGAAAATGCAGGATCCCCACAAGAAGGAACATTTATTACTTTCACACCCCAGAAAGGAGTGAGACTGTAAGAAAATGCTAGGTAGGAGAGAAAAGAGCTGTGAGAAATGGAAAACATTGAGGAAATATGGGGTGAAGATACCTAAAAATACATTTGGCCATCTCTCTGAATTTCCTGCTGTAGAGCCCTCTCCTGGGTCTAGAAAGTATTCATATCTCTGCTTTGCCTTTCATCCCCCTGAGCCAGGGAAGCAGGAATAAACCCGGTGACAGTAAATCAACAGAGCTGAGAGATCAGTCAGTCAGTCAATCTTAAGAGCATTCTTGGATTTGTGGATGCCTTGAGAAGGATGCTTAGAGAATCTGAGGATAGGGTAGTTATTAAAAGAGATTAAAGGGTATTAGCTAGTGCCTCAGCAAGTTATAATTAAAAAAGGAGCAGAAAGGAAGCAGGAGACTAATTTTTCCAGTCACTGAAATTTCAAGGAGGAATGAGCTGGTCTGTGAACCATTACTAGTTTATATTAATTCTCCTGTATGGTTAAGTCTAACCCAAATACATGTCTTTTTCAGTTTGAAATGCCCTCGTCAATTTCACTGTATAATACAAAGAGGAGGTAGCCCAAGAGACCAGGGAACCATGCTCACCTCTGATGGCATTATTCTCCCAAGTATTCTAAATCCTACTTTGAAAATAAATGCCTGATTTCTAGGACACACCCGTGACAGGGAGAAGGAAATTATCCCGGTGTCCATTTGGGGAATTTGAATCTGTGAGAAGTGGAAGAGTAGATCCCTCTAGAATACTTGCCAGTAAAGTGTATTACTAAGCAGCTGCTCTGAAGCATGCTTCACAGTGTTGTGGTCATGTGAGGAAGCCGAAGGACACACACCTGATGACTTCAACAGAATCCTCGTCCTCATCAGAAACCTCTTGTCCTTCCTTTAAAGGTCTACAGTTTCTGGATGTGATTTGACTGGCAAACAACCAGTTTAGGCAGCGCCCTGTTTAATAGTGCCTTTCCTTTTTCTTGCAGTAAGGCCCAGGGCTCTGAAAACAGTCTATGGAAAAAGAAGCCCAGGTTACCAGACAGTGATGCACAAAGGAGATGCCACAACTCGGCCACTCTCAAATTTGAGCAGGAGTTTAAACTTGGATTGTGATTATGTGCAGTTTTTTATGTCTTTAAATAACTGGGAAACACTTTGTATAAAGCTCTTTGTGTCTCCCAGAAGGAAAGAAAAGAATTAATTGCTTCATTAGGTGTTATGTATGTGTGTGCTGAGGTGTGTGCAGGTTCACAAGTGTGTCTGTGAATACACATGTATGCGTGTGCCCCTGGAGGCTGAAGGTCACCCTCAGCTATTGTTTTCCCAAAGGCTATTCATCTTGTTTACTGAGACAGGAGCTCTCCTCGCTCTGGAGCTGCCAAGTAGGAGAACTGGCTGGCCAAGGAGCTCCACAGATTTGCTTTCTCTGCTCCCTTAACTTTGGGTTTCTTGTGAGTTCTCAGGTTCTGTCTTAGGTTCTCATGATTCCAAGACAGGCCCTTTACTGACAGAACTCTAAAAACAATATTTTAAGTACATAACACAAAAATTTACATATCGCAAACAGGGTTGTGTTCAAATGTTTTCACATTAAATTCATCCACTTAGGGACTCTGTGAATATGGGGCATTTTCCCAGTAGCCTCCTAGTCTGACGGCAGCACAGGCAGACATGGCAATGTCAGAAAGTGGCAACTTGAAAGACTGGCATGGATTAAAAAATGGGAAAAAATTACAAAAACAAGTCAGAAGATTTTTGAAGGGTGCAGCTATCAGATCCAGTAGACCAGAACTGAGTGGTGCTTCCAGAGTGAAGACTTCCTCAGATATCAGTAGCATGCTATTGCAACACCACTTTTTCATTAGGCACCACAATACATGAGGATATATTTCCATCAGATTGGTCTCCTTGCTTGAGCTGAGAGTGAGTGTAGAGAAGGAGAATTCAATCCATCTGGGCTCCAGGCTGAGGTGGGAGATTTATGCATAGTGTTCCTTTAACTCCTCAACATTTCTAAGCAATAGGTGTTAGTATCCTTATTTTGGAAAAGAAGAGACCAGAAGCTAGAGAGTGAATGACCAGGTCCACTGCTTTCCCCTGCCATGCAACCACAGTGGGTTGCTATGGCTACATCATCCTTGTGTCCCCTTCACTGTGATCACTTTTTCTTGCTCCTATTTTTGGCTCATTTACTTCACTAGCTCAGAGTCTCCCTTGTTTTGCCTGTATTGCCAGCCCCCTTCTCTGGGGCAAAGTAGGTTTAACTCAAGCTCCATCTTGTCACAAGGCCATTCTCACCACATCCCCTGGCTTTACTATTCATCATATTTCCACAACACTTGAAGCATCTGCAAATTCTTAATGGTCGTTTCCTACACATTCTTGCTATTCATCATGCTTTATTCTGCATACTATTATGTCTGCATTGCTGTCTCAATTAAAACTTGGACCTCACATTTTGATTTCCTTCTCTTTGTTTCATTTCTTCATTCCATATGATACTCATATTTACTTCTAGTACATCCTTAACTGTTCAGAATGTCCAAAACAATTTTTTTTTTGTACTCGCATCATTGTGACCAACAGAGTCCTCCCTTGTGAAGCAAAAGGCTTTGAAAACCTGATTCAGGTCATGTCTGATAACCCTCCTAACCTCTACCTAGGTAGAAGAGCCTTATATTTTCATCTTTAAGTCCCCAATGTTAGTAAATATGTTGAAGAAACTTATTATTGTGGTTTCTGATCTCCGGCAGTACTAATTCAAAGAAGTTCACCCACATTGTGTCCACACTGCATTTTATCTGTCCCACAATATCCTCTGTAAGGGTAGTTCACCAGCTTAATGTTTGCCTGTGTTCCACAGTCTCTGCCCTAGTCCAGAGTGTGTGCTCTCACCTGAATCCCCTGCTATTCCCAAGAGCCACTGTCCTTTGCTATCACGGACCCTTTACTCCCTTCCATTCTCTGCTGGTAAGGTCACTTCATCAAACTAAAGCTCATTAAAGGAAAAGGCAGAGAGGTGATTCAACACCCTGACCCCAGATATTGTATCCGCAAAGGCCCTTTGCCGTTTATATTTCAACCTGAATAGGTGTGTGACTCAGTAGTGGAAGGATTTGTAGCTGACACTCAATAGAAGCTGCTTTCGAATTTTGACAAATCCCATCTTGAGCCAAGAAGAGAAACAGATATTGATCCTAAGTGTACCTAATTCATCTCTGCACTTGTAATCCCAAAAGAAAATGCTGCTATGACCAGAGGGCAGTCAATATTTTTTCCATCTTGTAAAATAAATAGCAGTTATTTTGGTGTGTCTTCATGCATCCAAGGCACCAGAAGTAAACAAAGAGTTGATTCTTCCTCTTTTTACAGTGGAGTTATAATAACTACAGGGTCCCTTGTTTGGGCTAATTAAAACCACATCAAATAATCACGATTGATGAGTAACTAGGGGCAATTGTATCATACTTTGGCTACATTAACAGAGAAGCCTCAATCCCCAGGCTAGGAGTGGTGTATCTGCAGAGACTCAGCCGGAGACATACAATAAATTGCAAGAGAACACATTTCTGGGACTCTCACTTTGGCAGTATTACAGTTTTAGCCACACCAGGGAGGTGTTCTGACCAGCCAGGGGTCTACTTACAAACACGGTTTATTTATTGTCCTTCTTCTCCTTTACCTGTGAGACTGGAGTTAGAGATGGGAGAACCTCCAGGAGGCCAACAGGTCAGGCCAGATAGAGAACTGCTCTGTTTCCACAATCATTCTGTCTATTCTCAACCTAGATAGAAGGTCACAAGTTGTTGGAAATACTGAGAAACTGATTTGTGTCTATATTGATCCAAGCCTCACATCATTTCCCAAGCACCCCAGGTCACTTCCAACCAACGAGCACAAAATCTCTTTGAAATGAGGCACGTCAAATGCTGAACCTACATGTGGCCATGCCATCTGCTCAATTCCAAGTTTTTCTATCTGTTAATAATTGTTTTGGTTATTATATCTGACTGGTTCACTCAGACAAATCAGTCTCTTTGAAGATTAAGACAGTATCAGAGACAAAATTTGGATCAGTCAAGATTTTGATCAGAAATTTGTTTCAAGTTACAAGTCATTTTGCTTTGAACTTGATTTCCATACATTTTCTCTCAGTGCCCCATCAGAATTCCATCTGAATGGCATATGAGTCATATGTAGATAAGCAATTTTGGTTTTATCTCCATGTGCCAAGTCTCTTGTGTGTCTAGCAAACAGGTTTCCATGACATGATGCTCAGTTGTATTAGAGGTGTGCACATTTCCCACTCTCAAGCTAGGATGTCTGTGGGAGGCCAGCTCCAAACTTTTCCAGGGTTACTATGAGGAGGAGAGAGGGATAAGAAAATAATAGATAGAAAGATAGTGAAGAGGAGAAAGACAGAAACACAGAATAGCTTCGGAAGGACCTGGATCAAACCCCAATGGCCTTTTCCATTTATTCAAAAGTTTTTTTATAACAATGCCAAGGGTTGGGGCAAAAGACCTCCCCCTTGCTAGATCAAAGCACACTGTAGAGCAAAGTGTAGACCCTTCCAAACACCTGGTTACTATGCCCGTGGTCAAATTATCCCTTTATGCTTCCCTGCTGGGTAAAGCAAGCTCAGATTCTCTGACCCTGACAAATTTGGGCCTCCACAGACGTCCCTCTCCTTTATACCTCTGAGGAAACCAGATAATCCCACTTGCTATTAGTTGTGTCACAAATGGTTTTCACAAATTTGCCTTGTGTAGACCTGCAGATTCTTTACACAGCTATGATGAGGGGTTAGAAGCCCTTATAATTGTCCACAGACTTGGCCTAACATAACTCTGTGTCCTTAGCTAAGTCATTTAGGATTTTAAGAGTTTTAGAGACTTCATTGTTAAACAGAAGGAGGTGGGATTAGATGGCCTCCAGACCCCATTGTGACTGTAATATTCTCTGAGTCTATATCTCAAAGGCATGTAAATAAGTCATTTGGGGGATTTATATTGTTTTCTTTATAACTATAATGCAGAAATTGAGATATTGGGTTTATCTCAGCATGGTTAAAACTTGAGAAATATCAAGCTTATGTTGAGAATCTCCTTAGGGAATCAAAGCTTTAACAAGGCTCTTCTTCAAGACTTTTCATCTTCTAGGGTCTCAGGGATAAAAATTCAGTGCATATTAGCAAAGTTTCTGCTCTTACAATGTCATTGTCTGTAGCATTCCATCTCATATCACAGGAGACATGCTGATATGTGTGTGCTTTATGCACGTATATTGATAATCTTGGGTTCTCCCATATATTAAAAAGTACCAACAATAAAAGTAAGGGGAAACAACACAGTGACAGTATCCTCTGGTCTCTTTGAAAACAGATGAGATTACAAAGCTCCGGTAAAGAAAAGTTGCCTAAAGCCACCTAAGTAATTAAAATAAACAAAACCTTGAGAATGGGGTAGTACAGCAGCTATTATTTAGGTCTTTGTTTTGCTTGTTTCCTCTGACAGTTCCATAGGATGTAGACATTGTAGGCATGAACACACTGATATTGAGGTAATGTATGAACATGTCTTTATTACTTTTGTTTGCATGCCTCTAATGTATACCAACTAGTAAAAATGCATTCTGAAGACCCATAAAGAATTAAATGCCATCCAGAGCTCCTTCTCAATTTGTATAGGAAGTGACACAGCTATTTTCTTGGGTTTTGCATCATCCAAAGGCAAAGAGTGAAGCCAGGCCATGCCTTGGTTTGTCACTGAACTGAGATTTTCAGAGCTGGGCCCAGAACAGGGATTTATAGTGCTCAATCTGCTTTGTCTCTCAAGCCAAGGTGGTTTCCCCCCCCCCACCTTTTGTTCCTTCCCAACATCTCCTCGGCCCCTCCTTGAATACCTCTCATAGATGAGGTTTCCCAGTTACCTGGAATAGTTGGTTTTGCTTTAAGAATCTTGTTCTTGATATCCTATAATTCTCTATCTTCTGTCCTGGTCTGTCCTCTGATGTTTTGTGGTGCACTACCTATACCATGACACCCATTACATAGTCAAAGACAATCCTGGTGTTCCTTCTGTGCTCGTCTTCCATCACCAGACCTTAGCTTTCCAATTCTATTCTCCCTTTCATCCATCACAGTGTGTCCCCTCTACTGTATACTTCTCATTGTCCTTGGGAAACATTGTACCCCAAATAGAACAAGATTTCCAAGATGTTCTCTGATCAGAGTACCAATGGCACAAGGGAGATGCTGTCTACCAAGAGCAGAGTACCACCTTTCCATCAGGCAAGGAAACTCATCAGCTTCTGCTTATTGCTCTGTTAAGGGGTGATGGATTTGTTCAGTCCTCCCCTTAGTTTCTCAGCAGAAGGCAGGCAGAGGAGCAGTAGGCTTGATTTCACGAATCTCTTTCCTGCTAGAACACTGAAGAGCCTGTCAATATCTTTTCTAGGTGCATTTTGTCAAACCAATATTCCAATAGACAGCCATTAGCACCTCACCCTGTGCTTCAGTGTCACATCTGGGGGAATTTACTTTGACTGATCACAGCTTGCAGGGATCATTTGGTTCTATGGATCCAATCTTATGTTTCAAAACCATTTCCTATCAGTGATGTGTGTACCCCTTGCTCACACTGATTTGCAAAGAGCTGAATAGAAAGGAGTCCTTTGATTTTCTTTGAGTCTTATCTACAAGAAAGAACAATCTCTCACTCCAATCCTTTCCCCACATCCCAATAAGAACCAGCCACTGAAGATAAATGATATCATACCTCCCAAGGAATCTGATGAAAGAAAATTGTCACCCCATTGACATACTGAGATGGCAAATTGCACAGTGCACTTTTCTGGCCCCAGTGTTATGGATGATTTTTCTTCTAGGAAGGTATCTGATTTGGGCAGTATATTGTTCTATAGATTTAAATGGAGTGATCAGTCAGATAAAACCATCAAAGGCAGAGTAACTCTGGTGTGGATAATAAGCTGAGGATGTAGTTTTATCTGGGCCCTGAAGAAATAAAATTTCTAAGCAGGGGAGATTCAGAGACATAATTCTAGTCCAGTAGAATAACAGTGGTAACATATGGGAAAACACAGCTTAATAGGCCAAAGGAAACAAAATCCAATTGGTGACAATAACAATAGATTTTACAGGAAAATATGTGATAAAAAAAGAAGCCTTCATTGTTTAGGACACCTGTAGTTAATTATTGCAGCTAAAGACATTAAAATCAGTTTCTTGGCTCATATATCTTCATAGACTGTTTGGCAATATTAAATGACAAAGGCTTAATAATCAAAAGTACTGAGTTAGCAAATGTTTTCTAATTTTAATAACTTCTTGTTGTAATTACCAAGTCTTAGAGTGAAATGATTTAATTAGAAAGTAATCAAGAAGTGTCTACTGTTAATTGAAGGAATTATAAAAGATCTACATTTTTAATATATTTCTGGGGTAATAAAATTAGAGTTTACCATAATTATTTTTAAACCTACCTGATGAGGAATGTTTGATGTGAGAGCAAAGAAGTTAATATTTCCAACAGTGACATCACCCATCACTGACAGGATGGGATCATGAGAGCACCTCCTTCTCATCTGGGAAATAATGATGATGATGATAACAGTACTACAAATAATGATGACAAAGATGCTGATCATGGCTAATGCTTACAGGGAGTTCACTATCTGTCAGAAATAAGTGATTAAAAGCAGAATTCGTATTTTTTGACAATAGCTTTTTTGTGAACATCATGGCATCCAACCTCAATAAATAGTTTGAAATCATATTGAGTGAAATCCACAGAATCAGAGAGAAGAGCATGCACCTTGGTCTCCTGTCAAACAAGTGAAAAGGTTCTCTGTTCACTGGCCTGGGTCTCCTTACACTTGTCCTCAGAACTGTCCTATTGAAATACAGCCTTTTGAAGTGAGTAGATTTGTTAGCCCTCGCCGTGAATGCCAGAGTATGATTCATATATATATTTTTTTACATCTTTAGTTCAATGTTAAAGATCTTTCCAGAGACCTTAGAGCACATGCTCTCATTGCTCCTTGTTTATCAGCAGGCGGCTCAAGCATTCAAGTACCTGAGATTATCAGGCCATTACAAGGTGGAAGCCAAAGGAAAGAAATCTAAAGACGAAGGAGGGCATGGAGAGACACACAGAGAAGATGGCGGATTCTGTTCCTCTGAACACTGCAAGGCTAAATATTCTGTTTCTACTGCTCTTGTGGAGTTGAGGTGGCAAGAATCTCTTTTAAGTATTTAACAATAGAAAGCAGTCATTATTGCGGACACTGGAAAACTCACCTCTTAACTAAACCATCCATCTCTTGATGTCCCTTCCAGGCCCATATCTGTGATATTCCTACATTACCATCCACAGTCTTTAGCCACTGAGAATTATCAGGACTTAATAGTCATCTGGGCTTTAATGACTCTGCTGTGTGTCTTGGACCATCAGCTCCTCCCGGACTCTCATTAATCCCAGGGGCAATGGCTTCGACTGTGATCATTATTGCTTTAACAAACACTTCTAGTAGATGAGAGTAACTCTCCATTCATCTTCCAAGGAAATTCATTCTGCTGGACTGACACTGTCAGCTTGAGACACAAGCTTTTGTCTTGAAGTTAAAAGGAATGGTATTATTGCTCTCTGCATTTATTATATTGAAAGCCAAAGCTAATTAAATGTTAAAGTTCCTGGCTGCCTAGTGACAAGGAAAGGCTGGTCAACTTTCTTTTGAAAAGTTTTGTTAATATTGTATGGAGGCCTTTTCTGGTGGCAGTATTAGAGGCATGTCATGGGCAGGCAGTGAGGGACTGACACCCTTAGAATGGTAGTATTTCAAAGAATGCATTTTTAATAGGCTAAACAAATGAAAAAATGATTGAGTAATCCACATATATTCTATTAAAAATTCCTATATTTGTCTTGATTTTTAACATGAGGCTTATAGACTTAACCTTAAAAAAAGTTGATTATTATAAAAACAACAACAAAAAGTATAGCTGAGTTCATGGTTGACACACAATGCAGCAAAAACTGCCTGTACATTTCAGGGAATTCATCAAAGATCCAAATTAAAATGAGGAAATTCATAGTATTTATTATACAAGAACACACTAAATAAAATTATATACATGACAAAAATAAAGAGTATATTCAAGCATAGGTTCTGAGAGTAACATTTGCGCAAGGAGGACTCCAATATATGACCACATATGTTAATATCAGTTTCCAGTGTTTACTCTTAGAAAATTTCAACTCCCTCATTTAATTCAGAATTTGAGCATCTAGCTTTAGGCTGTTGTTGCTTCATTGGGTACCAGAATCTTTGTATCCTGAGTTAGAGTTGTTTATTGTGAGATTTTCCTCCAGTGCTGTTTGGTTTTCTCATCTAAAAGTGGCCCAGTCACTGGTTCAAGGAGAAAGTTTTGTTTGTGTGTGTTCCCTAAAAAAGATGCACTTCTTTCATTATAGTGAAGAAGCAGGAGAAATGCAAAGCTCTTCTGGATCTAGACTCTTATTGCCACTACACTCACATATTCTGATGTGTAATCTATAGGACAGTATAACCTCTGTGTCCGTCCCTGACTTGAAGGAATCTTGAAGAATATACAAAAGGGTGTTTAAGATGAGCATTAAAATGGAAGGGTTTTTCAAGAGGAGGAAGTAACTTTCTATTAGGCCAATAAACTACATTTATTTATTTGGAAGAAGGACACATACAGCACAGCATGTGGTCAGAGCATCAGAGGGAACTTGTGGGATTTGGTTCTTTCCTTCTACCATGTAGGTCCTGGGAATTGAACTCAGGTCCTCAGGCTTGACAGCATGTCTCTTTACCTGTCAGTTATCTCGTTGGCTCTACTTGGCCATTTTTGAAGAGAATCAGTCTCTTATTCATTTACTAACATGTCAAGGACACTTCCATGATTTTTCCTTTACATAGCATCATGTCCTGGAGACAATTATTCAACATTCAATATTGGTATTGAATTTTAGAATTTTTCACAGCTTTTCCATGGACTGAGAGACCTATATTTAATATTTTGAAGAGAATAGCACATTATTTGGTCAAGCTTGTAGAACTTGGATTGTTTTTGTCAGTTTGGTTAAGTCACTAATCTTGTCTGGTAAATGGCATTGCCAAAGTTATAACAATTTTCTTTTTACAGTTCTCTCCTCACCTCCATGTTTAGAGGGTTTTAATTAGCAGGAGATTTGTACTACACAGTATCTGTTTGTTTTTCCATGCTATTTCATCAGAGACCTACCTGCCTGTCATGAGATTATTGACTAAGAATGAAATGATTAAATTTATTACCTACTTGATGTTCCTATAATTCCAATGCAAAGAAAAAAAATACTAGACCAAATAGTTCCATGACAGAGAATGTATTTGTCTCTTATCTAGTGTTTTGAGATACTGAAAATAGACTCTCAACCTCATTTCTATTTAAAATGCCTGAGGGTCTGAGTACCCAAGGGAAGAGCCTGCCATTTGTCAGATCAGATTGGTGATCTGCCCAAGGTGACAAAAGTCATCATGGTAGAGGCCCATGTTTTCCGTTACATTCCTTGACTTTGTTTCTAAAACCAAACATTGGGCAAGGCACTGCATTATTCACTCTTTTCATACCAACTACTTCCAACACTCAATAGGTTTCTCTCACATATGCCGTTTTCTTCCACAGAGGTGACTTCTGAGGTAGTACCTTCTCCATTCAGTTTTTGTCTGAGATATTGTACTTTCATTATTCTTTCTTAAAACTGATCTTTAATGAACTTCTCTAACCTCCTCTATACTGACCTTCTTTTTTTTTAATTTTTATTTTGCAATACAATTCAGTTCTACATATCAGCCACAGATTCCCTTGTTCTCCCCCCTCCCGCCCCCCACCCCTCCCCTCCCCCAGCCCGTCCCCCATTCCCATCTCCTCCAGGGCAAAGCCTTCCCCGCAGACTGAGATCAACCTGGTAGACTCAGTCCAGGTAGGTCCAGTCCCCTCCTCCCAGGCCGAGCCAAGTGACCCTGCATAGGCCCCAGGTTTCAAACAGCCGACTCATGCAATGAGCACAGGACCTGGTCCCACTGCCTGAATGCCTCCCTAACAGATCAGGCCAATCAACTGTCTCACCCACTCAGAGGGCCTGATCCAGTTGGTGACCCCTCAGCCATTGGTTCATATTTCATGTGTTTCCATTCATTTGGCTATTTGTCTCTGTGTTTTATCCAATCTTGGTCTCAACAATTCTCGCTCATACAAACCCTCCTCATTCTCGCTAATTGGACTCCCAGAGATCCACCTGGGGCCTAGTCATGGATCTCTGCATCCAGATCCCTCAGTAGTTGGATGAGGTTTCTAGCTCGACAATTAGGGTGTTTGGCCATCCCATCACCAGAGTAGGTCAGTTTGGGCTGTCTCTCGACCATTGCCAGAAGTCTGTTGTGGGGGTATCTTTGTGGATTTCTGTGGGCCTCTCTAGCACTTTGCTTCTTCCTATTCTCATGTGGTCTTCATTTACTATGGTCTCCTATTCCTTGTTCTCCCTCTCTGTTGTTGATCCAGCTGGGATCTCCCGCTCCCCCAAGCTCTCTTTCCCTCGACCCTCGCCCTTCACTACCCCCACTCATGTCCAGGCTGTTCATGTAGATCTCATTCCATTTCTCTGTCATTGGGCGATCCCTGTGTCTTTCTTGGGGTCCTGTTTTCCAGGTAGCCTCCCTGGTGATGTGAGTAGCAGTCCAGTCATCCTTGTTCCACATCTAGTATCCTGCTATGAGTGAGTACATACCATGTTTGTCTTTCTGAGTCTGGGTTATTTCACTCAGGATTATTTTTTCTAGATCCATCCATTTGTCTGCAAACCTCATGATGTCATTGTTTTTCTCTGCTGAGTAGTATTCCATTGTGTATATGTACCACATTTTCTTTATCCATTCTTTAGTTGAAGGGCATCTAGGTTGTTTCCATGTTCTGGCTATTACAAACAATGCTGATATGAACATAGCTGAACAAGTGCTCTTGTGGTGTGGTTTTAGCATTCCTTGGGTATATGCCCAAGAGTGGTATAGCTGGATCTTGGGGGAGATGGATTCCCAATTTTCTAAGAAAGTGCCATATTGATTTCCAAAGTGGTTGTACAAGCACAGTACCATGCCCCAGGGACATATTTGGTCATAATGTTTATTCCTCAGTAGTATTAGTCTACCTATGGGTCCGTTTTCTCTAAGGATCCCAAAATCACAGATGAGGGCCACAGTGTCTTGGATTTTGATTCTATTTTAGTGCTTGTGATCAGTAGTGAATATATGTGGAGGGGTATGTCAGTTATTTTTACAGTGCTGTGACAAAGTATCTGTGAAAATAACTTATGAGAAGATGATTAATGTTGGCTCATAGCTTCATAGGTTTGGTCCATGGTCACTTGGCTCAATTTCTTACTGAGTCTATGTGTGGTGAGGCAGAACATCATAAGTGGGGAGAATGAGTAAAGTTACTCAATTGAGGGAGCAGAGTCAACAGACAAAGGAGTTAGGGATTTTTAGGCCACACCTTCAGTATAACCTGTTTCCTTCAACTGAGTCCCACAACTGAAGATTTTCAGTGCCTTCCACTCTCATGATGCTATTAGATCATGAATCCATCTAGTTTATGGGTTAAAAATAGAGCCCTGTGATGATTGGATCTACCACTCAGGAATCAAGGATTCAGCAAACAAAACTTTGGGCATACTTCATACATCCAAACTATAGAAAGGTGTCTTTGTAAAACACTAAAATGAGGGCTGGGGAAGATGCTCAGCATGTGAAGGTACTTGCTGTCAAGCCCAAAGACCTGAATTTAATCTCCTAAACCCATGTAGTGCAAGGAGAAAAGTGGCTCCTGCAAGTTGTCCCTTGACTTCCACATGTGAATTGTAGTGCTCCCTGCTCTCCACCTCAATAAATACATCCAAAATCCATGAGCATAAATAACATTGATAATCGATTTAGAACTTCCTATCAACTTTTCCCAATATAATAAAAAGAAATTTTCCTTGCATCTTGACAGAGGTAAGATGAACAACAGCTTTTTGTTATGTTTCAGTATTAAGATACAAATTCATGCAAGCCCTTTCTCAACAAGGAAACATCTCCAAAATGATACAGACATATTAAATTTTTGAAGGAACATTAGAAACTGGGGAGGAGTCAATCCTCAAAGAGATAATTCCAGTACTTGTCACTTACACACACATCTTAAGAGACCATACTTGAAGGGTCCAACTGATGTTGGGATTCAAGAATGAAAGGTCTTCTAGAGAACCCAATAGCATCAGAGGGTTTTCTCCCAGGGTGTATTTTAGCATAAGAGAGGTGAGAAAAGCCAGGGTATCTCTGTTAATGTCTCTAGTTGTACCTTTTGTTGGTTAACATCCCTTTTCATTTCTTCCACATCAAATGTGTGGTTTTTTTTTTTTTGTCTTTTGTGTCTCAAATACAAGAACACATGATTGCTTTTCTCTGAGATATTTTTCTGTAGCCAGGCTACCTTGTAGGATTAGGTAAACTCTTTGTCAAACAACTTCAAGTTTATCAAGGAAAGCTGTTGTGCAAAACACAACATAATTTCAAAACTTTTTGCAAAGAAATTGCTGAAATTATCTCCCTCTTGTCTAAGTCCAAAGTGGGATGATTGGTGTTTCAAAAGCAAAGCGTATTCAGCTGTCACCAAAATGTTGCAGTGTAATTGTCCTCATTCAGAGACGTGCACAATATATGGTTCTTCTGAAACATACTGTAGCCATAATGGAAAACACTTCCTTATATCTCAATTTTCCAAGGAATAAACACTTCCAAAACATTTGGAATAATCCAACAGCTATTTGTAAAGCCAGTATGTTTAAGCAGCTATATTCCTATAATATGTGTGAATTAAAAAATGATTATACATGGATATATGAATCTATACAGTTTAGCTTAAACATTTAT
Organism: Peromyscus eremicus; assembly: GCF_949786415.1. Taxonomy (NCBI): domain Eukaryota; kingdom Metazoa; phylum Chordata; class Mammalia; order Rodentia; family Cricetidae; genus Peromyscus; species Peromyscus eremicus. Next base: position 15,711,351 of record NC_081435.1, read on the forward strand.
CAAGACTCAGAAAGAAAACTAAGGGCCTCTAATTTTGAAAACAAAAATAGACTGTACTAAGTCCTTTCTTAAGTTTCTGATCTTCTTGTTCCAGGTCAATATTTGTATTGAGTCACTCAGATTTGATGGCCTCTTTATTGCCTGCTGCTGACATTGAAGCAGCCAATCCAAGAATGTCATTTACCAGATGAGCCTGGTGGCTGGTGTGAACACCAGACTGCCTGGATTCATCATGGCATGAGCTAACTTATTCAATATGGGTAGCCCTCTAGACTTGACTTCTGCTTTAGTTTTGCCAGAGAACAGACACACAGCTGCAAGGATACTATCAGAAATGAAAGGCTAGTGTGACACTTTTGTTGTTCCAAAGGGTTTATTCTTCCCCATCCATACTAGTCATTCAACCTGATTCAATGTGTGTAATGGCCATTTTCTGTAGAAAAATTCACATGTCCTGAGAAGCCAAACTGCCTTTTGTCCCCTAGTGAACACAACTCACTTTCTCCAACAAAATAAGGCATAATTCTGTTTTCCTTCAGAGTGCTTCTTGAAGCTTAATCAAGCCAATGATCTTAAAATAGTCTCCAAGTGACCTAGGCCTAAAATAGATAGAGGCAAACTGCTCATTTAACAATCCAAGAGTCAGTAGACCCCACGAGAGAGTGAACTGTCTGAAGAGAGCTGTAGGCTTACATCTGCAAGCTGCAGTTGGGATGCCATTGGCTTGACGAAAGCTTTGCGAAACCCATCTGAAGGAAAATAGACATATGCTTTATTTCGTTGGAGAAAGTGAGTTGTTTTCACTAGAAAATGCAAGACAACAAGTCTGATGAGTTTTATTCACCAGGGAACTGGCCTTGTTCACAGAGAAAGAGCAACCCCCCCCCCCGCCCTTGGTGAATGGTCTAGTTTGAAGTGAAATGTTCCACATGGCTTGTATGCTGGCACATGAAGTCCTCAGTTGGTGACACTCTTTCAAGATGCTGTGGAGGGACTTGAGAGGTTGCACAGTAGTTAAGAGCACATGTTGCTCCCTCTTGCAGAGTACGTGGGTTCAATTTCCAGCAGGGGCTCATAACTGTCCTTAACTGCAGTTTCAGGGAATCCAAGGACATCATCTGACCTCTGTGGGCACTCAGCATGCATGCAGTTCATGTACATACATGCAGGTAGAACACTCACACACATAAAATAAAAGTTAGAACTTTAAAAAAGTTTTTAAAAGATTGTGGAACCTGTAGAAATGGAGGGTAGTTGGAAGAAGTGTGTTTCTGGGAAGGGAGGTCTAAGGCGTTACACTTTAGGCCAGCTTGTAGCCTCATCTCTCACTCTCTCTGCTTCTTGGTCTCCTGAGATGTAAGCCAGCTGTCATGGAGCTACCTACTGCCATGACTTCCCTGCCATGATGAATTGTATCTCCTCAAACTAGAGAAGTCCATCTTCCCTTAAGTTCATTCTTATCAGGTATTAGGTTACAGTGATAGGAGAAATCTGTAATCCAATGTGGGTATCCTGGGAATCAGTATTTCCCTCAATTCTTTCATTGTTTTTTTAATTATATATTTTGCCAAAGATGAATAGCCTGAGCTTTATTCAAGGACAATCTGTCTAATTATGTAATAATAATGTCCTGCATTTGCCTAAGAAGACTTCCTAACCTCAACACTACTGTCATTATGACCCAGACAGTGCTCAGTACAAAGCTGTCCTCAGCATCACAGATGTTTCACAGCAGACATGGCATTTACTCAGTGGACACTAGTGATGCTGTCTCACAGTTTGACAGCAGGAAAGCGTCTCTACGTCTCCAGACCTTACCAAATGTTGCTGGCACGTGGGGAGATAGAAAGAAGGAGCAAATTGATTGCTTTTGAGAATCACTGATGTAGATCTTTTGTTTGTCCAAACATTTCTTTGTCACATTGGATTCTCACAGCAAAGCTATCAGGACATATCTTGTTATCTCCCCTGGACAGAACAAGAATTGCAGATGCAAAGAGTTTTAGGCCCTGGGCACCATAAAGCACTTTACTGCTGGTGCTTGGGGTGTGACACTTGTTCTGTGTATGTGTGCTGCGTGGAATGCAGACTCACCACACTTCATAACTTTGTCTGGAGGAAAACACAGAAAGGTAAAAGAAAGACGGACATGAATGAAACGACACAAATAATTTTCCTTCTGTTCAAGACTAAGTCAGTATTCCTCTTGGTGTAGTAGATGTGCTACATGAAGAACTTTATATACTACTTCTTGGTTTTGCCTAATAGAAGGTGAATTATTTCTTCATTTTGATTATTTCTGAGAAGTTTAAAAGGCACAAAACACAGTAGCAATGTCTCTTAGCAATATTTAATTATCTTTTACATGGTTTAAATACAAAACACAAGGAAAGCTACACACAGGGTAGAAGTATCATTTGCTTCTATTTCTAGATCTTCCTCCCTCCTCCCTGCCAGCATCACTTTTTCTGAATGGGAAGTGTGTCCTACAACTTGTGCTTCCGCTTACTATGTATTTACCTGCCTCTCATCTAAAAGTATACATCTTTAAGTATAGACTCAGAAATCATACAGTTTAAGCTGTATGTTCATTTTAAAATTTATACAAGAGCAACCATTATGCATTAGACTTTATAACTTTTTTTCAAAAGGTAACATGATTGTGAGATGTCATCTGTGAGTCATCTATATTTGTATGATCACCTGTTTATCATCTGGCACATTTTGCTTTCGTGATATTCATTTGAAGAATTATGCCACAATTTGTGAACTTGTTCATTAGTGATCACTTTGTGTGACACTAACTTTATAGTATTCACACATTTCTGAACCTATGTCATGAGACAAATGTTATAGGTTTTCCAAGGGGCAGATCTAAGGTTACATTTGCTAAGTAACCTGGGAACTCAACACTAGGAATAACTAGTGAGGGAGATGAAGTGTCAGTGAGGAAAGGAAGCACATACATAGGAAGAAATGTTGGACTGTACAGAAGCAAATGGCAGTGCCATAGAGAGCCCAAGCAGAGATCAAAATTGTGAAACCTCTAAAATCCGAACTAACATGGGAACCTCAAGCACAGGAACATGTGACTCACCCAAATTGGCCGAATATCAGCACAAATGAAGAAAAGCATCATCATGATGAATGTTTTTATACCAAGGAAAGCAAAACTGACTCATTATTTCCAAACTAATCAATGTTACCTACCACTTTAACAGTGTAAGGAAGCGGCACATTGACACTGCAATTGCTGCAGAAAAAGCATGCATAACTGTCCACCTGACCTAAACACTACATGCACAGGAGCAGAAGAGTGCATCTTTACTTGTACAAAGTGACATTACAACAATTTCGCAGCTCACTTTATCTTAGTGGTGGAAAGCAAATGATTTATCTTTAAGACTGAGAGTCAGTGACTTACTATTCACTTACCTGAATAGTCTTATTCAGTATCACATTGGGAATTTTATCCAGTGTAGGCATACATATATGGAGACAGCCACACTGGGAGTGGAGATACAAAGGGATGAAGGAGAGAAAGTGAGGAGCAGGGGGCGGGGTGCGAGACAGAGAAAAAGACAGAATAAGAATGAATGCTAAGTGCAAGGGAGGAACAAAACTGTTCTGATTAGCAGATAACATGATTATCAATGTAGAAAATCTCAGGAATAATCTACAAAACATTGAAGAACTTAAATATTGACAGCTGTGTATAACACATATGTATTGGTTTACAGGCTAACATAAATTAAATTTCTATGTATCAACAACATATGAATGGATTCTGAAATCAAAAAATAAGTATTGTTTAGGGTAATTAATAAAATAAATTATTTTGCGGTTTTTTTGTTTTGTTTGAGTTGGGGTCTTACACTGCAGCCTGTGCTGTCCTAAAACTCATTCTTCCTGCTTCAGCCTCCTGAGTGCTTGGAGTACAGGTGTGAACCACCATGCCTGGCAATAAAGGAAATCTTTACAAGTAAATGGAACAAAACATCTACAGGCTCTGAATGAAATCCAATTGCAATATAATAGTGTTGATGGACACAATTAAATAGAAAAATGCTTTGAGCTTAGGCTGGAAGGTTTGGTATTGTGAAGATATCAATTATATCCAATATTTATCAAAACCCCCTTGTGTTTCTATAAAGATATTTACCATGTAATCATAAAATGTAAAGAAAAATACAATGTTAAAATAATTAAAACTATTTGAAGGACAATAGTTAGAAGAATTGCACTAACACATTTAAGGATTTAATATTAAGTTCTCATAATGAAGATACTGTGATATATTGGTAGCGTAGTCAACATGTTGATAAGTAGTAAAAAAAGAAATTAAACAAATAGACACATAATATATAATCATTTGATGTTTGACCAAGGTACAAAAGATTTTCAGTGGAAAAAGGACTGTCTTTTCAGTGAACAATTTAACAACAGAAATTTATCACTTCCTATAGAAAAGGCTGGTGACATGTTCACTTTAGCTCAATGTCTTTATTTTGGCTTCATTGCGGAGAGGTGATTTCACTGTTTAGATTTCTAAATTGATCATTAATGTTCTTCACGAATGACGCTTAAGCCAGATGTGGTGAATACCTGTAATCCTAGCACTTGAGAGGTTGAAGCAGGAGGATTGCCACAAATTTAGAGTCAGGCTAGCCTGGAATACAGAATGAGACCTTATTTTAAACACAAAGAAAACAAACAAGAACCTTCAGGTCTCTCAGTGTGCTGTCCCACCATCTTCCACCATCTGTAGATTCTGATACAAGATCGTTTGTTGCTAAAATTGCTGCTTTTCCTCTATATGGAGTGACTTTCCTCTCCATCTGAATTAAACATTTTCTCTTTGTCTTACTTTTTCCTAAGACAGGTCTCAGAGTGCTTTTCTTCATAATTTATTTCTTGGTGGTTACTAAAATTAAGTATGCAAATTGGGAATATATTTGGATCTTATAAAAGTTTTTAAATTAAGTTTTCTTTGAATGGAAGGAGTGGAAAAATAAGACTGCAAATTCAAAGAATTTTGGAATAGATTAAAGATGGTATGTGTCTACGTAGATTTGCGATATTAGTTTTTCTCTTTCTTAGAATTTACGCAAAAAGCTAACCATAAGTCAAGGAGAGATTATAACTTTGTGAGCTTTAAATGGATCTAGACTATCACTGAATTTCAAAATTTTAAGTGCAACAACACAGTATCAACTCTATAGATGGGAAGACTTCAAAGAGGAATATTTCCCTCTTAAAACATTGAAAAATAATTTGCAGAAGCATAAATAAAAATCTGACATGTAAATTGAAATGAAATTAGATATGAAACTCAAATAGCTGAGGACAAAATTAGAAGGAAGCAGGATGACTCTGTAGCTCAGTGTCATTTGAGTATAAACAGATTGTTGGGTGAATAAAAGCTGGACAGCTACATGGGGTGTGGTGAAGTAAAATACATTTAGATGGCCACTATGAAAGTTAGTCTCAATTTTGCTGCATTGTGTTTGAAAATAAAATGTTGGAAATGATTATTCTCTACAAACCTATGAGGATATGTTCTTCAAAAACACACACAAGAAATATCCATCTTTTAAGTTTAAAACCACTCATTCATTCCTTTAAACACACATAGAAGGTTTACAAATGTGTAATGTATGAAAGTTTCAAACTGGGCTGCAGAAATGGCTCAGAGGTGAAGAGTACTTGCTGCTTTTCCAGATGACCTCAGTTCACTTTCCAACATCCACATGGAGGCTCACAGGCATCCATACCCTCAGTTCCAAGTAATCTGGTGCTCTTATCTGGCCTCTGAGGCCACACACATGGTATATAGACATACGTGGTGTCAAAACACTCCTGCACATAAAAAAGTTTCACTGCTCTCCCACTCCATCCCTGTTCCATCTTGACCATCTGTTTCCTTATGTTCTCATCCCCTATCCCCTACCCTCCATTGCCCACCTCTCATCCCCAGTTTACTCAAGGAGATCTCATCTATTTCACCTTCCCAGGGTGATCCATGGGTCCCTCTTTGGGTCCTCCTTGTTAGCTAGCTTCTCTGGAGCTGTGGGTTGTAGTCTGGTTATCCTTTGATTTACATCTAGTATCTACTTATGAGTGAGTACATACCATGTTTGTCATTCTGAGTCTGGGTTACCTCACTCAGGATGATATTTTCTAGTTCCATCCATTTGCCTGCAAATTTCATGATGTCATTAATTTTTTTTCTGCTGAGTAGTACTCCATTGTGTATATGTACCACATTTTCTTAATCCATTCTTTGGTTGAGGGGCATCTAGGTTGTTTCCAGGTTCTGGCTATTATGAATAATGCCTGGTGCACTAGCAGGCTTTTTGGAGCCTACTACCTATAGTGAGATACCTAGCACAGCCTTGGGGCAGGGGGAGGGGCTTGGACCTACCTGTACTGAATGTACCAGGCTCTGTTGACTTCCCATGGGAGGCCTTACCTTCTTGTTGGAGGGAATGGGGAGGGGTGGGTTGGGGGGAGGCTGGAAGAGGGAGGAGGGAAGAGGGGGAATCTATGATTGGTATGTAAAATGAATTAAAAAATTTTCTTAATAAAAACATTAAAAATGAAGGGTAAAAAAGTTTCAAACCAATTCTCAACAAAGAACTGTGAACTAGTGTTATACAGATCACCTTTCTCACATAATGACAATGGGAACCAAAAGGTAAAATCTTCAACAAGTTGCTTTACTCAGAAACCAACAACTACATTTAAATAAGACATGTATTAAATTTTATAATGAAAAATTTAAAAACATATTCTGACGTAGAAACCAATGAAAATACTTTTGGGATGCAATTAAAATTTCTTCTAAGAGGTACTGTAGTTTGAGTGTGAAAAAATACCTTGTACTCCTGTATGTGAACAGTTGACTGTCAGGGACTGGTGCTGTTTGGAGAGGATAGGGGACATTTGGGACATGGAGCCTAGCTGGATGATTTAGTCTCCTCTGGGGGGCACTTGAGGATTATAGCCTGCTCTGCTTCTGTTCTTATTCTCTGCTTCCTAATCTAATATGATGGGAACAAGTCACGTTACAAGCTTCCAGTGCCAGGAACAATGCAGGCTCAGACAGTGTACCTTCTTTGTTACAAGTCTCCACGTTGAAACCATGAACTGAAATAAATCCTTCCCACCATAAGTGGCTTCTGTCAGGTGATTTACCATAGCATCTAATATAGGAGGAAGTCTGAAATCTGTATAACATGATATGAATACATCAAATAGGAAATGAGGTTAATATTCTTGGTATCCAAATTGCAAAATAAATAAATAAATAAAACAAATAGGAAAACTAGACGTAAGTTTAGAAACTGATGTAATAGAAAACATAAAAAAGAGAATTCACCAAATTAAAATTGTTTAAATGAGAGAAACGTTTCTGTTGCAGAGAACACTGGCAAACACACACACACAAAATATAACCCAGATAAGAGCATATGTACTATCTTTTATATATGCATAATGTGAGCACATTATTCTAATCAATCTGAAAATTGGCATGGGGGATTTTACAAAAATGAATTCTTTCATATACTTAAATATTGCTTACTAAAAATTCAATATGAAACATTGTACTATATATTAAATAACTAGCATTCCATTTAACTATGAAACAAGCACAGACACTGGAAATACATTACCAAAATACTTCACACCTGTTACATAAAAGTTAATGTATATAAAGAAAGAGTAGAAAAAGGAGGGAGATCCTAAACTCATTTTTGGTGGCTAACATAAATTTACCACTGAATAAAGACAGCATGAGAAAGAAAATGTACACGTAAGGTCTAAAATGTTTATGTATAAATACCTCGAACATCATCTTAGGAAATAAATTCCAGCAGTGTATAAAGCCAGCAGTCACTGGCACAACAACTGAGAAAACAACCACAAAAACTTTGTCTTATGACATGGAAATAGTTCAGGTAAAGAATATTTATCAATGTAATTCTTCACATGAATAGTTACAGTAAAATATCTACAAGATCAACTCAATAAATTAAGGAAAGCACTGAATAAATTAGAAGCCCGTTTTCAATTTTAAGCATGAACAATGGCAGTGGAAATAAACTCCTTACTTGATAAATAGGATCTGCTCACACCTATGGCGAAATTATTTTTGGGAGAAATTGTATGTCATTGTCATTGAATTCAAGAACAAATAAGCTATCATCAGCCAGTTCTCTTCAACAGAATAACAGAAGGAAAAAGAAAAGGAAAAGAGATGTTAGGATTTGAAATACATCACCTTTATTGACACATTTCATAATTACCTACATAAAATTACAGAAAAATTTAAATAGGTAACTGGTGGTTTGAGTCAGAATGGCCCCTTTAGGCTAATAAACTTGAATTCTCAGTCAGCAGTTAAACTGTTTTGGTAGGATTAGAAGGTGTGGCCTTGTTGGAGAAGATCTATCAATGGAAATGGGCTTGAAGATTCAAAAGCCTATGCCAGACCCAGTGTCTCTTGCTTTCTGCCTATTGCCTGCAGATCAAAATGTAAAGCTCTCAGCTACTGCTCCAATGCCATGCCTCTGTGATTCCTACCATGATGATCATGGACTCATGCTCTGAAACTGTAAGCAAGACTATGATTAAATGCTTTTTGTTATAAGATTTGCTTTGGTCATGGTGTTTCTTCATACCAATAGAACAGTAACTAATAATAAATTATAAAATATCAGGAAATTTAGACAGGCAGTTAATAAGAACATTAAAATATTGAAAACTTCCAGTTGGCTAAAATAATGTATAAGAAAGTAGAAACTATAGTAAGTTTAATTTTTAACACATACACTCATATGTATATGTATATATTTGTATATATATATATATATATATATATATATATATATATATATATCTTTCAAAATTCTTTGAAAAATCCATATATGTATACACTGTAACTTGATTATATTCACCCTTCTCTCCTCTCTTCATCCAGTCACCCTTCCTCCAACACCCACAAAGTTCATATTCTCTTTCTTTTTTATAACCCATTCTTTCCAATTAGTGCTGTCCATATGCATGTGTGTTGGATTGTCTCCTGGGGCATGGACAACCTATCAACAGCTACCCACCAAAGAAAATGGGCTCTCCCCTGCTTAGTAGCCACCAACTGCCATTAGCTCTCCAGCTCAGGGAGGGCCATCTGGAACCATTCACTCTTTTTTGTTGAAATTTTTAAGTGGTTTGATCTTATGCAGATCTTGTGCAGCTTCAGTGAGTTCATGTGTGTATCATCTATGCCATGTCCAGAGGACAGCATTTCGTAGCAGGTATCCATTATCCATCTGTTCTTACTTTCTTTCCATCCCCTTTTCTGTTTCATTCCTTGAGCCTTGTGGCTAATTGATAATATAATTGAAAATATAATGTTAAAAAAGAGCTGGAACAATGGTATCCCACTAGTGAGCAATGCTCCTCCCAGAAAACAATGGGTCAGTTTCATTCAGAGATTATCCTCTCGTTATTGTCAGGGAGGCCCCAGAGGCACTCAGAACAACACAAGCCACTGCTATTATTTTTGATTGCCCATCATAACTGGTTGGCAAGAACCTAGTGTTGAAAACACATATATTCTGGTTGCAGGACATAGAAAAAAATCAATTTTGAACTGACAAGATAGCTCTCTCCCCACTGGCGAGTTTTCATAGTGCTAGAAGGAGCAGGCTACTGAGGGGTAGAGAATATCAGTGGTCTTACGCAGCACTGGACCTTGCATGCTATAATACTGATCTTCCAGGCAAGATGTTCACTGGTGTAATAATGACAATGCTTTTTATTGGGACAACCAACCACTCTCTTGGTTGGATTTGAGCCCTGCTATACAGGAGAGAATTCATGCCTAGTTCTACTAGCCTGGTCAAACGCCATGACTAGGGAAATCATAGCCCCTAGAACCTGTTAAAGTTGTTTTGTTAAATAGTTACATTAAGAAACTGCCTTCTATGAATTTATGTTTATATCCATGGATTTGTGCTGCTTTTGGCCTTCTTACTACATGAGTAGTTGTTTCTGCTGATTTGTATCTGTTCACAGTGATGAGAATAACCAACTGTGGGTGCTTAGCTGTAGGTGTAACATCAATTTTGCCTAGTTTTAGTTCTTAAACTAATACTTTTATTTATTACATTAAATACAGCAACCAAGTAATGGATTTCATTATGGCACTTTCATAGACATTTTGTCCTCATTAATGGCCTCTCCTGTTTCTGTCTCCTATCTCCCCTGAACCCTTTTCACAGGTATGTCTCTTCATCTCCAATTATTGGTCTTCGGTTTCCATGTCACATGTCATTATCCTTTATCCTTTTCTTCTTTCCTTTGTTCTGCTTTTTCTTCCTCCTCCTCCTCCTCCCTCTCTCTCTCTCTCTCTCTCTCTCTCTCTCTCTCTCTCTCTCATGGTTTCCTTTCTTGTTTCATGATTAAGCACTCCCTATACTCTTTCAACATAATACATATATGTATACACATATAGATATAAATTAAACCCTAAGTTCTGCACGTGAAAGAAAACATGTAGAATTTGTTATTCTGAGTCTGGCTTATTTTAGATAATATAATGATTTCCAGTTTTATCCGTTTGTCTGAAAATATTATGATTTTTGTTTTCTTTATGGCTTCATAAAATTCCATTGTGCATATATCCACATTTTAAACCTATTTCAACTTATGGTGAGCATTAGGTCGGTTCCCCCTTTTTAGCTATTGGGAGTAGATAGCAAAAATATGTAAATATCTGTGATAGTATGGAAATCACTATTCCCAGAAACCAAATAGATGTTTTATATGTTAGTTCTGTTTTAAGTATTTTAAGAAAACTTTTAATTGATTTTCACAATTGCTACTCCAGCTTACATTCCCATCAGCAGTGAATAAAGTGTGTAATAGTTCCCCTTTCTCCACAGTTTTGCTAGACTTTGCTGTCATTTACTTTTTCTGTGTTAGTCAGTCTGACTGAGGTAAAATGGAATCTTTATGTAGTTTTCCCACTCTGCATCTCCCTGATTTTCATGGTGTTGAAAACTCTTTCAAGTGTTTGTTGACTATTGATGTATTTTTTTCTTTGAACAATTGTCTATTTAGATTATCCACCCAATTACTGATTGGAAGATTTGTTTTATTTGGGTTTACTGGTGTTAATGTTTCCATTTCTTTATTTAGTCAAGACATTAACCCTTTGTTGTACATTTGTCAAATGTTCTTCCACACTGTAAGCTGTCTCTTGATTTTGATGATAGTTTCCTTTGCATTTTGATTTCATGTAATCCAGTTTGTCAATTCTTGGGAATTAAGATCCTGTGCAATTGGAATGTTTTCCAAAGGTCCTTACTTATACCTATATTATAAAGTATTTCTCTATGTTTTCCTCTTGCAGTTTCATAGTTTCTGGTCTTATGTTGAGTTTCTTTTCTTTATTTCATTTTATTTTTATTAAGAAATTTTTTATTCATTTTATATACCAATCACAGATACCCTTCTTCCCTTCTCCCATCCCTCCAGTCTCCACCCCCCAAGTCCACCCCCCATTCCCTCTTCCAATAAGGCAAAGTCTCCCATGGGGAGTCTACAGAGCCTGGTACATTCAGGAGAGGCAGGTCCAAGCCCCTCCCCCTGCATCAAGACTGTGCCAGGTATCCCACCATAGGTAGGTAATGGGCCCAAAAAACCAGCTCATGCACCAGGGATGGATCCTGATCCTGCTGTCAGGAGGCCCCTTAAGCAGATCAAGCTACACAACTATCTCGATTATGCAGAAGGCCTAGTCCAGTCCCATGGAGATTCCACAGTTATTGGTCTAAAGTTCATGAGTTTCCACTAGTTTGTTTGATTGTCTCTGTAGGTCTATCATGATCTTGATGCCCCTTGCTCATAGAATCCCTCTTCTTTCTCTTTGACTGGACTCCTAGACCTTGGCCTGGTGCTTGGCTGTGGATCTCTGCATCTGCTATAATCAGTTACTGGATGAAGGCCCTATGGTGACAATTAGGGTACTCTGATTACTTGGGTAAGCCAGTTCAGTCACCCTCTCCACTATTGCTAGTAGTCTAAGCTGGGGTCATCTTTATGGATTCCTGGGAACCTCCTCAGCACCCAGCCTCTTCACATCCCCATGATGTCTCCTTCCATCATAGTATCTCCCTTACTGCTCCTCCACTCCATCCCTGCTCCAACTCTACCACCTCCATTGCCCCTCCCCCTCATCCCCAGTTTATTCATGGAGATCTCTGTTTCCCCTTCCCAAGGCAATGATCCATTCTTCCCTCTTAGGTTCCTCTCTGTTAGCTAGCTTCTCTGGAGCTGTAGGTTGGATTATAGTCTGATTATCCTTTGCTTTACATCTAATATCCACTTGTGAGTGATTACATACCTTGTTTGTCCTTTTGAGTCTAAGTTACCTCACTCACGATGATATTTTTCCAGTTCCATACATTTGTCTGCAAATTTCATGATGTCATTGTGTTTTTTACTGCTGAGTAGTACTCCATTGTATATATGTACCACATTTGCTTAATCCATTTTCCAGCTGAGGGAAATGTAGGTTGTTTTCAGGTTCTGACTGTTATGAATAATGCTGTTATGAACATAGTTGAGCATATGTTATTGTGGTATGATTGAACATTCCTTGGGTATATGCCCAAGCTGGATCTTGAGGAAGATTGATTCCCAGTTTTCTGAGAAACCATCATACTGATTTCCAAAGTGTGGCTGTACAAGTTTGCACTCCCACCAACAGTGGAGAAGTGTTCTCCTTGCTCCACATCCTCTACAACATAAGCTGTTATCAGTGTTTTTGATCATAGCCATTCTGATAGGTGTAAGATGGTATCTCAGAGTCATTTTGATTTTGATTTCCCTGATGACTAAAGATGTTGATCAATTCCTTAAATGTCTTTCAGTCATTTGAGATTCTTCTGTTGAGAATTCTCTGTTTATCTCTGTAGACCATTTTTTAATTGGGTTGCTCAGTATTTTAATGTCTAGTTTCTTGGATTATTTATATATTTTAGAGATCAGCTCTATGTCAGATTTGGGGTTAGTGAAGATCTTTTCCCATTCTGTAGGCTGTCATTCTATCTTATTTACCATGTACTTTGCCTTAAAGAAGCTTCTCAGTTTCAGGAGGTCCCATTTATTAGTTGTTGCTCTCAGTGTCTGTACTATTGGTGTTACATTTAGGAAGTGGTCTCCTATGCCAAGGCATTCAAGACTACTTCCTACTTTCTCTTCTATCAGGTTCAGTGTAACTGGATTTATGGTAAGGTCTTTGATCTACTTGGACTTGAGCCCAAGACTGAAAGGATGATAAACAGCACTTGTTGTAGTGCTGGTTACTGTGTGGAAAGCTCAGCATCATGACAGAAAACAGTGTTAGTTTTTAGAGCTTTATTAGGAGGGAAAAGGGGAGGGAATGGAAAGAGGAAATACAGGCCTGGAGAGAGAGAAAGATGGTGGGGGTGGGGGAAGAGGGGAGCAGAGCAGAGAGATCAGGGAACACAGAGAGAGGGTGGGGTCCATATCCGGCTTTTTAAGGCACAGATTGCATGACCACACTGTGTGCACATAGTTATCAATGCCCTCTAATGACATAAGATGCAAGACTCCGAGGAGTGAGGCAGGATCCTAACAAGGACCAGATGGTTTCAGCACAGAATTCTACCAGAATTTCATAGAAGAGTTAATACCAATACTGTTCAAATTGTTCCACACAACAGAAACAGAGGGAACATTACCAAACTCTTTTTATGAAGCTATAGTTACCCTGACACCCAAACCACACAAAGATGCAACAAAGAAAGAGAATTACAGACCAATCTCCTGCATGATCATTGATGCAAAAATACTCAATAAAATACTGGCAAATGAATCCAAGAATACAAAAGAAACTATCCATCATGACCAAGTAGGCTTCATTCCAGAGATGCAAGGATGGTTCAACATAAAAAAATTCTGTCAATGTAATGTACCATATTAACAAGCTGAAAGACAAAAACCACATGATCATCTCATTAGACCCTGAAAAAGGGTATTGATAAAATCCAATACTCTTCCTGATAAATGTCTTGGAGAGATCAGGAATACAAGGAACATACCTAAACATAATAAAGGCAATTTAGAGCAAGCCAATAGCCAACATCCAATTAAATGGAGAGAAACTCAAAGTGATTCCACTAAAATCAGGAACAAGAAAAGGCTGTCTGCTCTCCCCATATCTATTCAATATAGTACTCTGCCCAGCCAGCAGGACTTCAATGGGTTCTCAACCACCCTAAGGATGGAATGATAGGGACAGGAGACACAAAGGAAATACAACAAGGCAAGATTCTGATCAAAGTGCAACTTTATTTTTCTCCAGGAGGATTTATATAGTTCCTGCGGGGTGGGAGGAGCAAGAAGCTGTTATCTGCATAGGGTGGGGCAAGCTAACAGGATGTTTGTGTAGGATGTTTATAGGGTGAAAAGGTCAAGGGCTCTACTCAATGTCCTGTTGCTAGGCAACCTGATTGTAAGATGATCTATTTCCCTGTCTTATGGGGGGGGGTCTGTATTTTTCCACTGGTTAGAGATTCTTTCCTTGTCTCTGATAGTACTCAAAGTTCTAGCTAGAGCAATAAGACAACAAAAGGAGATCAAGGGGATACAAACTGGAAAGGAAGAAGTCAAACATTCACTATTTGCAGATGATATGATAATCTATATTAGTGACATTAAAAATTCTACCAGTGAACTCCTACAGCTGATAAACACCTTCAGTAATGTGGCAGGATGCAAGATTAACTAAAAAAAAATCAGTAACCCTCCTATATACAAATGATAAATGAACTGAGAAAGAAATCAGAAACATCACCCCTTACAATAGCCGCAAATAATATAAAATACCTTGGGGTAACTCTAACTAAACAAATGAAAGACCTGTATGACAAGAACTTTAAGCCTCTAAAGAAAGGAATTGAAAAAGATGTCAGAAAATGGAAAGATCTCCCATGTTCATGGATAAGGATTATCACAGTAAAAATGGCTATCTTATCAAAAGCAATCTACAGATTCAATGCAATCCCCATCAAAATCTCAACACAATTCTTCACAGACCTAGAAAGAACAATACTTAACTTCATATGGAAAAACAAAAAACCCAGGATAGCTAAAACAATCCTGTACAATAAAGCAACCTCTGGAGTCATCACCCTCCCTGACCTCAAGCTCTACTATAGAACTATAGTAATATAAAACAGCTTGACACTGGCATTAAAACTGGTATGTGGACCAATGGAATTGAATTGAAGTCCCTGGCTTTAATCTACACACCTATGAATACCTGATTTTTGACAAAGAATCCAAAACTGTACAACAGATAAAAGAAAGTATCTTCAACAAATGGTGCTGGCATAACTGGAAGTTAACATGTAGAAGATTTCAAATAGATCCATATCCATCACCATACATGTTAAGTTTCTAATACAATTTAGTTGGATTTTATTATTTTGTTATGAGATGAGAGATATTAAACTAATTTCATTCTTATGCATGTGGATATCCAGTTTTACGAGAATTGTTTGTTAAAAGAGCCTTTTTCCAATGTATGATTTGGATACCTCTTTTCAAAATTAGGTGGGTGTCCCTGTGAAAGTTTGTTTCTGGGTCTTTGATTGAACTCCATTAGTTTACGTGTTTGTTTCTGTGCCAGTACGATGCTGTTTTTGTTACTATGACCATTGTGTTGTAGAACTTAAAATTAGCTACTGTGATACCTCCAGTAAGCTCTCTCTGCTTGTGTTGATTTGACTCTTCGGGTCTTCTCTATTTCAATCCAAAGTTTAGAATTATTTTCCAGTTTGGTGAAGAAATCTTTCTCTCCCATCACTCACTGAAGTGTAGTGAGCTTGTGGCGATGTCACAGTGGCTTGTTTTCACATTGTTTGCATTTCTTTGTTGTCTCATACAGTACAGGTTTTTTCCCTCTGTTTTCCTCACTCTTTTGTTATTTTATGTGAGTCTTCCTGGCTGGTGAGCTGTCTACAGCAAATTTGTGTCCCTCACTCCTCTGTGCGGGGAAACTAGCCGCAGTGGCATAACAATGTTTGACAGCACTCTTCTAGTCAACTTCAAGAAAAGATACTTGGCCAGGCGATGGTGGTGCACGCCTTTAATCCCAGCACTCGGGAGGCAGAGGCAGGCGGATCTCTGTGAGTTCGAGGCCAGCCTGGGCTACCAAGTGAGTTCCAGGACAGGCGCAAAGCTACACAGAGAAACCCTGTCTTGAAAAACCAAACCAAAACAAAACAAAACAAAAAAAAAAAAGAAAAAAGAAAAGACACTTGACTTTTTCGCTTCTGTCCCTCATAAGGTTAGAGACAACAACACTAGGGTAGTAGCTGGAAGATTTTAAGAGTTTTGATAATAGTGTAGTAAAATGAGGAGGGGACAGGGAAAGGGGAAAAGACAAAGTACGAACTAAAAAGGAAGTGTGTAGCTTAGAAGTACAAAAAGTAATGGAGAAACTATTAGAAAGCAGGAGCAAAGAAAGGTCTTCTTTAAAGACTATTCTGGTGAGAAATAGACAAAAAACAAACAAAAACTTCAACAAGTAAAGTACAAAATTATAAATAAAATAAAAAGCTAAACTGGTGCTGTGCTGAGGCTGTGAGTTGATGGTGAAAGCCTTCCATTTGCTGCTTGGTGATCTCTTCCTGGCCACTGAATTTGTACATACCCTGGGAAAGACAGTTCAGCACATGTTCATGGCCCAGGGTGTATGTGGTGCCTTTACAAGATATTTCTTTCAGGAGCTGCTGCCTTGCACTTCTGCCTCTGTCTGCACAGCCTGGGCAGCTCTGCTGCCTCTCCAATCATTCTGTCTACCACCTGATCACATTTCAGCCCAGGCAGCATCATCTCTCTGTTGTACTCACCATACTAGTGCAAACTCTCTGGATGCTGTTGCTGTCATCTAGTTCCAGTGAGGACAGTTCAGGGCTGCTGCTCCTGGCTGCTTTCTCACTGTGGCTTAGTTCTTTCCTTATTGTCTTCAATGATACCAGTAGAATGCATTATTATTTTCAATTATTTTGAGACAGGGTCTCATGTAACATGGGCTGGCCTAGATCTCACTATGTGAGTAAGGATGATCTTAAACTTGCCCATCTCCTTCTACCTCTTGAGTGCTGGGATTGCTGGCAAGACTACCATACCAGCTGAATCTATAGTCTTTTATCCTCTTTCATCTGGTGCAAATAGGTAGCTTTTAGTTTGCCATCATACTTGGGGTCCTTCCACTTGTTCTTGGAATACTGAGTTGGCTTGGTCAACAATGATGAGTAAAACCATAAAAACACGCTTTAATAGTTTTCTCTAACATTCAAGAAAAGGCTTCCAAACTTTCATAATTAAGTTGTTTTCATGTGATCTGCCTTTGATAAAAATAAAAATAGCTCTTATTAACCCAGTTAGGTATAGTTTTCAAAATTAATAAACTCACGGAAATTTCTATACAGACTGGGAGAGTCTTTTTTTTGTTAAACTACTAATATATTAATAAACTCACATTTGGCAAGTCAGTGGTGGTACACACCTTTAATGGCAGCACTCAGGAGGCAGAGGCAGGCATATCTCTGTGAGTTTGAGGCCAGCCTGGTCTACAGAGTGAGTTCTAAGACAGCCAGGGCTATTACATAGAGAGACCCTGTCTTAAAAAATAAAAAGTATAAAAAGGTGAATAAATAAATAAATTCACATTTAATAATTGGAGATAATCTTGTACCCTAAATTTATATGTTAGGGGATAATGATATGGCATTTTAAAATGTACACCATCAAATTTTGGGTAGTTTGTTTGGTGTTCCATACCCACACTGATAAATGAGTTAATATACAATTTAACTTTTCTGAAGAGCTCTGGTCAATTCTGGTATGAAACTTACATTAGGACAATTAAAAAATGGCCCCTTTACTCTTTTCCGTTCTTCAAAACAATTTGTATAACAAGTTATCTTCCCTTGGTTGCTGTGCACTTTCTGTCTTTTATACTTTTGTGTTCATTGTTATAATGCTTTCAAGTACGATTCTTCTGTGGACAAATAATATTTGAATTCTAGTTATGTGCCTCTTATCATTCCAAATATTTTTAAATGGTCTATTATTATTTTAATTTCATGTATCTGTTGATTGACTCCCTTATTAATTAGTAATGTTGTCTTTTAATTATTTTTGTCTATTTAAATATTTATTTTTTATTTGTTCAAGTTATTTCACTTATCTTTCTAATTTTCTTCTAAAGAAACACTTTTTAAAAAAGTTGTTGGTCCCCTCTATTGCTTCTTTGGTTTTTTCTGTTTAATTGTAAACATTATGGAACAGCAGCTGATTGCTTCATTAATTTCTGATCTTATCATTGTTATTTCTTTCTACTTTCTTTAAATTTCTTTGGCTCACGAGTCTTTTGAATTGAAACTTAATTCATCTCACTTCAATCATTAGTTTTAATGAATACTTTCATACTTAAGTGCTATTTTTTAAACATCTTATAATTTCTATTGTGACTTCCTTATTAACTGACAAGTTCCTTGGCAATCATTAAAGGAATCTGGACTGTTCTTTTTAATGCTTGGCTCCTCTTTGCTTTCATGTCCTGCCATCATCGTCATTCAATATGGTGTTAGTGGCGTCAAGTGTTTGAAGTTTTCTTATCATTTTTTTATGATTTCACTTGTGTATGGTAAAGTTCAACGTGTTTTATATGTTATTGAAAACCTAATGTATTTTTACTTATTTTACAAAGCAGAATTATACCAATGCCTATCAGATAAATATTTTTACTTCACCGTTCAAAACCTCCATGTTGTAAAGATTTACTGTCATTGTAATATGTCAATCCACGACAGATCTGCCTTAAACTTTCTTTATAATTACATATTAGTCATTTGTTCTGAAAATCTTGTCAGTTTTAGCATGACATATTTCTTCACTGAACATCCCTCTCTTCTAATTATTAATTTAAAAGTTATTCTTGGTTTCTAAAGTAAAGGTTAACTTTATTTATAATGCATATCTAATTAAATTTGCTCATTTAAAAAATCCACTTCTACGCTCATCCTTGTAAGTTTTATCTCTTACGGTTGGGGAAAGCTTTGTGGGATTCTGGGGCAGCAAACTCCGTATTTCTGTAACTGAAACGATCTTACAGGGAGAAGGGGAGAGTTGTCCACATTCTCTTCACTTTATCTTCCCCAGATGTATTGACTTCTCTTTAACTAGACTTTGCTCTCATCACTCTTGAGTCTGCTTTTAATCAAGCAAGCAATGGTGTCTGTGGCAAATCCCAAGGAAGGTGGTGGTTTTCATCTTTGACCCATGGGCAGCATTTGACACTGTATATCACTGCAAAGCACATCTTCATCTTTTGGATGTGCCCCATAACTCATCTTCATACTCCAGCTCTCCACAGTATTGTTTGCATGCTTCTATCTTTCTTGCTGGTGGCTTTGATAAAGCAAACTGCATATTTTCAGAAGGCTTGTAGACACACAGTTCCAGACAGCCTTGTGGAGTGGAGAGTATCCTGTAACCAACCACCAGCAAGGGGCCTAGGACCTTCATCTTATAGCTGTAAGAAAAATGATTTTGGACATGGGAGTATGGCTCAGTGACAAAGTTACCTGCTCAGCAAGTGGCCCCAGTACCACTGCAGGTGTGATTGTCAGGGAAGAAAATGAAAGGAACTTATCAACAGCTTGAATAAAGTTGGAAGCAGATTCTTTGCCAATTAAGCCTCTATGTAGACATCTATCTCTTGTCGAACCTTGATTACAGTTTTTCAGAGGACCCACCTAAGCCACATAAGACTTCTGACAATCTGCTCGGAAACAGTCACTTCTTTCTGTTTTACATCTTAAAGACTGGGAAAGTTTTTTAAACAAAGAAAATAAATATCACAGAAGTGGTGATCTCTTCTCAGTGTAATGTATTTTGTATTGTCTGACTTCTTTTTTGTTGTCATTGTTGTTGTTGTCTTGAGACAGGGTTTCTCTGTATACCCTGGCTGCCATGGAACTCACTCTGTAGCCCACCCTTGCCTTGAACTTAGAGAAATCTGCCTACCTTTGTCTCCTGAGTGCTGGTATTAAAGGTGTAA
Organism: Peromyscus eremicus; assembly: GCF_949786415.1. Classification (NCBI taxonomy): domain Eukaryota; kingdom Metazoa; phylum Chordata; class Mammalia; order Rodentia; family Cricetidae; genus Peromyscus; species Peromyscus eremicus. Next base: position 15,731,521 of record NC_081435.1, read on the forward strand.
GCAACCATGCCCAGTGTCTGATTCCTTTTGTTCCATCTAATATACATACATCCTAACTATACTATTGTGAGGGCATTTCACTGATTTTTAGTTATAGCTATGTAGTATTTGATAGTGTAAATATATCACACTTTTTAAAGATTTATTTTTAACTTTCAGTTGTGTGTATTTCTATGAATGAACATGTGCACATGAGTAATGTGCCCTCTGAGGCCAGAAGAGGTTGCTGTGTGCACTGGAGCTGGAGTTACAGGTCGTCGTGATGCCAGGAACTAAACTCTGGTGTTCTGTAAGAGCCATGCCTGTGCTTTAACCTCTGAGCCATCTCTCCAGCACCCACATTAAAAACCAAACCAAATCAAACAAACATTTTACTTAGAGTTAGTAGATATTTTGCTTGTTGTAGTTTGGTTCACATGAGTAAATCTGTCATTCATAGTCTTCTCAATAAATCTTAGGTAGACATCACTATTGATTTTCATTGAGTATGTATCCATAAATGGCATTGCTGATTCATAAGCTACAGCTTTAAAGGAGATTGCTGTAGCCAGAAGTTTCCCTGTTTCCAGGCAGGCCGGCGGTCAGGACAAATTTCTCCTACTTGCGTCCCCAAGTAAACCCACAGAGGCTTATATTAATTAAAACTGCTTGGCCATTAGCTCAGGCTAGCTACTGACTACCTCTTACACTTAAACTCATCCCATTTCTATTAATCTATATATCGCCACATTTTCCATGGTTTTACTTGTCTGCCATTACCTGCTGTTCCCTGGACGGCAAGCTGGCATCTCCTGATTCAGCCTTCCATTTCCCAGAATTCTCCTTGTCTGCTTATTCTGCCTATACCTCCTGCCTGGCTACTGGCCAATTAGCTTTTTATTTATTAACCAATCAGAGCAACACATTCAAAGCATGCAGAATATCCCACATCAGATCACCAAACTGATTTCTGATGTGCTTACAGGCTTGGCAATGCTGTCCATTAACAAAAGAATATTCTACTTCCTTTAAACCCTTGTCAAACTTTGAAATTGACAAGAGTTAAAATTTCCAACATCTTTCCAGGTACATAGTCTTGTCCTACAGAGGTTTCAGTCTCTATTTCCATGGTAACTCTTGATGTCTATGCTTACTGAAATCTGTGATTGTAACAAAATGTCATTTTGGTATTCATTTTAGTGAAACACATGTTCAGATCTTTTGTGTCCTAGTTCATTGGCCTGTTTCTCCTTGATTTGGAACATCTTTAAATGGATTCTGAATAGGAGAGGTTCTTTTGGTCAGTGTTCATATTTCAAATATTGGCTTTATATTGTGTCTCACTAGGATGAAAACGGAAAGACTGTGTGTTTAGAAGAAAACACAGGAAAAATATGTTCATGACCTTGAACTGAACATGTAGTTGTTATCCATGATAAATAAGTCACAAAACACTATGGAAATTATTAATAAATTGACTTATATAGTTATTTTAGTACCTCCTTGCAAGTCTCAAATAATTGCTCATCACCCTCATCACTTTTTTGTTGTTGTTGTTACATGTGGTCATTCTTCCTAATGGAGATTCAAGTGGCTTTTAGTTTATAATTATTATCTATAGTTGGAGAACTTGTTTCCTGCAGTGGCCCAGTCTCTTCAGAATTGTGGAAATACTCTTTAATAACAGAATAATGTTTAGCAAATTTGGGGCTTCACTAACTATGGGGATTCAGTAGGTATGGATCAATTCTGCATTTAGTCATAATTTTGGGACTGTATCTCACACAAATAAATGTGAAACACATACTATACTTAATGCAGAATTGAGTATCTAGCATAATTTGAATGATGATAGCCTCAGGAAAAACATTTGATTATTTGTTGTTTCCCTGGGCTAAGTAGTTCTTTATGTTCCCATTTCATGCATAAGAAAGTGCGTGAAAATTTCCAAGGTCTTACAGCTCATTCCAGCTCTCATACGGTAGAGTGGATGGGAGGCAGGGAATTCTGATTGGTTCAGTCTGTGCTACATGTTTAACTATGATATCTAAAATGCATAGTATTTAGGCTTGTATGTGATAATATCTCTCGAAACCATGATTCTGAGTAAGGCAATCTGGGTCTTAGTCCTTTCTGTATCCATGCTCCAGCATAGTGTCCTACCCATAGTTCATTAACTGTGTGAATAAATTAGGCTTAAATTTTATCCCTAACATAGACTGAAGTATGAGGAAGGTATGGTTGGAATCTGTTTTTTCTGAAGACTGCTTTAGAATGATGCCATTCTCATTTGTGTAAGTTACGAGTATTTGACGAGAATCTATGAGAAAGAGACTATGATAACCCTTTTGTCGATACCAAGGAGGTGTCAATAATGGAAAAACTGTGCAGTGCACCCTGTCCTGGGAATGACAAATCAGACAATACCTATTATCCACGTGTCATTTCCTGGTTGAGGACATAAAAACAGATCAAGGCAAAACCCAGTGCGTGTTTAAATTAGCGGTGCAGATCGATGTCCATATTTCTTAGTGTCATGTTTCATTATGTTGAACTCTTTATGTCATCGTAACCCAAGGCATCTTAATGTAACCTGACATCCAGGCTATGTTGCATTAGAAAGATAAGAAGCTCTGCATTTGGTTAATGGTTGGAATGTACTCTAATGCTCTCCATTTGCCTAGCAAAAGGTTGTCACCTTCTGTGTGCTGGTGAGGTCATTGCTGTATCAAAGGTTGTCACCTCCTATATGATGTTGAGGTCATTGCTGAATTAAAGGTTGAGAGGTCAGAGAGCATAAATTTACATTTCTTAGAAATATTCCCTTAGGTAGACTTTTCATCTTTGTATTTTCCTATGATCTTCAATTTTTGGTTTTGTACAGTAAAATTATTCTTTATGAGAGAGCTTAAATAAGATAATTTAAATTGACGCAATCCCATTCATTTTTTGAAGAGAAAACATCACTCACCTATTAAGATTTTGTTTAAATACTGTGATTTCCAATGCACTTTTTTTGAACATTTACTTTTCTACTTTCCTGATTTTTTTTCATAGCAAATGATTTGCACTGTTATGTAATATCTTATATTCTGATAACAGATTTTGAGGATACAGCTTAAGTTTACTAAACACTGTAATCTGTTTTCAGGACAGGACAGAGGTCGTCCTGACTGCTGTTGTTGCTCAGTAATTCTGTATTCTAAAGCATGTGTAAAACTCATCTGAGAAGTTTACAGAAATTTATTACCACATTGTTCTACCAGTCTACAAACGGTCTGGGGTAATAATCAGGACTCTGCAATCATGAGGAAAAGACCATGGGAGAGTAAATACAAATATGTTATATTGCACTATAGCACACTACAACACACTACATTGCACTACAGCACACTATACTACACTATACTACACTACACTACACTACATCTTACTACCATTGGACAGGATAGACAAACTGCTGAGAACCACTGTAAGTGATAGAAGAGGCACATTCAATGTTGATAAGGAAAAATTAGCACATTCAACAAGGTGGATCAGTATGAAAGATGGGTTATTTTTTATCCAAAAAAATGATGACTAGAAGACAGTGAAATAGGAAAAAAAGAAAGATAATCTCCCAACCAAGAATCTGTACACAGTGAAATGACCCTTTAAATGTCAGAAGCAGGAGCTGGAAAAATGGCTCAGTGCTCTAGATTCAGTTCCCAGCACCCATGTGGTAGCTGTACTACCAGTTGCAACACCCTCTTCTGGCCTCTGTGGATACCAGATCTGCACATGATGCACAGATCCAAATGTAAGCAAATACTCATATATGTAAAATAAAAATAATTTTTAAAATGTCAGATGTAGACAAATTTCTAAACAGTCTTATTAAATAAAAAACACAGAGCCAAATATAGGGGTGAAAGCCTTAGAGATCAGGGAAATAGTGAGAACCACCAACCAACCTTACCTCACCAGCTCTGCAACTCCCAAAAGTGAGCTACTTCCTGTCTACCCATACCTTTATTGCCTTGCTATTCTGCTCTCTCATTGGCTCTTAGCCCAGCTACGTCACTGCCTGTCTATACATACCTCCAGGTCTCTATGGTTGGTACTGGGATTAAAGGTGTGTGTCACCACGCTTGGCCCTGTTCCCTCCTGTGGCCTTGAACACACAAAGACCCTGCCTACCAAGTGATTGGATTAAGAGCCTGTGCTACCACAACCTGTCTTTTGTGTTTACTTAAAACGTTTTGCTATTTCCTCTGATCTCCAGGCAAACTTTATTTATTTATTTATTTATTTATTTATTTATTTATTTATTTTTTTTTTATTTTTTTTTTTTTTTGGTTTTTTGAGACAGGGTTTCTCTGTGTAGCTTTGCGCCTTTCCTGGATCTCACTTGGTAGTCCAGGCTGGCCTCGAACTCACAGAGATCCGCCTGGCTCTGCCTCCCGAGTGCTGGGACTAAAGGCGTGCGCCACCACCGCCCGGCCAAACTTTATTTATTAACATAAGAATAAAATGTCACCACAGTCAGATGTTACACTTATAAAGTCTCATCAATATGACTACTTAAACATGAGCTAAACAAAGACAGCAACAGTAGACATGCCAAAGTGGATAGGAGAAAGCACAAAAATCCTTAACCCTACACAAGGGAATGCAGAGAGCAGTAGAAACAGCCTTCCCTAAAGAAGAGCACATAAGTTGGTTCTACACTACCAAATGGTCATCCCTAAAATTGTAGATATCATGATAGTTTACAGACCAATCATGATGTAGCTTCTATTTACAAATATATATATGTATTTACATATACATGTATGTATATAACAATACATAAAGAAAATGTGGCCATGGATTTGAAAGACATTAAGGAGGGATATACGGGAGAGTTTGCAAGGAGGAAAGAGAAATGAGAAATGATTAATATAATTTCAAAAATAAAAGCAGTAGATGGGCAGTGTGGCACATGCCTTTAATCTCAGCACTTGGGAGGCAGAGGCAGGTGAATTTCTGTGAGGTGGAGGCCAGCCTGGTCTACAGAATGAGTTCCAAGACAGGCTCCAAAGCTACACCCAGAAACCCTGTCTCGAAAAACCAAAAATAAATAAATAAATAAAGTAATAAAAATGAGAGCGAATGAACTAATTTTGAGAAAACACATTGCCAAATTTACCGTTAGAAAGATAAAATTCATCACAATGAATGAAATTAGGGTCAATGGAGGAAATTTCATTCCTCAAGAAGAGATGAAAGACAGCAACATGATTAATACAAGGATTAATGTACATAATTTTCTAACTTCTTTTAAACTTTAAGCAAAGATGATATTGTAAGGTGGAGCAGAAACTGGTAGAGAGATAGAAGAGAGATGGTCAACAACATGCTTGCAAAGACTACAGTGTTTATACAAAGTGAGAACTGCTAATGTAAGAATACGAAGGAAAAGCAGATAAATCAAGGATGCAAATTTTAATGTCTAGAGCAACAACAAAAATAAGAATGACAAATATAAGTACTTTTAAAAGCCTACAGAGCAGAATACTAAAATTATTAAATTAACAAAATAAAAGACCACCAAATCACAGAGAAATAAATAAACACCAAAATGAGAAGTAATATTCAAGATGGAAAATCAAATCAATAGATTGGATTCAAATACAAAATATGTATTGTCTATAAGAGGCAATTTAAATGCAAATTGATAGGATGAATCTAAAAGTAATGTAAATGCATAGAAATGCAATCACAGATGAGTGTTAGCATATCCACTTAGTAGTCAACATTACAGACTTAAAGAGTATCTAAGAAGCACTACTTTATTCACATTAACAGACTATTTTACTGTACTTGATAGCCACAGAATACATCTTATTTTCTATTGCACATGGATATTCAGGTAAAGAATGGTCATTTATTTTCTGGTAAAACACATCTCATCAAGAAACCGAAATCTTATAAAGTATATTACCTGGACAATAGCATTAAATTAAAAATCATTGAGAGTAAGTTATATAGAAAACATCCAAATATTTTGAAATTAAGGAATACATTTCTAAAACAATCCATATGTGAAATATGAGACGACAAGAGAGACTGGAAGATTTCTTGAGTGAATTGTTATAATGCTGAAACTTGTACTTTGTGGACAAAAAAAGCATTAACCATAGAAACTGTTGGCCTTGAATAGATGAAATTCAAAAGCTTGGTAATATAAATCAGGAATATTGAGCAGCTGACACTTCCAGGTATTGCTGGGAGAGTATAACCACTTAAGACTATTGGCTGCTCCCTTGTTTCAAAGATAAGCATACACTTACACATGGCCAGGCAGCTTCATGCCAATGTATATAAGAGGAACAAAAGCATTTTTCTATACATGAATTACATAATTATTTTCATAATGGTTTTCGTCATCAACAGCTCCAAATTGCAAACCACTCAAGAACTGACACAAATTAATCATGGTATGTAGTATCATGCCACAAAAAGGGACGAGCTGCACACAACAGGGGTGGATCTTAAAGACTTGGGGCTGAAAAGTTAGTTACACACAAGTACATGGGTGATTGTATTTGTATGGAATTTAAGCAAAAAACCCACTAAATCAGGAGACTGGGATTCAGACTTGTGACTACATAGAGTACTGAAGAAATTACCATAAAGGGTTATGTGTACTTTTGTGTTGTGATGGACATGGCTGGTCTCGGGATAAATGTTTTGGCAAAATTTGATACATGGAACACTTCAAATCTAACTGGCCTATACTATCCATACCACAAAAATAACAATAATTTAAAAGCATTGGACATGCAAATCTCCAGGTTCATTTTGCAGAATTTTTGATTTAGTGGGTGATGGTATGAACCACTTAATATGCACTTTAAAAACGAGGCCTTGGTTGGCTCTCAAAGATGTGGCCCACCAATTTTATGCCCCAAATTACTAATCTGACCTAATATTCATATCTAGAAATACTGCTTTTTCAAAAAACAAATTAAACAGATTGGAAAGATGGCTCTGTCTGAAGCATCTATTTCTGACTCGATTTTGAATCGCTAGCACTCACATAAAAATATGGGTGTAGTGGCATGTACCTGTCACCCAATGTGGTTTTTTTTTTTTTTTTTTTTTTTTGTGTGTGTGTGTGTGTGTGTATGTGTATGTGTGTGTTGCTGGCTCTGCAGCTGGGGTCCAGTGGTCTCTGATCCCGGGGCCAGAGAGTGAATAGACGCAGAACCAAATGCACAGGCTCTGGGAGGTTGTAAGCAATCTCGTTTGTTAAACAAAGGACTGAGGTATTTATGTGTGTACTTTTTGAAGATCTCTGTTTCCTGCTGCTGTGGTGTTTCCTGGTTGGCTCTGGGTCGTATGTCAACAGTGGTCATCTTGGGGATCCGGTTTCAGGGTCCTCTGGGTCAGGATATTACTGCGCATGTCAGAGCTCTTTGTTTGCTTAAGGCATGGCCCAGTACTTTAGGCCTTACCTGCTTGTGTGTGTGTGTGTGTGTGTGTGTGTGTGTGTGTGTATGTATAGACAGGTGGATCCCTAAAGGTTGTTGGCCTATCAGCCTAGCCACGAGCTCTAGGTTCATAGAGATCCTGTCTCAAAAAATAAGTGGAGGAGCTGTCCAGGAAGACAGGTGATGTCAATCTCTAGTATCATTTACGCATGTGCATCCTCCTCTCAGCCTTCTATCTGCCTTGTTTCTTTTGAAAGTCAGTAACACAAAGTCCTATCCAGCTAGGTTTGTGGGTTAGCATCTATGCATTAGTGATTTCCCCTGCTCCCAATCTTGCTGAGTGTTGTATTCAGCCTGGATCTTACCCATACACAATGCTGTGTGGTTATCTCTTTCTTGTGTGGTTCTCTTCTTTCCCATAGCATTGCAAACACTGAAATCATTCTTACTTCTCCAACTCTTGTAGCTAACTTTTCTCTTCCATCATCCTCGTTAAAAGTAAAACACTTAATAACATGTTTTTAGATTAAGAGCACAGGCTTTGGGATTACATATGAATATGAATTCCAGCACTGGAACCCACACACTATATAAGATTGCCAAAGTTGTTTTCATTTTCATTTATAAGAGGGATTAGTAATTCTTTTTTCCATTAAGCTGTTTGTGGATTATCTGGTGCCTCTTAGGCACCTGCTGTGGTTGTCAACAATGCTGTTGGTGATGACTTTGTTATTGGCAGCTAGAACTTAGTAATTTTTGTTGGTATCCTTACTATTTGAGACTATTTGTGAATTTACATGATATATAATCTAATCAATTAGTTCCTGAAACAAAAAATCTGAGGTCAGAGAGAAAGTAGCCTGTCATTACTTACTTTGTCTTTAAAAACAATAATTTCAGGGTTGGAGTAATGGTTCAGTGGTTAAGAGGACATGGCGCTTCTGCAAAGGACCAGATTCTAGTTCCCAGCACCCATGTTTGGTGGCTCACAATCACCTATAGCTTCAGATGAAGTGTTTTTTGCACCCTGTTCTGGCCTCCTCAGGCATCTGCACATACATGCACTTATGAATTCACAGGCATGACAGACACATGCACACAAATAAAACCAAACCAAAACTAAATCCTTAAAAAAGAACAATTTTCATGCTTCAAAGTTTATGTTCTGAGTTGCTTATCCTGGGCCTCTAAAATACTCTGTTGCATAGACACTTGCCACCAAACTTGCAAACCTGAGTTTGATTGCTGTGGTGCTTATAGTGAGTCAAGAGAATCCACTGTTTCAAATTATCTTTTGACTTCCATTCATACTGTGTAGTAAATACATGCCCCTCATATACAAACAAATAAGTTAATTAATGTAATTAAAGTGAAAACTACATATACTACATACAATTTAACATCACATTGCTTCTGTACAGAGAATATTTTCCCAGGTAAAGAAGTATAGTGTACAAGGTGAAACTTAAGAGTCCCCTAATTATTTTTCTATCTGCATGTGCAGTAAAGAGCATGTCTGTTCTCATATCCTCACATTTTCATGCAACTTAATTCAGAGAAGAAACACCTTACTTGACTGTTGTCAGTCTACCCTGTACTATGACCTCAGACCTCAAAGTCAAGTACCCTTGCTCCACTTGGACTATGTGATTTCTGGATCCCTTAATTCTTATCTAATAAGCCAAAAATCTCAACTAGAAAATGCAAGTCCTGACCCAGAAGCTACCCCAGAACCTCACTGCATCCATTTCTTCTCTGCTATCAAGGATGGAATGAAATGCCATGTTGAGAAGTGTGCATGGAATTCTGCAGAGGGTAAGAGAAAAAAGTCTGAGACCCGGAGTTTGGAAAATGAGCTCTAAAATTCTCCTGCTTTAAGGGATGATGGGGTCTGCGAAGGTGGTGTTTTCTGTGGCAGCTCTATTGTCTTTGCGAAAATGCTGTCTTGTTCTGAGGCACACTGGGTGGTGCGGGAGGCTCTCCTAGATTGTCTCCTTTCCTCTTGGGCTCCCAGGGCATCCGTGGTTAAGTGCACTAAGAGCTGCTGATCATTGTGATTTCCTTTAACCAGCTTGAGACACATTCTTTGCCTTTCAGTTTTTGATGTCAGCCCCTAATGTGTTGGGCCAAACACGTTGGAACTTGTTAAGATTCTCCAAATAGCTTCTTTGTGCTGGTGAAATCACACCAGTGACAGGCCCTCACTCCATCTCCCTGGAGCTTTTATGCATGTGTTATGCCCCCTACTGTCTCCATCACTCTGTCTCACAGAGGACCTGACATTCCATGCCAGAACTCAGACACCAGCAACACTTATTATTTTTTAAAACTTCACTTCTCAGTGTATTTTCCTTTATTCCAACTCAACATAATAAAGTTGCCAAAACTCTGCCTGCACTGGAGTGAAAACCATTCATTTGTCGTCTCAATTTAAGATTTCTGAATCCAAAATAGAGGGGTATTCTCCACGGATGTAATGGGACATTTAGCAATTCATTCATTTTCTTCACATGCTACTTATTTAGGCACTCAGCGGTTGGTGGCTTTGATGTGGAGTGGTGAAATTATAAAGACATTACATATCATAAAAGTATAAATGAAAGAAAACACAGACCCTCTTTTATATCAGGCTAAATTGACTGCTGTCATATTAAGGATGTTTTGTTTTATAAATTAGTCCTGTTTATTTCCTTGTGTAAATCACTACTTTGTATTTTATATCTGTTGCCCTTCCTTCCTTCCTTTCTTCCTTCCTTCTTTCCTCCCTCCCTGTCTTCCTCCCTCCCTCTCTTCCTCCCTCCTTCCCTTTCTCCCTCTCCCACCCCTCCCTCTCTCCCTCTCCCTCTTTCTTAAAAAAACAAACAAACAAGAAAACAAAACAGGTTTTATTTTCCAATGCACTGAAGGCAAGAGATCTCAGGGCTGTAATACGCAAATCAATGTGTCTGGTACCAAACTTGTTCCAGAATTTGAAATAGGGGCTTGTAAAGGATTAATAGCATGCATGGAGGAAGGTGTACTGGATGTATCTAAAGGTCCTTGGAATCAAATTAGATTCATAAGCTGTATTATTCAACACTTATTTTTTGAGAAGTTTCCACCAGTTCAGCAATGTCTTTGACATTTTTCTGTGAAGCCAAGACTGCTTAATGATGCTGCTGACTTCGGTAGCACATTCTGTGTCTATCCACTGTCTTTTTACTTAATCCAGTCCCAAGGATTAGTCCCTGCTGAGGGTGTGACTGCATGGAGGGAAGGGGGGACAGATTCAAGATGAAAAGAAGAATATTCCTGCACCAAATATCTCAGGAGTCAGGGGTGGGCCTTGTGAGTCTCGTGAAACAGGTAAAGGGTCTCATTTGGGAATCCCATGAAAAGTAAAGCTGTTGGAAGAGTAGGAGGAGAGATGGAAAGTTATGGACATTGAAGTTAAAACATGCCAAGGTAAAAGATTTATTTTGGGGGAGGGGTCCCTTCTGAAACCATGGGTACCAGAATAAGACCAAGATCAGGAGAAGGTAAGAGCAGAGGCAGTAAGAAATTTGGGGAATCTTCTGAGATATGGTAAATGTAGGGTTTTCCTCTTGATCTGGAATTTCTAAGTGATGTCAACTGCTTTTTCTTGTGGTTAACTACTATTGGCTACAGGTGGCCATTTTCATTTAGACCAAAATAGGTATCTAGAAAGAACTGGGATCAGATGATGTGAACTAATACCATCTGATATAACTATTAAAGAAAGGCTTGGTCTGTTACTACAATATTAAATAAAAGACATACCTGCTTCTCATTTCTCCATTGTGCTCCTTATAATGGATGATTGCATTTGCTATACATATCCCACCTCCCTGAACTTCTAAGTCCTTGGTGAGCTAAGACTTCCTTGGCATTCTTCGACAAACACTGAGGGACTTTCTACTAATTAATGGCAGATTCTCAGTCAGCATCATGGTCCCTGGCACACAGCTTGAGCTGTATTCCTCTTTCATACAACCTCCAGCGCAGAGTGAGGACCAGGATACCTCAGCCCTCCTTGCCCCTTTGAAGTTGCTCCCTCCTGCCTTGTTAGAGCTTATCCTAGAAGCGTGGCAATGATTTGCAAATTATAGTGTAATAAATTCTTAATCCAGTTTTATTTTAATATCTTCATTAATTATGTGGAAGAGGGAGACAACCGCTTGCTAATTAAATTTTCAGATGTTGCTAAATTGGGAGGAGTTGGAAACCCATCCAAGAGCCAAAATGCTACATGAAGGAATTCGAGGAAGCTGTAAGGATACAGGTAGGAGTAGAAAGACATCAAGGCCATTGAGGAAGGACAGTTCCATTATCCTGGGGAGGGAAGCAGCCTGGAGGATCAGGCCAGTCATGGACTGTGAAGGAATGATGATAGAAGCTTCAGGATAGGCAATGACAGATCCTTTTCCTTTGAGAAAAGGTCCCTGCCTTCGCTCTGGTTTGGTCCCAATGGATATCGAAAACAAGAAAGAGCTCCAGCAAGTCAGTGGGTACACAAAGCTTCACTTCTAGGAATCCCTAGCACTTAGCACCTGCTGGAGCATCCAGAGATCATTAATGTGGGAAAATGGCTTAGATGGAACAAAAAGCGCTATGGGGATATAGAAACTTGTTACCTTCCCTAGGGTGATGATAATTATTATCAATCTCTGTTAAGTTAAATTTAATTGAAGATGATTAGGGGGGGATCTGGCATGTGGGGGGAAAAGCAGAGGAGAAATGGCAGCCAAAAGAGTTAACGAGGGCTTCCCCTTCTACACAGACTTAGCCCATTTCTTGGAAGTTAACCAAGTTTTCTGAGATGTTTAAGATCCTTAGAAACCAAATCATGTGCCAGAGGGAAACATCTCAGTGCCTCATTAACTCCTTCAGGCCAGGTTACCTGGAAATTCAGTTAGGGAGTATGGGCTCTGAGGCCATTGCCGTTGTCAAGTGGAGAGCTTTAGTTTGGAGCTTTCTTAGCATTCTTTTAATCCCTCTCCAGAAATCTCAGTTGTGAATTAATTGTTCTCAGTTTTAGCCACCAGATACCACCGAGGACATAAGTCCTACTTCCTTGTATAGTTTTCTGCCAACTGGGTATTAGTTGCAATGGATTCAGGGGGTGTGGAGGGGGAAGAAGGAGTGATATTAACATCCAGGGCTCACCATCTCCAAAGCCACATAAAACCCCAATAGTAATGCTTGTCTTGCTAAAAAGTGGGAGGCAAGCACATTAGCAAAACCAAACAACCAAGCAAACAACAGTCCCTACCCTCATAAAACAAACAAACAACAAACCATCAACAAAACCCCACAGCACATCAGTAGCAAAATCACCTTCAGACAGCACAGTTTTATCTATTTTTTTCTCAGACTAGATTTTAAATTCCAGAGGTCATAGACAACAGTTTCTCTTTTTTTGTAGTTCCCACACCCAACAGTGGTAAGCACAAAGCAGGCATCCAATCACTAATGGAATCCATTGAGAAAAACACTATTTCTCCATATATACTGATGCTCTCCCATCACAAAATCATGGGAATAGGTGTGTCCTTTTTCACAGTGTAGTAAAGACAGGCAGAGGTTAGACATGACACAATTTCAGTCTAGGAAAAATCACATAACTCTTCCAGCAAGATGTGCCTTACAAATCCTCCAAGGAAACACTGGATTTTTACTTCCTGGTTACTACCTGGTGACTTACTGAGTAGAAGACTTGAAAAGAGACAGTCAGTAAGTTTTAGATTATATGGAGGAGGCTAATAGGTTTTTCACCTTATTTTTCCTGTCATTCCTTCAGGGATTAAGCTAAGCCTCCATCTATGTCTCACCAGGGAGTCCTTGGGATTACAGCTCGCCTTTCTGTCTATCATGCTGACAGTGCTTCAATGTTGACTCGACTTTGATAAGCCCTACCACTCATCATATAGCTCCTTTTAGTCAAAGCAGGTATATAATTTATAGTGCCCAAAGCAGTTGTTAGTGTAAAAGAATTAACTATGAGAGAGGCCCGTGCACTAAGACAGTCACTGAATCCTTAAGTGGCTGTTCCTGTCTGGTTTTTGAACATTAAGATTTCTGAGCAAGGGGTAGACACATTTGTTATTTATATATATCTTTTCCTGCTTTAGTAAGAAAAATAAAATTTGGATCCCTACAGGTTCAATGTAAGGGTATCAATTGAGTAGGCAGGGGGTTAGGGTTTGCAGTTTCTAGAGACACTGAGACCAAGAAGATGGCCGTGAGGTGAGTAGGAAGTAAGGGTGAGTGGTAGGGGTTGGGGTGATGTTTGAAGCAGCAAGCAGAGTAAAGTATGAGTCCAGATGCCACCTAGATGCTGAAGGGAATCCTCTGGAAGTTACAGCTAATGATGGATAGAGACACCAAGCAGGTTTGTGATGCATGTTGAACCACTCTTTGCCAGAATACTCCTTGACTCTCTGGCCTAGGCTGACATATCCTAACTAAGCCAGTATCTTAGTTTTCTTTCTGTGAGGATTAAACACTGGCCAGAATCAACTCGGAGAAGAAAGGTTTACTTCATTTTACATTTGAGATAACAGCTCATCACTGAAGAAAGACAAAGTGACTGGAGGCAGGAACTGAAGCAGAAGCCACGGAAGAGCGCTGCCTACTGGCCTTTACTCTGGCTTGCTCAGCTACCTTTCTTTTGTGGCCAAGGTCCACTGCTTAGAGACGACAACACCTCCAGTGGGCTGGAACTTTCTACATTAATTAGCAATTAAGAAAATGTCTTATAGACATGTTCATAGGCCAATGGAATGGAGGTTGTTCCTCGACTGAGGTCTGAAGTGTGTCATGTTGACAGCTGAAGCTAACTATGATACCTAGATGTTATAGCTTGAATTATGTGCCTCCAAAAGCTTTTCAAAGTTTTAAGATTGTAGTCCCAGTATCTCATCATATGATCACATTCATAAATAGAACTTTCTCAGAAGTTATCAAATGAAAATTCACATCCTTAAGGTGGGTGTTAATCCAGCCTGATTATAAAAGGGGGGAGGGTTGGTTGTGCACAAAGACATACACAGGGAGCATGCACTGTGAGATAGAAGCAAGGCCACAAAGATTCCTTTGTAAATTATGGAGTGCCAAACATGGCCAAAAGACCATAAGCATCTAGAGATGTATGAAGCATATTTCTCCCCAATAATCTTTGGAAGAATCTCAGCCCTGTCTGTACCTTCATCTTAGATATTTGCCTTCCAGACAATGATCCATGAGGTTTCATTTGAGTTCCTTCATTACAGGCCTGGGGACTTTTCACCCGAAGAGACCTATACAATGTATTCAAAGAGTAACATGGTTCCCACAGAGGACTATGTGATCCTCACTCAAACAGAAATCTTGAGAGCATATTTGAAAGGAGGACCACTAGGACTCTAACTTTTTCTTTAGCATTTCAGGATGAGGGGAGTGATTCAGATGGTCTTTAATTAGGGTGCAAGAGAGGTTAAGATAATTTTTCCACATTCTATAGAAAGTAAAAGAATCTGGGGTGGCTGGGATGCAGACCCTCCTCTTTAAGATTCCCTGTTCTAAAACCACGTGGCTCAGTGGCTCCATAGCTCAATTAGGATACATTTAAGGCTGTGAGGGAAGTTTATATTTTTCTCTTTCAAGCCTTCTACATCAGCTGTTTTTATGTTTTACCCCAAGCTTTGTTGTTTTTTTGTCTGCAAGCCATAATCTTTCAATTGTTTTTTTTCAGGCTCTTTGATCTCAAGGCAGGAGTGATTTTTCCTGTGTAACAACAAGTCGTTTGTCTAGCTTCCTCAGGGATGAGGCTTCCCAAACGAGTCGATGGGCCAGATTTCTGGTAGTGATCCTTAAAGTTGATCTACTGATATTCATGATATTAACAAATTCGAAAAGAATTATGTCTAAAATACATCATTCAAGCTTCAGTGGGGCATTCCTATTTCCTTAAATAGCATTTAAGCCGTCATGATTGGTTAACATCATTATTATTAATATCACTTGGTACACTCTGCAGTAACTCCAAGTTTCTTAGGGTTTTCCTACCCTAAGCAGGATCTACAGTGCTACTCTGTAAGATTCTGACTGAGAATGAGAGAAAGAATTTTAATTATCCATTTTTGTAGGACACCATCATCAAACCTAGTGGCTGAAAGCCACAGTATATTATCACTCTCAAACCTGTAGTTCAGCCATTCAGGTGGAACTCAACTGAGCAGATCTTTCACACCTTTTGAAGTGATCCAGGCTTTTCACACAGCTGCCCTCAGTGGAGGGCTTGGCTTTGACTGGAATGTTTAAGATCTGCCACCATGTTGTAAGGTCTCTGGTCTTTTTATTCCTCCCAGCCTGGCTCCAAGAGTGAGAATGCTGCTACTAGAGTTCCGCTGAAGTCCTCTGGGCTCTTGCGTTCCAGAATATACTTCTGTCCCACTCTTTCCATCAAAACAGTTCCCAAGGTCATCAAGAATTTAAGAAGTAAAGCAGTCTCCACACTTGGATGTAGGAAGTGCGGTAGTTTATAAGCCAGTGGAGGATTTGGGTAGCTAGTTTTGGAGACTGCCGTTGTGGTTGTTAATAGCATTAGATGGCATAGCAACCAAATATCTACACTCAAACAATTCCTCTGATTCCCTTTCTTCGTTGTGGTGACTAAACCCACCTCTTCATCTGTTCCACTTCTCAGTGTCACAATAATTAATTCTTCTTCCTCTACTCTCACCATTGATAACTCTTAGTAAACATGCTGGACAAGTGGCTAAGTCTAGCCTGTTGGGGTTGTTAGAGCCAGAGCTTTGGCTCCAAAGCTCTCTTTACAACATTTCTTATCCATAGGATGGCTGGAAGACCTTCAAAAATACAAATTTCTGAGGCCATATTATTGCATATTAGATTTCGAGGAATTTCAAGAGAGTTAGTTTTTGGCAGATGGAAGGGAATGGGGAAGAGAAAGAAGAGCAGGTCAAGGAATAAGGAGAAATTAATATTTCTGATAGCATGTCAGAAAATGTAAAGTAGCTGGCAGAAGTTCTGATGGCACATTTTCAGGAATGGATAAGATACAAGTTTATAGAGTTGAAGAACAATAAAAACCCCTCATGTTTAGCATTATTTCTACAGAGATTAGGTAGAAAGACAGATATAAATAGAACAGTGGTATGGTTGGCCTAGAGGCAGCTAGGGTACCTACCAGGAGGAAAAGGAGAAAACATCTGGCCAGAAGACTTAAGTCACTGTTGAGGTCTGCTGTTTACCAAAATAGTGTTTTAGATGTGTCGGGAGGCAGGTAACTAACTGCTGTGAGTAGTTTGTTTGTTTTTTTCTGTTGTTGTTCCATGTGAACAATTACGGTTGGTGCCTATGGTCTTAACTCTTTCTTGTAACAGCTGGCCATTGCTTCGGAAGTCACTGGCATAGTGATCCATAGAAGCCTACGTCTTCTTACCTTCTCTTTCTTTGTCCTTATTTTCCTTCTTTCCCCTCTTCTCCTTCTTCATATATTAGTCTTCCCCCTCTGCAATATTTCTTGGTTTGCCTGGATACCTGGATAACAGAATTAAGAGACACATCAGGTTTCCAGGTACAAATTTGGATAATGCCTGAATTTCAGAAATCAGGGGAACAATATTTAGTGCTCAAAAGGCCATTTTGGTGAGGCCAAGGATCAGAAGAGAACAGAAGCAACAAAGAATATTGTTCCTTTTGTCTTTTGGGTGGCCACAAGCCATGAGCTCAGAGGATGAAACAGAAGGTACCTTGGATAATTCAGATGAAAAGGCTGACGACCACAAGTTGTTAACTTTAGGGTCTTGGGATTCACAGTGACCTTTTAATTGTATCTTGATTCTTCCTGTTACTTGTAGATTTTTTCCCTTGACATTCATTTGAGCTTAAGCACAATCAAATTTATATTACAATTATGACTTTGGACAAGGAATATGAAAAGAGTGCTTAGATTCTCATTTTACTATTTCAGATAGTTTAACTGGGAATCATCTTTGGACTTGTAAATAGTCACAGCACTCTTATGGTCCTCCTTCCATGGAGCTTCATTGTTGTGTAGTAGGATGTTTGAGGCAAAATTCCTAATTTCCAAGTGTCTGAACAGATTAAGTGAATGTGTACTGTTAAATTCACTACAGGAAACAGATATTCTCTTTGTCTCAGTTGAAGAAGATCCAAAGGACATGGATGGATGTATTTGGGGTGCAGCATACTACAGACAGATGATTATATATGAGACTGCATACATTTGTGGGCTTGTTTAAAATATAATTGAAACTATGCACTGAGTTTCAAAGCTTGTTTCTAACTTTCCAGTTTTGAAACCATTGTTAAAAGTGCATCTTGCTATTAGTAAGTCTACATGAGAAGTCTGTGTCCGAGGCAGGACTTGGGAATCAAAAATATTGACAAATGAGGGATATTGAGGAGCACTGGAAAGTATGAAATTCTTTTGTCTTCAGTTAGATAGAGGATGCATAGATTCTCATTTTATTATTATTTATAATCTATGGATATTTCATAATTATTCTTATGTCACCCTTCCAAAACAAAATAAAAGTGTAGACAAAAGGAACACTCAGTGGGATGAACAATGAGTAAAGTGTACAGAGGTCCAGGATCCAATTATTTGCATAAACAATGAGAATTATAAGGTGTAGAAAGTGGGAGGGAACAGAATAGACAGATTGGCATGTGTGAGGCTGTACTTAGTGTCCAGCACAGGGCATGTAAAAATGCTTCCTCTGTGATGAGCCCCGAACAAGACCACATATTTGAACTGAGAGGTAACAGATTGTGTCAGGAGTCAGTGTATTCTTTTGTTAAGGCGTCAAACAGAAAACATTTAGGTTCTGTTGTCGGCAAGTCTTTGTTGTAAGTATTCACATCTGCTTTTGTGGAATGAAAGCAGATGTACACATGTCAAAATGTATATGAAAAATTAGTTTGATACCATAAAGCTGATCATGGAAGATCATTTTTCTTTGAATTTTTTCTATGTTAAAAAAAATCTACTCTTCACTCATGAAATATTTGAAAATAGTCTCAGGTTCATATGCAACTCAGGGGGGCAAATTGTGGCACAGCGAGGCTAAGTGAAATAATAGTAGAGAGGATGAATCAACTGAACAAAACTGAGAATACTTTGTAAAGCATTAATGTTGTTTGGGCTAATTTTCCCTCCATATTATTGTTTTCCCTCCATATTATTGTTTGGTTTGTTTTACTTTCTAAAAATCTACTATCTTTGCTATGATCATGTAATGCCTCAGGTATATATCAACAATGTCAATAATTTATCTTATTTTCATCCAATGACTCTTTGTTGTGCTATCGCTTTGCATTGAGTTTCAGAAATGTGTCATCCTGGCTGATTATTCAAAGTTCTAGAGCAGAGCTGAGGAGGTGGCCTGTGATCTATAAATATGTAATAACATATGAAAGAATAAATGTAAATTGGAGTTCATTCTGGATTACTTAGTCCTTCTCTCATCACGATTGTGTGCAGTGTGGCTCAAAACTACATGAAAATTTGAGTTAATCAGTATTCATTACAGTCACATACACTTAATACAAATGGGAGGTAGACTATGAATCTGTTTAAAGAAACACTAGCAAATAAAATACATTTGTATCAGAGAGCATTCTAGTTATTCAAGTCCAATGTATCATTCAGTGTTGAGTCAAGAAGAAGAGAAAACATTCCAAGTATTTCAGAAAGAGGAAGAGAAGCTGAAAATATTCCCTTCAGACTTTCTGCTATCACAATAAAGGGAACAGTGTGTGAGAGGAAGTGTCAAGCTAAGGATAAGAGATACTCTGTGGTGTAACTCTTCCTTCTGCTTTTCAGCCTCCACACAAACCTCTTCCTCTCCATAGCTAATTTTTTATATAATGATAAAACAATCATGCCTTAACCTAGGAGACTTCAGCTATTCATCCCTTATACTGACAATGATTTTGTTAAAAAGCACAGACACAAAAGTACATCAATCAACGTTTTAGTTAAACTGTTAAACTGGACACTTAGGTCTGGATATTCTATAAATTGATATCAAAAACACCAGGTTCACCATCACCAACAGTTCTATTGATAAATAGAGATTAATGTGGATACACAAAGGAAGGGGCATTTAAACTATTATGGTTCGCAGTTGTGAAAGTGATCCTAAGTTATACTGGGCATTTATAATTTCCTCTTTTTATTGCCCATCTACTCCATGTTCCCTTTTTGTTAGAGGTCTCACTTGGTGAGGGTTCTTCCCCAGTGGCTAACCTACATTCTCTTTCCAATAAGTCTGAGTCTTTTGTAGTCTGGATTTGATTGGCTTG
This sequence comes from Peromyscus eremicus, assembly GCF_949786415.1. NCBI lineage: Eukaryota > Metazoa > Chordata > Mammalia > Rodentia > Cricetidae > Peromyscus > Peromyscus eremicus. Next base: position 15,751,293 of record NC_081435.1, read on the forward strand.
CTGCCGTTCTCATTTACCATTAGATGTAGATGCATCCCCTGAGACTTGAGAAATGTTGTCAGTACTTAGAAACCCTGGATTCCCAACCCATACCATCCCTGCTCGGCAGAGGGTAGATAAATTCCCTGTTCTGGGGTCTTGTGTCCCCTGCTTTCCCTGCCATCCCAACATGCGAGAGGCTACTCTTCTTCCCCAATTAAACACTGTGAGCTGCAAGTCTTTTGCCTTGATTTACAGCAGCTGTGCACTTGCAAGTCTTACACAGTATTTTTCTTATTACTTAATTGTTTAAGCAGTGCTCCAGCCATTAGTTTCTGAGTTCTGAAAACAGGAAACAGAAGTCTTCTATTATAGACGCCTGCCTAATTAGCTCAGAGGCTGTCTAATGGGGGCTATTAAAAATGCAAATGAGGTGTGATCAAACAGTGAAAAGTTGGGTCTTGACAGAATATACTCTTGTACCCACCCTTTGAAAAACCTACCACAATACTGAGTACAGAATCCTCCCTCCCTTTTACCATAGGAAATGACTGTCTTGACTGCTTTCTTCCCTTCCTATCTCATCTGGATATCAGCTTGAACAGGGCAGGTAGTAAAAGTGTTCTTACTTCACACTCCTTAGTCTAGGTGTCTCACCCTGGCATACATCAGAATTAACTGCAGGGCCTGCTGTACCTCCTAGGATACACTTTGATCTTCTAACTTATGAGGTGTAAGGAGTGACAACCCTTCCATCAAGTCTCAGTAAAGGTAGATGAGCTGATATAGGGAAACTGAGTTTGAGCATCACTAATCTAGGGCATCTTGCCTTTATTGTGAATTCAAAGCTTCCTTTTTACTTCTTTCCATGTCATCATCCTATGGGATTTCTTTTTCTCCATGCTGAAGACTGAACAGAGTGTCTTGTGTGTGTTAAGTATGCCCTCTGCCATTGGTCTGCATCTATACCCACTCTTGGGTTTTCCTTTATTAACCATGCAGTGTGGTTTAGCTAAGCCAGCAGATGACTTGGTGTAAAGGCTTTTCTGACAGTTCGGAAATCTAAATCAGGGTCATAAGCCCATTCCTTGTGACTATATTCATGTGCTCAGCAATGGACATGGATCTTGGCTTTGTCATCTCACCTATGTCACTGGATGTTCCCTGGGCCACAGGTAGAGACTAGAGGCATTGGATCCCCTGGAGCTGAAATTACAGGGGTTTGTGAGCAACCTGATGTGGGTGCTGCGAACTGAACTCAGGTCCTCTGCAAGTGCTGTGTCTTAGTTAAGGTTTGTTTTTTTTTTTTATTGCTGTGAAAAGACATCAAGACCATGTGACTCTTATAAGGAAAACATTGAACTGAGGTGCTTGCTTACAGTTTCAGAGGTTCAGTCCATTATCATCATGGCAGGGAGCACGCAGGCAGGTGTGGTATTGGAAGAATAGCTGAGAGTCCTACATCTTGCAGGCAACAGGAAGTCAACTGACAGTCACATTGAGGGAAGCTTGAGCAAAATCTCCCTGCCACGATGATAATGGACTGAACCTCTGAAACTGTAAGCAAGCACCTCAGTTCAATGTTTTCCCCCATGGAACTGGACCAGGCCCTCTGGATAAGTGAGACAGTTGATTAGCTTGAACTGTTTGGGAGGCCCCCAGGCAGTGGAGCTGGGACCTGTCCTTGGTGCATGGGCTGGCTTTTTGGAGCCTGGGGCCTATGCTGGGATACTTTGCTCACTCTTGGTGAAGGGAGGAGGGGACTGGACCTGCCTAGGCTGAGTCTACCAGGCTGGGCTGACTCCCCAGGGGAGACCTTGCCTTGGAGGAGGTGGGAATGAGGGGTGGATTGCGGGGAAGGGCTGGGGGGGGGGCGAGGGAAGATGGGGGAATCCGTGGCTGATATGTGAAATTAAGTTAATTATAAAATAAAAATATTTTTTTAAAAAAAGCAGCTTCAAAGCCTGCCCCCACAGTGACACACTTCCTCCAATAAGGCCACACCTCCTAAAAGTGCCACTCCCTCTGAGTACCATTTTCTTCCAAACCTCCATAAGCAGCGTGTGCACTTATGTGCTATGCCATCTTTCTAGCCCCACAAAGAATTCCTACTCACTGACCTTCTGTATTATTCTGGAATACCACTGAGTCATTCAGGTGGAAAGAGTCACAAAGACTGTTGAGCACCACTTCTGCCCACAAGCCTCAGGTCTTTCTGCACCATTCTCTATCCTTGACAGATACAGAAAGTCATGTAGGCTGCAAATAACCCAAACAGCCGTTCTTGGTTGCTCACACTCTTTTTATCTCCTTCTATAACCACAGGGCCTACCACTACAAATTCATGATGAATGTGAATCGGTGGACAAAGAATGAACTTATTCTGGCAACAGTGCCTGAAAGAGGGAGCTCTCTCTGTTCACAGAGAAAAATCGCAGAGAAGAGGCATTCTTCTTGTGTTCAAAGACCTCTTGCCTCCTTGCTATGTTTTAGTGTGAGTCCTAGTCCAACAAAGTAGGTATTCTATCTATTCACTGGTCTACAGCTGCTGATTAAATTTATAAAAACAAAAAACAAAAAAGCAAAACAGATTAAACCAGCTCTATGGTCCTCAGCTACTGACTTAGCTACTTCCATTAGCTCCAGTATGCCCATGAGACTACAAGAGGAAGGACAGAGAGTGAGATGAGATGCTACACTGGTGCTGTTCTGACTAAAGGACAGCATCTGAGATGTAGCTGTATTCCTTGAAGGAAAGTGCTAGCATCAGAGTCTTTTCAATATTGGAGTTTACATAGCAGTTGTTTAGTTACTTTTCTATTGCTGCAACAGACACCATAAACCAAGGCAACTTTAAGAAGAATGTATTTATTGGGGCTTATAGTTTCAGAGAATGAGTCCATGACCATCATGACAGGGAGCATGGCAGCAGATGGACAGGCATGGCACCGGAGCAGTAGCTAAGAGCTAACATCTTTAAACACAACCATGAGGCAAAGAGATCAAAGAGATCGGTAATTCAGAATGACATGGACTTTTGAAACCTCAAAGTCCACCCCAGTAATCCACTTCCTCCAACAAGGCCACACTCACAAATTCTTTCTAAATAATTCCACCAGCTGGGAGCCAAGAATTTAGATATATGAGTGTATGGGTGACCTTTCTCATTCAAACCACCACAGTAGTGTTATTCAGATTCAAGGAGACACACGTGGGTGCTGCTTTTCTGTGTCATTATGAGTTCATTAGTGAATGGAAGGTATTCCTCTGACTGTATTTTTTACTAGGGAAGTTCAAGCGTTGCCAGTTAATCATTGTGTTCTGAAGATAATTTTTGCTCTAAAAACAACAACAACAACAACAACAAACAAACAAACAAAAAACCAAACCCTGGGTGTTGGCTACCATGCTCTTTTGTTTCTTTACATCAGATGCTTCTTTGAGGCAGGAATGTAAAGCACTGTACAGTCAGTGCAGACCAGAGCAGAGATCTTAGAAATCTCCCAGAAGCCTTTGCTCCAATTCACATCCTGTTCCAAGGAAGTATTCTCGCCTTGACCCTCATGTTCTTCATTTATAACTGCCTAGAACTGGGGCTCTGCCTGCTTTGCATTCTGCTTGTGTGTTGGGTATTCTATCTCCTCTGCTAGAAGTGGAACTGGTACACTGGAGTTCACACTTCTCTCCTCAGTAGTGGTAGTTCACAGAAGACTAAGATGCATTTTCCTAGCTCAGGCAAGGGTCCTGCATCCTTGTGTTCATTCCCTCCTCACTGATCTGGCAAATGGGCTCTCAAGTGCAGAAGAACTGAACAGTACAGGCACTAGGCACTGACAGTGCATCTACTGTCTTGCAAATAGGTACCCACTCCACTGCTGTCCTCACTGGCCATGTGTATCAGTTTTGGCCATTCTACTCTCATTCAATTTCCAAAACTCTGAAGCCAGCTATTCCATATGATGATGCTGAGGATGGAAACGAGAGACTTTTGTAGTGTTTGACCTACAGCACATATATACATTGAACAAGAATCATCATGCTGTGCTGGGCAGAAAATTAGCTGCATTTAAGATGAAGGGAAAGTAGATACTTTATGCATGGGAAGTGCAAGGAGAAGGGGTATTGTTTTTGCTTAAGATGTGGTGATAAGGTATTATCCATTCCAACATGTAGATGGGGTTCCCCAGCAGTGGCCAAGAGTCAGTCCTGGCCACACTGCAAGCAGACAATGGGCAGTGCTGTGTATATCCATGAGCTAGATAAAGTTTGGATCCTTCCTTAGTGGTATTGTCCTTCTGACTTTACTTCCCTGGCTCCCAGTAACCTGGTCCATGAAAGGTTTTCTTTCTGTCTCTTACTCACCTCTCTTTCCAGAGATGCCCTGACTTACTGTCCTTTCTGGCTTCCTGGTACATTGGCAATACTGCCAGAAAGTGACAGTCCCAGGGTATATATCCAAGACAAAACATAATGGCAGAGTGGAGACCCCATACCTGCATGGCTGGAGGATGTTGACAAGGAGAGACCCTTGAAGGCCTAGGAATCATCTTCCCCAAATGATTCCAGGGTGAAAAACACTGGTTTGGTACCTCTGATTAGGGCTTTAAGAGTTATTTTTGTCTTTGCAGTCTAATGGAGGGTTATTGGTAATTATAGGAAAAAACGAAGTGGAAATAAAAGGTTTTAACTTTTTTTTTTCTTTCTAGTTTTAGTGTTATATTTTGAATTTTCTATTCTGTTGGATACAACCTCTGGGATGTTGACCCTCATGATTACATAGAACAAGGCTCCCATGGGCCAGGAGCCTATGATTTACACTGTTACGAATCCTTTAACTGGTAGATTTCTGAGAGCCCACAGAGAAGGCTTGTAACCTGCTTTTTTGGCCTGCAGGGCACCCTCTCCAAGAGATGGATTCCCTTGAGGTCAATGTACTCAGGGTAGAACCAGTAGATCTCACCTCACTGCTGCTTTTATCAAAGCATTGAGGATAGTTCCTTCACCTCACGCCTGTTGTGGCTCCTTGCTGCCAATGAATGGAAAGACTCATCCAGTCTCCTATTTCCTCTGCCATTAGTAGCTCACTCTATCTAATTCATTCATTCATTTGTTCATGTCTCTATTTATTCCATAAACACAGATTTACTAAGTCTCTCTTCATTTTATAAACATAGATTCACAATTTTAACTATCTGATAGTATATAAGAAAGTAAATCAAAACCAAAAGAAGAAATGCTTGTGACAGTGTCTCCAGGTCAAGGGCATGAGAAGGGAAAGCTCATATCACCCCCAAATTGGGTTGAAATATAGACTAGTAATGTTGAATATGGAAAATGGCCAGAGCTATAGATACCACTGTATACACGTGGAAGAGCCCTTCCTGTGGAAACAATATTAAGGGTAAGCACCTAGACATGTAATGACTACATAGACATAAAGCAGCCACCAGGCAGACACAGGTGGCTAGATAGGGGTAGGGACAAAGACCAAAGTGTGTAGAATATCATAAAGGCTACAGTAGACATTCATAGATGTCCTGTGAGTAAGTCCCGTGTGTGTGTGTGTGTGTGTGTGTGTGTGTGTGTGTGTGTGTGTGTGTGCCTTGGATTACCTACTTAAACACAATTGCTTCTGCTTTGTTGTTTGTTTTGACACCAGTATACATGCCCCGTAAAAGATACTAAAAAATCTGGCTTCTTAAGCACTAAGGAAAGGAAACATCAGAGGCTGAAGAGCTAAATACATGCCAGAAATAAGAAATCTCAGAAACCCACACTACAAAAGCCGGGAATTAAGTGTCCATAAATAAGGGGAAGGGTGGTAATGTGAGAAGAAGAGCCATCAGCTAGAGATATATTGATTTGATCTCAATTTTGATAATTACAGAGCAAGGTAAATGTATACTTGGTGTATTGCTGGAAATAGCAGGAATCATAATTTTATATTTACAAAGAACCACACAAACATACACAGCAAGATTGTATCTATAGAATGACAGACAGAAAGCTGGAGCAGCAACCAGAATTCTGAAAGTTGATAGATGATGAAATAAATAGATGCAAGCTGGGTAAAATTTCACATGGCTTTTCATTCAATGTTCAAATTGATCACTTCTCTGTTGAATTAACAATAAATTCAAAAAGAATCACCTAAGCAAGATGGGAGAGAAAACAAAAATTAGAAATAAAAGGCAAAGAAATAAATACAAAACAGGAAAACACCAAAAAAAAAAAAAACCCAAAACCCGAATTACTCCTACAAATAGGAATGCTAGTATATGCATAATTAAAGAAGAAAGACATTATTTGATGGTCAGAGAGGGTCAGATGGTTGATGAAATGCAAAATCATTACTTTAAAAGGGATATGAATGGGTGAGCAAACTCACAACCACCCTATTAAAATCTTTCTTTGAAATCAGTTCACCTCTAAAGGAATGATATCAACCAATCTCAGATGTTTGTCAAGGGAAATTTTAAAATGTAGACTGTACGGCATTTGTTCGTTTGTTAATTTTAATTTTGATTTTGTTTTTATTTTCCAGATTAAATGAGGTATAAGTAGAGCACTTGGAAACTAGGGAAAGGTTGTGTGGAAGAAATAAGAAGTTAGTCACAAGCCCACAAACACTGTCTTTAATATATTTTCCCTTGGGTTTCTGGGGCCCAGAAGGTTTGAAGCTGTTTAAGAGTTCTGAGAAGGGGCAGAAAGATGGAAAGGAAACCAAACAGGGAGTGTGAATGGTCACCTCTGCCAGATGTGCATTCATACAAGCCAGAGACTGGCATTGCTCTCCTGTTTCTTCTGTTCCCCTTGTGTGTCCAGTGTCAACGGGCAGAATGCAAGTGTTTACTCAGAAAAGAAAAAGTGAGAAAAGTTACGTAAACACCATTTTATTTTACTTTTTTTTTGGCGGTGGGGGCAGGTGTGTGTGTGTGTGTGTGTGTGTGTGTGTGTTTGGAGACAGGGTTTCTCTGGTTAGCTTTGGAGCCTGTCCTGGAACTCGATCTGTAGACCAGGCTGACTTTGAACTCACAGAGATCCGCCTACCTCTGCCTCCTGAGTGCTGGGATTAAAGGCCTGCACCACCACTGCCCTGCCTTTATTTTACTTTTTAAAACAATAATTATATCAGGTGAGACAGGAAGGGAAAATCCAAGGCAGCTTTTGTGAACGTCTACCTTGGCCTTTAGAAGGAGAGAGAGGGGAGATAAGGTAGAGGAAGATGGGAAGAAGGGAGATTAGAAATGGGTGACATGGGTGAAAGTGATAAGCACAGAGCAGAAAGCCAGGAATGGAGCTGGACTGATGCAGGAGAGCTCAGAGAAATTCTCAGAAGCAGAAGCAGCTAGCTAATCTGTTCACATTAGCCCAGGTGAGCTTGGAGCCCTAAGAGAACAAGAAACACACTTTCTTGTTTATTATCTCCTATATTTCGTTAGCCTTGGTCAATTCTCAGACCTTGGATGCTTTACTGGGAGGAGATCCAGGTTGCTACAACCCTATAAAAAGAGAGTGGATGCTAAGGACAAGCTTGAGATGAAATTAAGTGTTCTATCTGGGAAGGTATGTAAATAAAATCTTCTTTATATCCCTCCCCCCCTCAGGGTGGACGTAGTTTAGTTTATATTGAGGGAATTTCCTTATTTGTGGATTTCATGCCAGCCATTGCTTTACAGTTACAAAGCAACAATGCTCTTCAAGTCAACTTGGATTCATAATAGAAAGTACATAGGCAACGGTGTAGGTGGGAAATAAGGGTTGTGTATTTTGACTGTATCTTCTAGATAATTATCGTGATGGCTATTTCTCAACTGTGTTGCCTGTCATCTTCTCAATTAAATGATGATAATGATAGTGGTAGTGATGGTGGTGATGGTAGTGGTGATTACTGCTACATAGATAATGATTCATTTTATTTTGTTTATTTGGCTTTTCTGACTTTCAATGTGCTTCCCCATGGACCCTTGCACTGAAAGCCTAGGAAACAGAAAAGGCATTGGGGGGGGGGTGTCCACTACTCTGCATCACACATCACCCCAGCTTCTATCAATGTTAGGATCTCTCACTCTACTATACATTTTGTTCATGAGAATCTAGATATTTATGCATCTGCTTATGAAACAGATTCCATACTTGAGTATGGTGACTCCTCCCTTTTGATATCTTGCTCTGTACCTTTCTATCTCACTCTCTCCCTCACATAGAGAGGCACACATATCCTGTCATCTTTATAAGGATATCAAAGCATTTTCCAAATAAGAGATTTAATCATCTTTGGCTGTACCAATAGACTTATAGACAGGTTCATCCCAGCTTTTTGTTTCTTTGGCACATTCACAGAAGGCAGGGGTTGAACCTGGCAGCAGATTAGATAAGCAATCTGAATCTGGAAGGGCATGTGTGTGATGTGCCACCTTCATGGCATCTTGGCTGGCTACTACTTATTCCCCATGGTCTGGAGTGGGTCTCAAGGATTAAGTGAGCAGCTGGGCCCTAGTGCTGACAGCCAGATGGAGCTGGACCATAAGCAGAGCAGGTGGATCACTCTCAACGGAGCAGCTGCAGGCAGGGGTGGCTTCCCTGGGACCCTCGAAGGTCTGACCTGATTGTGCTTTTACTTCTAGAAGTGTTCTGAATGAGCCCAGCCTGCAGTGGCTTCTGGGATGCTGTCACACTGTTGCTCCTTTCTCCTTTGCTCCATGCTTTTCTTTATTTCAGGTCAAGAGACACTTTCAGAATCTCAGAACATATGGATTCGCACTGTCCTTTGGGACGGGTTACCAGGATGATGCCATTTCTTCTGTGCAATCACCGTTTCCTCTTGGTAGGTCTGCGGCGGATCTAGATTCTATAAAAACAGAGCACAAAGGGAGGGAAGGAGAGGGGGGAAATGAAGATGCTGTCTCTGTTTTAATCACCTTCCATGTTTGGTCTCTTTCAACCTTCTCCCCACCTCAGATAACGCAGCCGTCTGGTGCTCTGCCTTAGGGCATAAGATACAGTGGAAGGCCTTCAGGGAGGCTCTGGACACCCAGTCTTCTGAATTAGAGAAAGAGTCCAGGTTGTGAGGTGATCAAAGTAATGACAGCAAAGCACTGGCTCCTAGAGAGAAATCCTTCCACTTCCTTTTGCAGGATCAGGCAGAGTAAGGGCTGTGCTGAGCCCTTTGCTGAGGTGGGGGTCATCTACGTCTGCCTTCGACCTGGCTGATAAAAATTTGAAATCTGTGAGTCAGTCCCAAGTGAACGGAGCATTTAGAGAGACACAAGAGAGACTGAGGAGTGCTGCTCACTGGGGTCTAGGTAGTCACAGGATCATCCCCGACCTGCCAGGATGGTCAAGTTCACCTGTGTAGTCTCAAGCCCCTGGATGATGGGCCCACATTCTCCTCCAGCCCTAACTTTCAGTGGCTTGCCTCAGCCCTTCCTCCAGACACCACAGACAGCACATATTGTTCAGAATAATGATGGTGAGTCATGTAGATGGGGTGATGGAGGAAGGTAGTTCTGCCTCAGTTCCTGCCATTCTCCAGTTAGAAATGCCAAAAGCCCAAGGATTTTGCAGAACTCAATCTTTCACACAGCTTAATGTTATGTACTAAAGTATAAGAAACCTGAATTTTATTCTAAGTGGCTTTAAAAAATTAAACCCTGCCTTACATTTTCAGTCATATTTAATATTTTATTCTCATTTTTCTCTTAGTAAACACATGAAGGAAAAGATATCTTGCAGTTCTCTGGGTGAGCCAGGGCCATGCTGGGTTAAGAATTCTTGTAGTGCAGGGATGCCTGCTGAGAGACAGAGCTGCACCACAGTTAGGGCTTTCTCTGTGGGCCTCCCCTGGGGCTCTGTGCACCCCTCAGTGTTTGTTGGTGTGCTTGAGCTGGGATCAGAAGGACACTGCTTTCATGTAAGGAGCTCCAGGGCACAGGTGTGGGAGTAGGACTTCTTCAAGTCAAAGAAAAGGTCAGTGGCAGGTCTGGAAACTAGATTTCTTTACTGTGCGTGCCAGCCTTAAAGGACTATAGATGCCTGTGTGACTAATTTACAATCTCTGATTTTACTTCTATGAGTGTCTCTGAACCGTTCAAGTCAGGTTTCAAGGTTGGCATAGAATTCTCATAGAACTGATTCTTATAGTTGTTGATGATGAGGATCGTCCCATTTTTTGAGCCCTCTGTCCATTATATTCTATAATTCTTCCATCTGGATTGATTTTTTTGGTAAGGGATAATACATTTATAAGCAATCACCAGTCATACTCACCTAAGACCCTGCTCTTGCTCAATACCTGGCTTGAATCATACACCATCAGGGTCGATTTTTCCTTTTGCTTTCTTCTGTTTCTTCGTGCTCTCCGCCTTTTCCTTCCTTCCCCCTCTTGTAGAAAGGACTCTAATAGCACACAGCTTATTCTTGTTATACGCTCTACAAGTCCTCATGGGATTTTGCTTTTTGCTTTGCTTCCTGAAAATTCAGAACTCTGAGAACTGTTCATTTCCTCCTTGACTTTGCCTGCAGTACCATACATACTAGTTGGGTAATGGGGATTTGGTTACTCACCTGAAAAAACAGGCTTCAGCCCAAAGTATAATAAGGGGTTTGTCCCTCAAGATCATAATGGAAGCCAAGTTTACATTATGAAATGATGCTGCTGCCTTTGAAGATGACATGAGCACACTTGATTATGCAACTTTTCTACTGAACTCATGTGAAGAAGAAATGTTCAGCAGTGATAACTGGTGATAGGCTGGGGCAGCTTTATAGTAGGAGAGTTCAGAGAGATTGAATTCAATTCCTGTATGCTTTTGGTTTGGATAAGTTATTAAAGAGAACCTTATGGGCGGTCTGGAAGTGTTATTCTCCTAAATCGTTGATCAGGTGTATATGCATAGTTCAGAGATGAAGTATTCTGCCTTCTTCAGGATTCTTTCAAGTTCAAAGGCAGTAAGAACTCAGATTCTTTCCTCCATCCCTGTTCTTTGATTGTTTTACTTCTCTGTAGAATCTCACAGGAGTCCATTGCATGGATAGTCCATTTCATGGATAGTACTATGATTATTGGAGCCAGCAATTAGGAAGTAATCCCTTCTATAGACATACAGTGTAATGCTTAATGCTAGAGCCCGGAAAACAAATTCTTCCACATTCCAAGGGGAGGTGCCATGACAGGCACTGTTGCATTTAAAGACAATAAGTAGTTGTTCTTCTCTGGCCACTTACTGAATGACACAGGCAGTTGCCAATATGGAGTTTGAGCTCAGAAAAAAAAATAAAAAGGAATTTGCACTAGGCCTAAGCTGATATAAAGAGTGCTCCCATTTGGACTATGAGATGCCAGTTTGGTGGGAGGTAGGGATGTTGTTGCAAGTTATTTCCTTAAGATTTTGGAATCAAATCATATTCACTCCCTAAGTAGTGCCACATTGATATATGAATTTTGACTTATTTGTGGGCTTTCAGAGAGACTGATGCTTGTCCTTGGACTGGCAAGTTATCATTCAACCCACGTTTCCCAACACAAATTAGCAGTTCTGCCCCACCAAGTCATGACATTGAGCATGCACAGATTTTCCTCATTATTAAGCAGAAATGATGTACATGGCATTGGACCCATGGATATTGTATGAGGAAGTGTCTCAGATATTCATGGCTCCTACTGATGATATACTATTTCCTGTCAACTTATTGCCTTTCAGGAAACTGTCTCATACCAATTAACTCCAAAGGAAATCATGGCTTCGTGTCTTACATACGATTCTGTGTGATATTTAGGCACCACTATAAAATGTAAGTATATGGCATGACAGCTCCATTTTGGATGACTCTGAGAGACTATAATTAATGCAAATCTCCTTAGCTGAAGTACATTGAGTGGTATCCAGAAAGAGTGATGGCAAGAGCTACATGATATACACCAATCATACAATGTAAATAGCTTACCTTGATGGTGTCAGACTTGAAAAGAACATGAGTAGAAAGTTGTTGCAACATAGTTCTGGGGAAGGGGCAAGTATATAGAGGCATCTGAATGGGTATCCAGTGGGAAATATTTGTGTCTCATATGAATGATCAACCACGGATGATCCCAGAAAGATGGGATTGTCGTAACCACATGTTTAGAACGATCTGTTCTGTAGATACTAGTTGACTTATTTCCCCAGCCACTCCTGTCACTGTCTAATATGTTCATCAACAAAATGGCCATAGTGGCAGGGATGCAGAGAATACATAGGCACAGTGACATGTGCTCCCACTCACAAAGCTGACCTGGCTAGAGTCACTGCTGAGTGCCCAATCTGCTCGCAGCAGAGACCAACTCGGACATGGCACCATTCCCCAGAGTGAGCAGCCAGCTACCCGGAGGCAGGTTGATTGCATTGGCGTGTTTCCACAGTGGAAAGGAGAGTTCATTGTTTTTACCGCAAAAGACATTCCCTATAAGGATTACCCATGTATGACAAAAATGAATTCAAAAAATAAATTCTAAATATCAACTACAGAAGTCATACATTTGATGCATTTTGATGAACTTGGTCTATAGATAAGAGCCTTTGAAAGGTTACTTAGAATTACAAACAGGCAATAAAAGACTTACTATTTTATGTCCAGGTTTGTGAACTATCAGATTGTTCAAATTTCATAATGGTGAATGGAATCTCTCTAAGGTAGGTTGAGCTACACAGAGTCCTTATTACTTCACATTTCTTTCCTCCCTGATATTTGTGTGGGTTGATTGGGCACTCTGTCTCAGTATCTTGGATGGCAGAAGAAGCTGCTTTGGAGTGCTGCCAGTTATGAAGGCAGAGAAGAAGCCTCATGGGGGCTTACATTTTTCACAACCCTTAGTGGGCACAGGAAGTTCAAAGGGACCAGAGCCAGAACACAGTGATCACAATGACAACTTCAGAGGTAAAGGAAGGCAATATTCCCACTCCCAACACTGAGGAATAGTAGCTTTTTATGGGAAAAGAGACAATGCTGTAGAACTCTAAATGCAAGACTGGAACCATTTAGTTTAGGGGCAGATGGTCAGATCCATAGTTCTGAACCATTCACGGCTTCTTGGTACAATATAGTAATCTGGGCACCAATCAGCCCAATCAGTAAAATTGTGCATTCTTTGAGAAGGCTATGACATGTATATCATATTTTAGGCCAAATCCTACAACACTGGTATTTTCTGTGAGAAGAAACACTGTCTTCAGTTCTTTTTCTCTGAAAAGACACTGATAGTGGAGCCACTATGGAGCCATTTGCTTCAGGCTCCTTATGACCGCTACGCTATACCCAGTCCATATTTGTCAGTGATTTAAGTCACAGGAAACAAGGAAGAGAATGCTGTCTTGCTGGAGAACATCCTCCTGTGTAGGTCTGGCAGTTGGATGTTTCCAGCAGCTCTGAAGATAATGTGTTGGGGTGACATGCCTTCCTGGATAAGATTGTTTTGAACAATATGAGAAATCAGTGGCATTCAGGCCAAATTAAATCTAATTTACTCTACAAATTGCCAAACTATCAGTCCTATTAAATCTGTTTATTAAAAGGCAGGAGAGCCAGCCTGGGTCACAAGCTGTGGCTGGGATAATAAGACAAAGAAGAAGGCCGCTAATGTAGATAAATCATGTTTGATTTGCAGGCCAGCAGTAGCCAATGGGAGGGCTTCTACCTCCCCTTCCCTGTCATCGGAGGTGTCTGCAAGCCAGTTGAAATGTCCCCAGAGCCAGGCTGTCCTGATTGATTCCCACGACACTGGAAAGCTCATGTCATTGTCCCTAACCTGAGGTCATTAATAAAACTAACTTTATTTGTCTCTAGTTATCCATTCTACAAAGTGCTACTTAAGCAGGTCTTCATGATTTATGGATGAGTGGGATAAGTGAGGCAGAGTGGCAGAGCATGATGGTGGCTGTGGCAGGGCTGGGAAGAGGGGACTGGCTACTCTTTGACGCCGAGGTATAAACAAGGAAGGTAGAAATATAACTCCTCAGCCAAGTTATTTGGAGTTACCCAGAAGACCTCGGGTCTTTTACGTTGAAACTCACATCTCGATGTTTGATACACACATAGGTCAAAGGCAGTGGAAATACAGCCTTTATGCTTAGAAATGCTAAGTCTTATTTTATGTGTTTATCAACTGGGCTGCCCTCTCTCAGGGCCTGCACCTCAAGCTCTACCTCTCATTGGACATCCATCCTAAATCGACTCCCCTCTCAAAAAGCTCCCGACTGTTATTCTGGTCCTTAGCTCTTCTTTTCTAAATTGTTGCCCTGGTAAGTATTAATTGGATGTGGATTGAGAACAGTAACACAATTTACCATATCACACTTCAATGAATTTTTAAATATTTTTCTTGAAACTTGAAAATAAAATGCCTGACCCAGCATTTTCCCCCAAGATCACACAATTAGCAACCTATGATTGCCCCTAAGTTCTCCCTCATTATTTTATCCCAGGGGAGAAGGGCAATTTGTTCCTGAGGGGAAGAGATCTCATTACAGTTGTGAATTGCAGTGGGGTAGTGACTGGCTTGAGGATGCAGTGTGGTTTGAAGTCCTCTTTCTGGGGCCAGGAACCTCAACACCATAGATGTGTAGGCCAACAAGTTATGTTGAAACTTCAAGATTGGGCTTTTTCAATCCAGAAGTGTTTCTTGTGTTGAAAAGCATTTTGGAGACATAGTCTACAGACCCATATCCATGCCTTCTGCTTTCTTCCAATAGTCCTTCACCTCACACACTTTTACAATCAATTTTCTTAATCTAGGATAAAAGAAATGATTGAAAGTGGGGATAAGCTCTTGAGCATGGGGTTTCACATCCCAAATTTTAACCTGTGAAATAAACTTTTAGGACCTGATCACCATTTTGTACAGTCTGGTGCTGGGCCTAGGAAACCTCTGAAGAAGTACTGAGGTGGGAGCCGGAAGGGATGGAAATCGCTCACAGTAATCCAAGGGCTTTATTAGACTATAATTAGGAGTGATGGGAAGAAGCCAAGTGAAGGAAAATTTAAGCTGAATTGCAGGAAAAAAACGAGTCTCTCACAATGAAGAGTATTCAACTGTGGAGGAGGATGACAGAGAGAGAGCAGGGGCAGTCACTCATAATTTCTTTATTGGTAATTTGGTCTCTATATTTCGGATGAAACACGTATCTGGGAAGCACGCCAAGCCATGCAACGGATGCCCTTTAACCGGAATTCAGGGTGATAGTACTAATGGCTCAGAGAGCAAAATGAGATCATCTCGAGAAACAGCTGAGAATGAGAAGTCAAAAGAACAAGATGTTCTTGTAGGTTTGTGTCCAGGTGCCACGGACATCATTTCCATTATTCCGAGCTGAGAGCCCGAGCCACTGGAGCAGAAACCAGCCATCTTTCTCACCAATAGCTCTACTGGGTATCTCTCATCACTTCATACCCTAAAGAATTCTGAGTTCTCAGAGACTCAAGAGTCTATGCAATGAGAATTTAGGATGCCACTCTATTCCATGCAATACATTCATTTACAAGGAAAAAAGAGCAGAGATGGAAATGAATTAAAACATAAACAGAGTTCTTTGCATCGCTATGGTAGTTAAGATTATTTAGGAAAACAAACCTTTGTTGCTTCTGAGCTAGTATTTTAAATAGCAGCTTCGTTTTCTTTAGTTTCTCGAACCCAGGTGGATCTGTGCAGGCTGCTATTTTTATGTCCTCTAACTTTAGTCTTTCCAAGGACTTTACAATCTGTTCCCAACTTATCACTGCAGGCACTTGTGAACTAATCATCTTCTATTTTGCTTTTATGATATGCTTAGGGTTTTTTTCCTCAACAAACATATGTGTGCAACATGCAACAAAGTACCTGTGTATCCAACACATGTAGCTACACACATATAATAAAAAAGGTATGATGCCTTTTGGTTTCGTTTCTTTTTTAGCAGCCCAAGAATCTAGTGCTTCTGGCAACATAAGTTTTTTTAGAAGAAGCTATTTTTATTTTTAAACCCCATCTCCTTATTGTTCTTCAAGCTCATTTCACCACCTCTGCTAAAATAACACATGCACGTTTCTGTTCCTTTGTCTTATTTTCCTCCCTAGAATCTTTTTTCTCTCATGCCACTGTCCCACAAATCCAGCTACTCTATAAAGGCTTCAGCCTGATATTACACACTAAAATTCTCCTTTCCAGAAAGAAACCTCACCTTTCTTGGCCTCCAAAGTCCATTGAGTAACCCAAGGCTGCTCTGTGCATCTGCCCTCTGCAGAGGTCTTTGCATTCATGCTTTGCTCCCTCATTCAGAGGTACTTTATTAAATTGCAGATTATATGTCACATAGCTTCACATTCCCTAAAGCACCAGAAGGGTTCATCCTAGCCATTGGGCAATCTTTTTAGAGGAGGATTTAACAACCAGAAGTTAGATCTTCCCACTGTATCACTCATCCACTTATCTTCTGCTTTCCTTCAGGATCCCTACATTCCTTTAAACCTTAGTAAGGCTAATTGTCAGCTCTTCACTGTCGTCAACAAGCTCCTCTGGTCTTCCTGAGATGGTTTTCCTTGTTCTACTAGGGCAGCTCATACTTCCACCTCTCTTAACAGACTTCCAAGGCCTTCTAAACCTGTCTTCTCTAAAGTCCTGTCGACACTAAGCTTCATGCTGCAGAACTTACACATTTTGTTTTTTTAAGAATAAAAATGCTGTTACTCTAAATAAGCTGCAAATTAATTGAGAGAGACAATGAATGTGATGAAATGATTGATTTTACCCTGGGCCAGAATCTGACCGTCTCCTTAGCTTTGTAAAGTTGGGCAAGTATATAGCTCCTCCACTATTCACTTCCCTCATCTGTAAGATGGGGACAACGGAAGAAAACTTGTCACAGAAGTAAGTGAAGATTAAGGGGTTCACCACAGGCCTGGGAGAGCTGGCTCTACCCCTCACCTGAGAGGAGTGGTCCTAGGAGCTGGGACTGATCAAGTCAGCTGCCACCCAGGCACACATCCAGGGACTGAAGAAGGCACATTCCAACATCTACCCCATCTATGACCTGCTGGAGATTGTGAAGGGACTGATCCCGTGGAACCATAGCCACAGAATCTCCATGACTGGGGCAATAGCAGGATGATATCAGACAGGAAGTTTGATATGGGTCAGGTATTGATGGTGTACCAAAGCTAGAGACTTGAACCGGACCAACAACTCATTACATAATGAACGTTTGCAAGTAATGCTTCTTGGACAAAAGGATATATGCATGATACACAGCAGCTCTCAAGGCCACTAAGATGAATGAAGAGGCAATGGAGAGGCAAGAAAGATGGAGGAGAGAAGTGTCTTTTTTCTTTTTCTTTTACTATTGTTTATTTTCATCTTATTTTTATTCTTTTTTGGCTTTCCTTTGGGGGGCACTACAAGAGGGAAGAGTGAATATGGAGGGACTGGAAGATGAGTGGGATTGGGGTGCATCATGTGAAATTCCCAAAGAATCAATAAAAGAAGATTAAATGGTTTGATACATGGAAGGCACAATAGGTCAGTGAAAGGAGCATGGAAGCACTGCATATTTGTGTTGATGATTGTCATTATTATCAAATTTTCATACATCTTGAATTGTTAACTTTTCTCTATCTTCTCTTGCAAGAGCATGGTAGAATCTTACAATTTTCTAATATATAACAAATTTATTCTATGAAAATTATTTATTAAAAATGTTCATTAATTACCTACAAGTTACAAAGATAGTTGTAAGGAAGAAATGCTCCTTTGTTACATTAAGGAACTTCCATCTTATTGGTGGAAGGTAAATGTTAAATAAATACAATAATATGTACTACACAGTGTATTAATATAATTATATGTTATATAGTATACAAAGTCATATAGATTACTGCAGTACTGTATTGATTAGCCAATGTATACACAGCGTATGAGTACATAAAACATAAAATGGTACAAATACTCATATGTTATATGGAGAAGAACACAAAAGTGAGAAATGAAGTCAAGGGATCTATTTTGCAAAGGGTAGTTAGGACAGGCCTGTGTGATAAGAAACTCCAAGTTGAGCTTGCTTTTTCTTTTTCTTACAGACTGTTGACTTCACTCACAGACAGTTTCTTTCACGCAACACATGATCTCTTTTTGTTAATTTGACATAAAATTATATGCAAAGAAGGATCTTTGTGGATACCTGAGGGGAGGAAGGGTATTCCAAGAAGAAATAACCAGAAGTGCAAACATCTCTGAAATTGCAGTGATTTTCTGTAAGAAGCCAGTGTAAACCAAGTGGGTGAGATCCAGCAGAAGGGAGTGGGATGAAGGAAAGTTAGTGTCCGGTGGCATGGTAAGCTAGTGTATCACAGTACAAATTATGGGACAAGCCATGCCAGCATGGGTGGCTTGATTGACAGTCACTTTCATCACTGTATACAAGTGTACATTAAGAGAGGAACAAAAGCCATGCACCTGATGTTCTGTTCTACATCTTATATTTGGTGGCCTGATGGTCTCTGTGGTCCTCATCTTAAGTCTTTCATCTCTGAGTGGATTCTCATGTCCTGGTAGACAACATGGGGCTTCTTCCCATGTCTACCACACTGCTGACCAGTGGGTTTCTCAAGCCAAATGAACATATCTAATTTGCAGCATTGGCTGAGGCTTGTTATGTCAGTCCTCCTACCTCAGCTGATTTCAAGTTACCAAGGTTTTAGCTAGAAGGTGCAACATTCCTGAATACTTAGCTACCTGGGATTCTGAAAGTATACCAGCTTCATGCTGCCTGGGTCCTCACACTGAGCCAGAGATATTCCTCATCCAGATAGATTCTGTTCCTGGGAATAATTTCCTTGCAAGATTTTCTTCCAATGTTTTATCTGTTCATTCTTGGCTATGGGTTTCACCTGTTGATAATCACTTTCATATAGAAATTATCTATTTTATAAATGAACGTGTCTTTCTGTTTCCTACATGTTCACAATGAAAAATCAGGTGATATTTAAATGTTTGAAAGGTCTCTGATTTGTGTTGTTCAAACCAGAAAAATTCTCGGGTAAACATTGTGTGATTCTTAGGCATACAATTAACTTTCTGCTGTTAGAAAATAAAAATCTATACCTTTCTGCTTGTGGTAAATCTGGATTTGCAGTATGTTATGCTGCCTGAGATACATCTAATTCCCTGAGGATGTGTGTTCTACTGCAGGGAATCTCTCGTGTGTTACCGGTGTCTTTGAAGTTTTCAGAAGTCGTGTTGCATTCATGTCATTCTAGTGAGACACACCCCCACATAAGTGAAAACATAACCATCACAGATATTCTCACATACATAGTACACATAGACACACACACAAAGATACAGGGCATGCATACACACAAACTTATGCAACACATAAAAACATGCACAGCATACACAAACATACACACTAACATACACTGTGTGCACACACACAAACATACACAACATATAAAAACTTGCACAGCATACAGAGAAAACACAAACATACACAGCACATACAAGCATGAAGACACACAGACACAAATATAAACAACACACAAGAACACACACATATACAGAACACATTCACACACGTCATATTTTCTTTCACCTGCAGAGGTGGGGGAGTCATAGTTCTGTTTAGTACTCCAACATACATTTGTGTCCATATGTCTTTAAAATTTGCTGACCAACAAAAGTCTTTATTACCCATGTTTTATGTTACACATGCAGTTAAAAATATTCATTCTACATTTCCACAGTATAGCCAGAGGCCTTCTTAGACCTACAAATTCATTAAGTACATTTTCTATTGTTAGACCCCAAAGTTTAGGGTCTCGAGTTGGTGTCCCAAGAACCCAGACTCCAATCCAGTTGATGCAACAGCAAGAGGTGTTTATTAATACGGCTGTACAGTCGGTCAAACTCAGCTCCAGAGAGCAAGAGTCGCATCACACTACAGTCACATAGGTACTTTTAAAGGAAAAACCCACAAAAGCCATAAGATTACAATTCCCATACAATTTCATGGCCTGATCACAGGGTGATCACAGAGTGGGTACAGTCACATCTGCATGCACATTCTTCCTGAAACCTCAAGGTAGGTATCAGGGCGGGAGTGGAGTTTACACAAAGGTCACAGTGGTCCTTCCTGGAATACTTGCAACTATCCCAGTCACAGTTGAGCACATCTCTTAACAGAAATCTTTTTACATTGTTACATTGTTGCAGGGGTGATTGAATAATGCCTGAGTCAGGTTGCCCTTGGAACTAGATTTTTAGTCTCTCATTTCCTGGGGCTTGGGGTGTGTAAGCCTGAAGGGTTAGGGTCTTTCACTGTGTTCCAAGGCCCAGTGAAAATAATTTTGTTAAAATTTTGGTACTTTGTATTATTAAGCTTTATTCTTAAACTCTATCCACATCCAAGGTCCAAGCCAACACAACATATTTTAATGTCTATTGTGAGAGCATCCCACTCCTGGAATTAACATTTTATTAATCAATTATCTATTTCTATGATCAATCTATACAAACGTTGGTTTACAGTAACAGCAGTTTTCTTACTGCTGAGTCTGTGTTCTATATCAGCAAATAGTTATTATAACTGGTACACTGGGGAACCCATGATGGCTATAGTAACTTGACAATTTAGACATCTTTTCTAAGGCTAGATGACCTTAGATGACCTGGAAGTTGTCTGTGGACATCTCTGAAGATTCCTCTTTACATGATGTCAACAGCTTTTCAAGAAGAGAAGCGTATGAGAATGTGTCTTCATAAAATAATTAAATTTGTAACTTGAAAACTCATTAGACATTCTCACTTTGCACCATGGTTGTTGTTGTATATGGGTAAAAATCTTTTTGTCCATCTTTATCTTCCATATATTGAGATATCTTTTAAAAACTTAAATCATGCCAAAAATCAGCTTAAAAGATGTGTAATTTTTATTATTGTTGTGAAATAGACCATTACAAATATAATGATTCAAGTATCAACCATTTTATTTGCATGTTAAGATTTTGTTGTTGAACTCAGCTGCATGGCTTTTCTGCTGGTCTCACCTGCTCTCACACAGCTATGCTGTATCCATCTGTCAATTAGTGAGCACTGGGGGGTCTTAGATGGCCTCTCACATCTGGTTTGCCAGTTTACTTCCCATATAGGTTGCATATCTTCAAAATATTGTCCTGGGATCCTTAACATGATGCTGAATGCACTGTAAGAATGTAAAGCTTCATTTCCTGTTTCAAATCTTATTTGTGTCATATTTACAATGTTATACTGTCAAAACAAAGTTACTTGCTAAATACATATATTAATATGGAATGGATGGGAATTTAGGAGACTTATAACAGTGGATCAGGTCTTTCTCACATGAAAAAGCAAACTCACTCTGTGTTATGAAAAGTTTGATTTCATCCTGGAACATGCCTGGAAACCCATAGTATTTTGATCTTTGTTGGGTACAGATATTTGTAGGAGTTTTTGATGTATTATATCTGGCATGCCTTTAAACAAGAGAACTACAAATCCAACAGAGGGAGAACTTGTGTGTGTATGTAAAATGGATGCAGTGTAGAATATGCAGTGCTGGGGAGACTCAAGAGAAAGACGAAAGGGAGGGATCGGGGCATCACGGGTAGTTAAGAAGTCTATGTTGACCTTCAGGGATTTTGTCTTGGAGGGTTGGTTGTATGCTATGGAGTGAATGGATGAATGAACCCAAAATTTACAGACAAAAGAATTTGTCATAACCTAGAGAAAATGGGTCTCATTATTGGCTTATGTTAGTAATGAATTGAAACTCTTTGCCCTAGATACCTTGGAGGCGGCTTTCCCTAAGTGCACTGACCACATGCATTTGATTTTCTGAAGGATCAATATATGACACTGACTATCTTGAGAAAATGTGTGCTGCTATGTCTTTGGTCATAGTGGAGTAAAGACAGAAAGCTGGGTAGACCATTTTCAAAGCTGAGGAGAGGGTAGTGGTGAGTCCTGTATGTAAAGCAATTCTAACTTAACAATGTAATAGGAAAGGTGACTCCTGAGATTGTTCAGCTTTCCAGATGAGACTGGATTACATCTGAGAGTATTTAAAGGATCCAGAGAAATTTTCAGAATGAGAGTTGGCTGCATATGCATAGGGGTGGACCAATAACCTTATTCTCTTTAATTCTATGGTGTTAAATAGCAGCTAGAACTGTCTATTTATTTTCTGCCCACCACTGAGCCCCTTGATATCACCCTCTGCTTTAGTTTTTATGGGATTCAATGATAGAGATAAGAATTGTGAGCTCACCAGATTGTGAAGTTGGAGAACTTTGGGGGGAAAGTCGCATGAAGGGCACATTTTTTACTGCAGTAACTGACAATTATCTTCAAAGAGGTTTCAAAAACTGCCTCATAAATGTAACATCCCAATCACATCCTGATTATTTAATGGGGAGATATGAAAATTCAGTTGACAGAGCTGACACTTCCAGAAGGGTATTTTCATCTGAAATAGGCAGGAAAGACATCTCTGGGAGAAATGGCCTCTGCAAGCATATAGCACACTAGCATGCACAGGGCTAATCCTGATCCACTTAGCTCTGTACCTTCCTCCCTCCCCCCACCCCGTAGATACACACACACACACACACACACACACACACACACACACACAGCTATTCTTTGGGGCTGGAACTTTTTTTTTCTATTAGTCCTGTAAGGGCCAGTCACAGCTCAAAACCCAGGTAGTTTGGCCCTGTGCTAGTAAAGGATTCCCCAATACAGACACAACTATTATTTATAACGTGGTGCTTTACCATCAGAGGGTGACTACCTGAGATGTAACAAGAAATGTCAGAATTTGCACTAGTACTTGAATTATTAAATATCTAATATTAAAGTAACAGTTTATCATGAAATCCCACTCATTGCTTTGTCAGATGGTCACTGTGTACAGAGGACTTGAAGCTTTTGGAGGATAAGGATTCTGTAGTGTGGAAGGTTTGATGGGGCAACATAGATAATTTTCATTTAGTTTGTATGTGGAGATGTAATATGATTTCAGAAGGAAACTTCAGGTTAATGACGATATTAATAATGTGAGCATTGCTTTGTTAGGGTGGAGCCAACACATCTCTTCCTCAAACTCATTGCCAGGTAAAATAAAAGCTAAGTAAAGAGGTGTCTGTCCTCTGTCAATGCATTCATTACTTTCCTCTTTGTTGTAACAAACTCTACAACAGAAACAACTTAATGGTGGATAGATCTCAGAGTGTGCAGTCTGTCTTGGTGGAGAAAGCATGCTGGCTGGAACATCTGTAATAGTAAGAATGTGTGGGTGGTTCCTTCCTATGGTATGAGCCTGGAGACAGAGATGAGACCCAAAGCAGGACTAGCCCATAGCTATAAAAGCCTACTGTAGTAACTCTACCCCACTAGCTTGATTTCATGTCTCAAATATTCCACAACCTCTCAAAATAACACCACCAACTAGAGGCCATATGCTCAAACATGTCAGTGTATGGAGCAAACCACAGCATGCCAATGAGCAGGAAAATGAACTCAGTTTTGGGAGTGGATAAATACAAAGGAAGTTTCAAGGCCACCAAGATATCATAGGCAAAAACGATAATAGAGATATTATACTTGCATGAAGAAAATACCTAGAAGAATATTCTAATCTGCCAGATGCTAAAAGAACTAGAAACTTACTAGCAAAACTTCCAGAGATGTTTGTTCTATGGAGCCATGAGACTGAGAAGTGAGTCTGCAGCAAGTTAGCTGATCAGATTGTGCATTCATCTCTGGGTAGTGATCGTTATAGGAAACTTTCCTACCTAGAACAGCCATGGAAGATATGGAAATCAGTAAGGTCTAGAAATGATTTTATTATGACATGTCAGACCAAGTCTTTCTGAAATGTGAAGCAGACACAGCCTCACTACTTCCACTGAAAATATTATTATAAATAATTTCAATTTCATCAAAAAGACTCACATAAAATTATGACTATCCAATAAAATAAAATCACCAATTTTGCTTATTTCATTGCCTTTTATTTTTAAAATTTATATCTAATGCACATTTTTATTACAAATGTACTATACTAATTTATAGTATGCATTTGTGTGTCTGTGAAAATTGAGCTTGATGTTGTTACATGAAAAGGGAGCATGAAAGCACAAGTGAGTCTGTGTGCACACACACGTGTATGTGTGTGTTCAAAAATGCTGAAAGACACTCATTTGAAGCTGAAGGTGTGTAAAGGATTCTATGACATATGCTATTCTACTTTTGAAGGATCCCATAGAACAGAAGATGCTCTCTTCCAGGCTAGTGACCAAATTAATCACTTGGTGTAAGTAGGTGCCCAAAATACCTAACCCAAATGATACATTGCAGTTTTCCTTGAAGAATGCAATCCAAAATTCTTCTCTCTTCACATCAGGGCCCTGCTGCCTAACTCCTTCCAGTTTCCCATGTATTGTCTGTCCAAATGAACTGCCACCTCCCACCTGGATGATTTGCTTGCCCTTACCTACCAAATAGAGCTGGTGCTCCTAGACTTCTTTCCTCCATGGTCCATCTGAAATGCCCGTTTTGCCTTCTTGACCTTCTCATGGTGTCCAGACTGCAGGCATCATTCAGGACCAAGGACAGCTCCCCATTTTTCCTTCAATCTTCTTGGACCGCTTTAGCCCCCAAATTTCTCTCTCCTTTCTAAACTAATAGCAGTTTCTTTCTCTGCCACTCATTTGACAATCAAGTATATAATGCATTGTGACAGTTCTGATATTACATTGTGCCATATCGTTATTTCCCTCTTCTGTTTTTAGTTTTTTTATCTATTTCCTGTCGCATTTGGCTTGATAACTGTAACTCCACTCAAATGTCTTTTATGGCTGGGACAGATTGCTCCCCCCCCCACCCTTTGTTCTGTTCTCCTTTAATCTGTGCTCAGCACACAATTAGGTTGAGAGGAAGGGTTTAATAACTATTACTTGTTAAAATATAGGCCAGGGAGTTCCATTTGATGCTGCATTTCCTCGCCAGAAATTAGGATAACTAAATGCCATCATAGGACTGACACACAGATTATGTAGACAACACACATAAAATGCAGGGTGAAGCAGTTGATACCTGGCAAGTCTTTGTGAAGTCATATTCCCCAGAACTAGCTCACTAATGGAGACTTATATTACAAAGCTCTTTGGTTGTTTTGATTCAGCAGCTGGACAAGAATGAGTGATTTGAGACACGGTTTGTTCTTTTATTCTCTTAAACCAGGCACTAGTGAAGCAGCTGTAAACTTTCATTTTTTTGTGTGCCTTCCCTGCTTAGTATATCAATTATTAACATATCCAAAGTATTCTTATGATCTAGAGAAGGGATTATATTTTCTTGACTCATTTGTAGTTCATGTTAATAGTTGATGGTTTCTGACAATTCAATATACTGACCATCATGGAAAAACAAAAGGAGAGAAATAGGCCGCTATACCTGCAGTGGCCTTAATCAGGCCTGAAGCCTCCTGCTGACAGATATTTAACTCATTAGTTCTGTTTGGCTGTTGGTCTGACACCATCACTATAATACAATATGAAGTGCTAATTATCACAAAACCCAATGATACAATTTACCAGGAGAGGAAAACCTTTTTCTCTCTTTATTGGAAGCTGCCTGCTCCTCTGTTAAATTCGATCAGCATTTACTGTGATGGGTGAGAAGACCACAGCTCCACATTTACCTTGAGCCCTAACAAATGCAAAGGACAATTCACTCTCAATCCATGTTATTTTTCAGATAATTCAGCACATCATTGGGTGCTTAAGAGTTTCTCTTCCTAATCTAAGGAGACAAAACAGATCTGAGATGCCATGTCATTTACAGTGGGGAGTCTGGCTGAGCTCAGTGAAGAGTGGGCAGCGGCCAGGGCCTATTCTATCTGTCTGTTGGCTCTGAAGCCGTTAGAGTGTTTAGCACTGTATACTTGCCCATCCATTCTATCCCATTTCCTAAATTAAATGAGCTGGTCAGTTTCAATATTCTATCCAGGTCCAGATTTCTTAGAAACAAAGTTACCATTGTTAGAGGTGTGTGTGTGTGTGTGTGTGTGTGTGTGTGTGTGTGTGTGTGAGAGAGAGAGAGAGAGAGGGGGGGGGGAGCTGGTGACCTCTTAGTCCAGGCTATGACTCCCAAGGTTGCCCTAAGGAGTTTTTCCAAGCCCTTCCTCAAGACATCACCTGCCTGTGGAGGGTGGAGGCTTCAAATTATCACCAAGTCTTTCTTGTGACCCAGTTAATACATCCTAATCCTGCAAAAGATATCCTTCCTTCTAGTCAATAAACAATTGAACGTCTTTGTAACCCAAGATATCCTTTACTCCACTCATCCATTTCAGCTTTTCTCCCTCAGGGCTTCTACACATGGGCTTTACTTCTGCTTTCTCCATATCCACTCTACCTTGGCACTGGTGTAGTCTAAAGCAATAACGTCTTCACTGCGGATAAAGTATGGAGACACACTATTGGTATATGAGAAAGCATGGCTGGGTGTGAGGAAGTGGCTGAGAGGGCAGAACTTTTACACTATTTCTGTGATGAATCCTCCTTTTGTAGATCATCAGTCTTACTGGTTTCAGTAGCACCCTCTTTACTTAAATACAATGGGAGAAGAAAGGCAAGGGAAAATTTCAGTGTATAAGACTCTTTAATAAGTTCACTTTAACCCCATGCAATGAGTGAAATATTGAACAATGGGTATATTATTTTTAAAAGGGACATTAAACAACACTGCAGGACTGACTGATTACATTGCAGTGTCTATCTTCTCATGTGTCAGCAACAAGTAACACTGAAGGAGGTCTGATTATCATATTCACAGGGGTACAGGTAGTAAAACAGCTATGTTTTGCATCACTCAGGATGCTCAGAGCTGAAATAGATAGACTATGTAGGAGACTGGTAATAGGTAATTATTCTCTACTTACATATTCAACCTCATAATTCTAAATTAAGGTAAGTGGAAAAAGCTTATAAAATATTCAACGCTCCTTTATCTTTCCTCCTCCCTCTTATTAGAAACTGTGCATGAATTTGCATAGAATAAACTGAGCTCATAAATCAAAGAAGAAACTGCAAGAATGCTCTTTGTAAGTTATAATTTAAGGTTAACTGTAGCACATTTTGCTTACTGTATTATTAATGACTTTCGTTCACTCATGACAAGATTACATATTAAAAATTGTTGGTAGACAAAACTCAGCTCACAATCAATTTGCTTCCTAATGTGAGCAATCTGCGTGCATCCCCACGGCGGGAGCAGGTTTAGCGAGGATAATGGAAGGAGTGCCTTGGGAAGAGCCTGTTCACACCACTGTGCTCCCTCAGCGGTGTGATTGACAGGTGGCTCCAAATGGGAAAGGGGCCACTGAGGAGAGACAGCCCTTGGATGAGTTCTCTCGGTGGCTCAGAGTGGACTCCACCCCACACAGGCTTCCTTTTCCCTTCCTCTTGCCGTGCTGAGCATTTGCCTGTCACCTCATCTTTGAAACCTCACAACCGTTATCTTTCTGTCTTATTGCTAAACCCAAATTATTTCGGAGTAGTTTCCCGAATCACACTCTCAGGCACTCTGCTCACCTCACTTTCTTTCTCTTTCTCCTCCACGCATCCCAGGTCTCCATCTCCAGCCGGTCCCACTTCTTGCTGTCTCTTTCTTTGTTGTAGCATTTCTGGTTTCCTTCCTTCCAGCCAAACATTGTCAGCTCTAGTTGGAGCTTATGACCAATCTCTTGGTACTTCCTTGGTCTATCTGAGGGTAAAGTTGTCCTGAATGTTACATTTATATTCAAGCTGCTTTTGGGGGCAGTGAAACATTGTTGTAGTTGGGTTTCTGTTGCTATAATAAGTATCATGACACCGAGAAAGTCGAGGAAAGAAAATGGGTTTATTTGGCTTACACTTCCACATCCCAATACACGATTGAGTCAAGTCCGGGCAGGGACTCAAGCAGGCACCTGGAAGTTGGAAATGAAACAGAGATCATGGAGGAACACTTTACTGGATAACTTCCTCTGGCTTGCTAATTTAGCTGTCTTATACAGTCCTGGTTCACCTGCCCAGGGATGGTTCCGCCCCTAATGGGATGGGACCTCCTACATCAAGTAATAACTAAGAAAATGGCTGGCAGTAATGCTCACAGGTTAATCTGAGGATGACAGTTCCTTAGTTGAGGTTACCTTTCTCCAAGTATGTCATGTTGACTACTGAAGCTAGCCATGACAGACATAAGGGCTTCTGTCCTCTGGAGAAGCAGAGAGATGGATGGAGTGATTACAAGGACAGAAGTTTAGCATGAGCAGTTTTGCTACTGTACTTGATGGAGTTTCATGTTGACTGAGTTTTGTGCTGCATGTCTGGCTCGATCTAGGATACATTTTGATTGGGTGACATTATTTCTAGATGTCTTTTGATGAGATAAAACAAAAACATCACATCAAAATACGTTGCCTTATTTCATTAATTGTTTCATTCATTCACACAAACTATCACTCATTTGTTAGGGAGTGTGTTGAAGTTATGGCAAAACATTAACCATATTTGAAACATTTGAGGTTTCTATTTCTAGGATGAAGTACCTTTGACTTTAGAATGGCAGCACTTGTATAACTGCTGAAGAATTGACTATTGATTCTAAAATATTACAAAAGCAGACCCACATACACAGGCTTACTAACTGATTCTAGGTTCCATCGTAGTCTTTGCAGCTCCAAAGTCCCCCTATCCCCACCCTGTGCATAAGAACATCACCAGAGGAAGCTGGGAAGCTTGCAAACGGACTTCACGCATACCAGAAGAGAGGGAAGATTACTGTGACAAGGTATGATTGGGTAGAATGAAATGAACTGAGACTGGGAAATACATTTCTGTGTGAGGTGAGCATGGTCACTTGAAAACTTAGCTGACTCGTCCTAGATGCCACAATCCAGGACAGCAATTATTCTTTCATAAGGGTGTTGCGAATGAGAAGTCAAATGTGATTCTCTATTTCTTTCGTCATATGTAAAACTGAGTGTTTTGAAGGTTTCAACCTCCATCTTTCATCTTCAATTTAACTCTTCAGTGGCCTTGTGCTTTATCCCCACAGCATAACCAGTAACTAACATCCCTGAGCCCATTGCTGGAGCTCTGAGCACATGTTTTCAATGTCTTCCTGCCCATACGTCATGTTTCCCTGAAGCTGCCCCACTGCAACTTAGAATTGTGGTGTCCTAAATAGATCTGACTTTCTTCAAGAGCCAAACAAACCTTTGCATTTTCTTTCTCTGTGCACGACACTGACATCCACCCAGCCATTAAAACGCCGTCTCTGAGTCACTGCTGCCTCTGGGCTCCAGATCCCACAATTGTACCCAACACCCCTCAGATGATTTATCAGTGCAACTGCTGGGTCTTTACAGAACACTAGCTCCTACAGATGTCACTGCCACTGTCTCAAAACTTTTAACTATTTTGCAAAAGCTTTTGGCCACCTGCCTATCACCTTTGCTGTTGTAGAGTGGGCTTTCTAAAGCCATTCTTTGGTCATAGTGTTCTCATAATTTAAAATCCTTCACAGGCTCTTTGTATGTTACAGCCAGACTTTTATTATGGTATGTATACAAGCCTCCATGACTTTTTCCGTATCTACCCTTGCTTTCCTTCTTCTGCCCCCACTGTACGCTTATTGAGTTCAAATCTTTCTCTCATTTCTTTGTTCCCCCTCTCTTATTTTTCTTTCTTCTCTCCCACCTCTCTCTTAAATTTTAGGTAGCAACTCTATTTTACATTCAGCCAGAGGCATAGCTTTTATTTCTGTGATGTTGCTAAAAATGTTAATTTAATTCATTAAAAATGTATTGTGCATCTATTATGAAATTCTAGGAGTTGGGAAATTGGGAGAATGGAGACAGCTGAGTAAAAGCCAAGAGGGTAGGAAAACAGAGATGACCCCGAGGACTCTGGGAATTTTTAGCAGCTCCTTTCTCTTCTAAGAGCAGAACAATCAGCAGCCCTGGGGGACCAGTTATGAGGAACAGAGGCCACTCTGTCCTGGGACCAATTGCTGATCTGACCTCCTTTGTGTGGAGACCAAGTAATGGATGCAAGCTGATTGACTAATACTTAAGAATTGTTTCCTCGGCTTTTAAACACGGAACCCAATACGTAGAATCAACCTTTGAAATGAGATTCCTGTTACTACAGTGCTCGATTTTTCATATGGTTACATAACTCTAGCCAAGTTTGACTGTGAGATTTTAGGCTCTCTAATTTGCCCATTTTACCATGGGCAGATGTTTAGTTACTCAATTGCCATGAGGTGCACCAGAGCAAAAGGCCCTCATGGTAATTAAAGTGCCATATTACCCTTGAACCTTGGTGGGAACTAAGGTACAGCAAGCTGAGAGGGTGAAGGATCCATGTTCTATGCCTAGATTAGCACTTTGAATTCTCACTGTCAGAGGAGTAGCCATAGATCAGGGACAGGGGGGACAGGGGAGCCAAGAAAAGCACATATGCAAAGAGGATCAAAAGAGAAAGGGATGGACTTCTGTCATTCTCCCACTTGTGAAAGAGTCAAAGTAAAATGTAAACATTACAACAGAGGAAATGCTTACCAGCTCATTTGAAAGTTACCCTCTCCAAAGTCACAGAATCATTCATAATTAATTATCAATTGATTGATGCAGACATGGCAGAGGAGTTCTGAGAGGGAGAGATCAATGCAGACTGAGGAAGCACCAAGGGACTGGAGGAATAGTGCTAAAGTGTGAGAGGGAAGACACACCCCTTGTCAAAGGTGGAAAGGCCAGGGTATCCCCTGCATGTTGCAAATCCCCACATTCTGAATGGCCTCCACGCGTGCCTGTGTTAATGGCTCCCTGAATCAGAGGGTGTTCTGCATGTGTGAATAAACCACAACTGAGGGTGCAGGTCAAGCTCCCTAGCTTTTGTTTTCTGCTTAATGTTTAACTCTGTTTTATGCTGAAAGACATTGAGTACCTCTTCATTTCCCCACCTCCCTACTTCCATTCCTCTGGAAGGCATGGATTAGTAGTTATGGACATTTTGGTTAATGCCTTTCAAGTTCTCTTCTTATGCATTTATATGAGTAGATCAGATAGATTCATGTAGATGTATTCACTCATGCACATTTGCAACATAAATGAGATCATTTGTATACATATGGGTGACCTGATTTATGATGGCTTGACCTATGATTCTGTGACTTTATGGTTGTGTAAATGTGTTGTACACTTAGCAGAAACTCTTCTTTGATTTTTTTTTACCTTTGTCCTTGCTAATGATATGTGATGCAGTACTCCCTTGTGATACTGTCCAGCATGTGTGAGTGACAATTTCCAGTTCACCAGGTGGGAAAGACAAATCCAGACCCTGAGCTAAGATCCTTGCTTTGATTGGGTGCATTGAGTAGGCATCATTTTGGGGGAGATGTTGGTGCATGTGTGTTCAGCTTAGGATATTTTCAGGTTTTGGAGAGACTATCATGCATTGGAGAGCATCTGATTCTAGTGGGTTTCTTATCTGTTGTGCATATACACCATTCTGGTGATGCCTTCTCAGTTCCCCTCAATCTTTTGTATTATGATGTCTGATAATAAGGATTTATCTATTCAGTATGTTACTGAGTCATATAGATGTTTATAGTTGCTTTCTTATAACAGATAATAATATCTAAGCATCTCAGTACTGACATTTTTTGACAAAGTATACCTTTTGTGGTAGGACAGGCCAACACAAGTATGATTTTTGAGAAGAACAATTGGATTGAATCATAGGAAGATTCAGTTTGTGTCCCACCAAAGTTTAGAATGTATACTAGTTTCCAATTCTTTACACCAAATTTATCATTTTTGTTTTTAAAAATCAATGTATAACAGATATTACACACTGTTGTTTTAAGATATGTTTTCTTGATTATCAGCAAAGTTCAGTATAATTTAGGTAATTGCTCATTTTACTTCTCAAGTTTATTTTTATTGCTCCACATAATTCACTTATCCTATCTCTTATTAATTAGAATTAAATCTGTTTGAATTTCACTGATTTTTTCCCCTAGCCATCAGGGACCTAAGCCAAGAAATGCAAGTGTTAAGTGAGTTAAATAATCAATTGATCAATATGTATTCACTAGGCAATTAATGCCTCTGGCCTGTGCTGGCTATTATTGTGGATACAGGTCTGCCTTTCAAGAAGCTTATGTGATCTTTAAGAGTGATAAGACTCAAGCTGGGATCAATGGCATTACCACGTTTTACTAGACCCACAGACTAAGCCAAAGAGAAAGGGAGGCTCTGTAAACTGGACAAATTGGAAAGGGATTACTGAGGGAATGGTGGCTCTGCTTAACCTTGGGGAAGGAGGTTGGGAGAGGCAAGGCCACGTTAGACTTGGAAGAATGATGTCAGCCAAGGGCTAAATGGCTTGCTGAAGGGAACCAGGAGCACAGTCATGCAGAAGCAGAGATTATGCACACATGAGGCACCACCTGTGCTTGCTTGGGTTGCTGTGATGACCACGGCAGACTGATGCCATTATGGGGTAGCCGTCTTTACCATCCTTGCCTTTCACTGCCTTTGGGAAGCTGTGTCATGGAGTTCACCTCGCAGGCTCCAGGTTCAGGAGGACAGATAAGGAAGGACAAGAAACTGTGGTTTCTCCCTTCTAACTCTACTAGGTCCCTCGGGAAGCTACTGGATCTAGGACCTGCCTGATTGCAGCCTCCACAGACTCATCATTTTGTCCAGAGGTGCCATTGCTGCAATTACAATCCAAACTCAGAGTCAATTACTCACTGTGTGAATCACCCCCAAAAGATTGCTTTTTCCTTTTCCGTTAGTATCACACATAATTGCACTCTGTGTGATTCCTAAACTCTTATTCCTGACTTCAGTGTCCACATGGATCTGAGCTGATTATAAAATCCCTTCATCTCCTGTCACTGACCTCATTGACAGATTCCATAAGGTTGTTTTTTTTTGTATTTGATTCATCATCAGAGCACTTATTCCCTACCATCAATTATTTAGCTCTTTGTGAGCAAAGAATCACTATGTTTCCCTGCTGATTTTTCCATATGTTCAACCCTCCTTCCCTCTTCTTTGTCTCTCTATTAAGAGGG
Source organism: Peromyscus eremicus (assembly GCF_949786415.1). NCBI lineage: Eukaryota > Metazoa > Chordata > Mammalia > Rodentia > Cricetidae > Peromyscus > Peromyscus eremicus. The sequence goes on from NC_081435.1 coordinate 15,784,435, forward strand.
ATGTTAGTACTCCCACACCCTAGCATTGTATGGATGCTTGATTTTGCTGGCTCTGCTTTCTGTTTTACAACTATTGTCCCTTGAGCATCCTACTTCTCAGGGATGCCATGAGCTGATCCACAGCATGGCCTCTTTTGGGCTGTTTGATGCAATTTCAAGTGAAACCTCCCCCCCCCCCCCCGCTCCACTGCTCAATGTCACTGTTCTGTATATTACTTGCCCTTGGGGCTTATTAAATAGGATCAATCTATCATCAATAATTTGCCAGCTGCTAACTACTGTAATATGAGTTGACAAGGAATCATTCTGAACCCTCAAAGGCAGCAAGGAATAGAAACATGGGCAAGAAAATAGGGGTAACATAAACTATCATGTTGGGAATTCACCTGATTAAGGGAGAGATAGTGCCAACTTCCATGTGCTGTCTAAAAAGTAACAATGACCTTATTCCATACTGAAGTCAGAACCAATGTTCTATAGACTCAGTCTACTAAAAAGATTCATTTGTATGGAAGTTGGGGCATATTTCAAGGAAGCTGGTATATTTCACAAAAACACATTCACCAGCAAAGAGGATTGTGGGGCAAGGCATTGGAAAACACAAGAGAAGATAATGTGTGAACATTTCAAACAGATTGTGATACTTTAGCTTTGGGGCTTGGGGACTGACTAAGGAAACTAAGCCAAGGTCTAGTCATTCAGGCTGAGCAAGCACATCAGAAACTCACAGGATGAACTATAAGGGGTAGGTGATTACTCGGTGAGTACTACTTCATACTCTTGAGTCATTGATAGACATAAACCCACAAATAGGATGAACCTACAAATAGGATGGTAGTCTTGTCTGTTTCTGGTGCTGTAACCACTCCATCTTTGCTTTAGTGTCTAGATTTGTCAAGGGTGATATGCCCATGTTGCTGCCCATGAAGGGCTGTGCAAGGCACAAAGCTTGAACTTGAGCTGGATTGAAAATGAGAAGAGAAGTCAAGAAGACAAAAAGTTAAAAATATACTCCCTATTCTCTAAAATAATTGGATTTTTCCAATGTAAAAATGCATGGTGTGTGTGTGTGTGTGTGTGTGTGTGTGTGTGTGTGTGTGTCTGTTTCTTTTCATAAATAGATATTTTATTGTCTTTTATGGGGGAAGTGAAAAAGAAGTAATGAAGTTAGAGACTAGATTGTGAATAGTGAGGGAATGTCTAATAGTGCAGCAGAGATGGCAGGAATTAATTTTTTATATATTCAGTCCAAGAATGATTGGAATTTTAATGGGTAGGTAAGAGGTGATTTAAAGACTGTCATAGAAAAGAAATGATCATGTTCATATTTGGAAAACAGTGTAACAGTGTGTGGCTAGGAAGGGATGTTGGGAGATGAGAGGTGTATGGAAGGAGTAGACAGTCCATGCTTCCAAAGTTAAGGTAGACTCTACAGATATCATAAGCCTGGAGACTGATGTTAAGAGTTAGTGAGATATCCCATGTGGTTTGCACACAGCAGCATTGACAGAAGTTCCAGTGCCATGGGAAATAACTGGGTGGATCCTGCCAGACCCTGGGAAATAACCCAGTGACAAAGACGTCATCTTATACATGCTGTCAAGGGCTATGCATGGTTGGCATAACTATACCTTAATGTCATTGGATTGGTGCTCTTGCCAAAGGAGAATTTTATCCTCAAGAGAAGAGTGAGTTGAGGGCAGATCATGTATATAGTCTATAATGTGTGTGTATATGGAAGGAAAAAAATCAATAAATGACATTCATGAGGATGGTGATGATGATAATTCATGAAACACTTTATTAAAAGGTCCCAGGCAACACTATTGAGTTCTCAGAGTTAGACGTTATATAACAAACTTTACATACTAATAAGATTAAGTATCTTTTTTATGTGATTGGACATTTTATGTTTTGGCTCATAGCAACAGTGTAAGTTAAATATTATTGTTTCATTTACTTATGTAAGTCAATAGGAGCTTGAAGAAAATAGGTAATTTGCTAAGAAATGCACAGACAGTGAGTGGCTGAGCTGAATTTGACATCATATTTGATAGGAATTATTGAGCCCCTACCAGCATCAGAAACCCTCATATATGGTATGATAAGGACTGGCCATTGTAGACTTATCAAAATATTTAAATGAATTTTGCAGAAGTAAATGATCATTGGATTCTATTATCTCCCAGACTCCTTCTTCAACAATATTCACTTTCAGCCTAGAAGCCTGCTGCTTATTTTGTCTACATAAACCATATCACTGCCTCATCTCGGATTTTTCATTTTGATTTCTTTAAAGTGATGATGACTGTTATGAATGACAGGTCTTAGGAGTTTTATGACTTTTCTTCCCCTTATAAACAATGCCTCACTTTAATTTAACAGGGTTTGTTGTGTTTTGTTCTTTCCAAATTGCCTGCATCAAATCTTTTCTATTTAGATCTCATGAAAGAAATGATTATAATTCCTTGCATACATATTTTATTGGTTGATGTATTATTTAATTAAAATGTGTCATAATAATAATAAGTCCAAATAGCAAAAGCATCTTTTGCTAAAATCAGTCTGAGATAGTAAGTATGGAACGTGTGACTTGACAAAGAAGTGTGCCTAGTATCCTGAGAATGCACTCGTCAGATTCATGCAGTGTGAGCTGGGCATGAGAGAACACCATCTAACTCTAAGTGTAAGGAAGCATTATATGCTATGACTCCTTGTACTGCCTCCTTGATAGAACACACAGAGTACAAGCTCATGAAGGATGAAGTCTCAAAAGATCATTAAGAGGATGTTACTGACTGAAAGACTAAGAGTAAGAATTGCTTAAAGGTTTTTATTTATGTAATATGATCTATGTGTAAATGTAAGTATAGGTGTTTTTTCAAATAAATAGTTTATGACTTTTTTTGAAGGCAAATGAGGCAAGAGTGGTGAAGTTAGAGACCAGATTGCAGAGAATTCAGGAGTGTCTAAATGGCTCAGCAGAGACAGCAGGTGCAAGCTATTCTTTTAAGGAATTAGGTGCCCAGGTAGAGAAGAATAGGGAGCTTAATGAAGGAGCAAGGGGAGATAAATAAGACCGTAGTGCAGAGGCAATGAGACCATGTTAATAATCTGAAAGAATCCTGCTGAGGGAGAGAGCTTTCAGGAAATAAAGGGGAAATAGGATGCAGAGAGGGGAGAGGAGATGTACTATAAAAACAAAGGTAAATCCTCCTAATACCAGCCCCCTGGAGGAGCGAACTCTGGGACAAAGGCTAGGCATGTTTGTCAGCTCTCTATTCCTTCGACAAAATTCTCAGGTGAACAGCTCAAAGATGGAAAGGTCTAACTTGACTCATGGTTTCTGAGGGATCAGTCAATATTCACTTGGCTCTGTGGACTTCAAGGAAGCAGAATATCATGTCAGGAATCATGGGTTGAGCGAAGCTATTCATCTTCTGCGCATGGGGAGCATAAAGCTAGAGAGTCATAAAGGAGCTGGAGTGTCAATGTGCCCTTCAAAGGCACATCTGTAATGACCCAACTTCTCATAATATGAGAACAATGCAACAGAACAGCGACAAATGATTAGTCCTTTAACCCATGGCCTTTTGGGTATATTTAAGATAAAACAAAATCAAAAACAAAACAAAAAAAACCTTAACATGGGGTTGTGTAAATATACTGAAAAATTATCAGGTTACAACTGGGATGCTATGAGAGACCTGAGAGCTGCAACGTTCTTTCAAAGATTTTGGTACCACTGCCAGTCAGGAGTACTCATTGGTATTAAAGAGACATGTAGGATCTGAAGCCGAAAAAAACCCAGAAACTTTATGTTTTATAATTCAGATCCCAGATAATTCTCCACAGGTATGTTTCTGATCTAGAAAATAAGGTGAGGTGCACACATAAGGTTATAAACTATAGATTATATTTAAATTCAATTTAACATGTGGTATATTTGTGTGTGTGCATGTGTGTTGTAATGTGAAATCCAGAGGTTGACAGAGAGTGCCTTCTTCTATGACTATCCACTGTTTTAAATTTATTATTATTATCATCATCATCATCATCATCATCACCATCATCATCTCTGTATGTGTGTGTGCACATGAGGGTTGGATATGAGAGCAGCAGAGGACAGTATAAGCAGGTGCAAGCACACCAAAGCACATGTGTAGAAGTCAGTGGACAGTTTTCAAAAAGTCAATCTCTCTTTTATTTGTGTGTTCTGGGCATTGAACTCAGGTAATCAAGCTTGCATGGCAAGCACTAATACTCACTGAGCCATCATTCTGGCCCTTTGTCTTCGTCTTTGAATCTCTCAATGAACCTGCAGCTCAATGTTTCAGCTCAGTTGTCTGCCTAGAAAGTGCCCTGGGATCGACCTCCCCAGCTCACCCCCACACTGGTGTTACAGATGTGTATTTCCAAGATTTTTTAAAAACACGGGTGTTGGGAAATCTCAGCTCAGGTTTTCTTGCTTGTACAGCAATTACTTAACCCACTGAGCCATCTCCAGAGCTTCCAATTAAACATTTTAATTTTCATAAAGTGGAAAGAAAGGGGAAAATAATAAAGGAGATTGTATATTATGTCTGAAAGGCTGAAAGAAAAGGTAAATTTGAGGTATTTTTGGAAAAGGGGAATTCACTGTTCTTAACCCAGGTGGGCTAGAGTTGGTCCTGAGAAGGGAGGGCTCCAGATGATTTCCTGAGGTGTCCAAGTCCTCTGTGCGTTTTCTTACCTTTTCTGGTTGTCCTTTTCTTTTCAACATCGACCACAAAGCTTTTTTTTTGTCTAGGAAAGGGTGAAAGGATATCTGGCTGAATTGGAATTGACAAAACCAGGCAACTCAGACTGGGCAGCCTCGGGAGCAGCCTTTAACCACAAAAGAGATATTGAAGACGATGTAATCGATAGAGTTCTCTGGAGGCAGGAGGAAGATGATGAAACCCATCAAATTTGATCACTGGGCAGGAGTGGTCAGTGTCAGCTTCCTAAAGAGGGGTCACTTAATGTCATCTTTCACTCAGGTCTTTCCACACCCCTGCTGATTATGTTTGTGGGATCAGGGTTGGGAGGGAATACTGCAGGCTGCCTGGCCTGCACTTCCTTAGGGGACTGGGCATCTTTTGGTTGTGTCCTACATGTGTACATTTCCCGACTCTTGGGTTTTAGAACTTCCATTTCAAAGTGCTGAGAGTCCTCATCAGTCATTATCCACATCTCTGAAGGTACATTCAATTATTTATTTTGGTCCCACTGCAATTTATTCCCATCCACAGTACATTTTAAGAAATGTGACCATAGGATCTTCACAACATCTTCTCTCAAGAAGTAGAGTCTGTTTTCCCATCTTAGGTCCTTATGGGTCCTAAAAAAGCAGGTAGAGGTACAGACCTGGGAAATGAAATGCACAGTCCTCTAAGCCACATCTGAGCTCAAATCTTGACAGCTGGCAGGTTGGCAAGGAGAGAGAGAAACTCAGGTGAAGTTAGCCTGAAATGCAGACACATTGAAGTTAGCAAACACAGGGCCCTGAAACAAACTTTCAATGTAATCATTTCTGGGACTCATTTATTATGTAACCCATGTTAATTATCCCATAACTTACAGACAAGTACAGGAAAGCTCATAGCAGAAGGGACAGTGAAATCTCTTCCCCGGAGTCTCTCCAAGTAAGAGGCCCAGCAAGGGAATTTATAAGAGCTATCTTAAAATTGTCCTGGTGGATAATTCACGGTTGGTGGGTAGGTGTCTCAGTTAGTCAGGTGCCTTCTGTAGATGAAGACAGAAGTTAAGATCTCCAGAGACCACATGAAATACAGGGCATGGTGCATGCACTTACATTTGCCCAGCATTTGGTAGACAGACACAGGCAGAGCCCCTGGAGCTCCTTAGACATCCAGCCTTGCTGTGAGACTCTATCTCATAAAATAATGGTAGAGAATGATAATGATACCTGGCACAGACTTCTGATCTACAGGATCACATGTACACATGTATATACACACCCAAATGCATGTGTGCATATATCTACATTAGCAAGTATGTGCTCACGGCATACACACAACACACCATATTTACACACTCCAAAAAAAAGATCATTGAATATCAAAAAACTGTAACATGTAGGAAAAACTCTGGGAAAGTTTTGATGGCACTTCAAAAATATCCATCCAACATATCTTTCTATAAGCAGCCAATAGTGTTAGGCAAAGTATCTTAGAGACAGCTCAGAAGCAAAGGAGCATGTTCTCTGATACTGGCAGGATGTGGTATTCCATGCAGTAGCAGATATACACTTTCAGCAGAGTGGATGGTTCTGGTTTGAGCTTGGCCACATGTTGGAGACCACTTACTTTCCTTGCAACTGATCTATGAATTATAATTTGGCTTCCTGACATATTTGTCCACAACTTGGACACATGCTTATCCATAAACACTGACATTTCATCTGCTTAATAGTTCTATTTCTCATTACACATTGATGAGTCAGGATTCCGGGTTTTATAGATTGTCTCTCTAAGCTTGATGAATGAGTTTGGTGTGCTGCGAGCCTGGGGTGCACAAATCTGCACATCTACCAAACCTATGCCTTCATTTCTTGAGTGCAAGCCAGGATATTCAACTACTGGTACTTGACCTCCTTGGTACCCCTTCTCTAAATTGCAACACAGACCAGATACTCATGTCAATGCTCTTTTCATGTTTCCATGTAGCTATTTTAGTGGTAGCTAATGTTTCTTGAGGGCTCACTACTTGCCAAGCCGAGCTTTAAGTGATTTATATGGATTCCATCACCCAACCATCATAATGATCCATAGGAACATAACGACCCACAATGATCATGGGAACAAAGCTTCTAAAACGTTAAAAATGAAGAAATTGAGATTCAGAGGGATTTTCCCTCTTGCATAGGCTCATAGAGGTATTGAGAGCAGGGATGGAAATCAGTTTTAGGGAACATGACTCGGAACACCTGCCTATTTCCATCAAGCCATCATGTTTTTCAACAAGGCGTGGCCCTTTTTGTCTCCTGTTTTCCATTTTCATCACTTCTCTGTTGCTGTAAGGTACCCCGAGAAAAATAACTTGAGGGAGAAAGGTTTAATTCAGCTCACAATTCTTGAGTGATAGATCCCATCATGATGGAAAAATGCAGGGTAGGCATGGGGACATGAAAGGGGCACGGTTTGCTAGTCACATTGCATTTACATACATAGAGGAGGAAGTGGACAGGAAATGGGGCTGGACAATAAAGCCTCAAGTCTCACTTCTGGTGACCTACTTCCTCCAGTGAAGCTTCCCCTTCTAAATATTCCACTACCTTCCCTAACAGCATAGCTGAGGACCAAGTGTGCAAACACAAGTCTATAGGGGACATTTCACATTCAAACCATGTCTATTTCAGCACAGATTCAGAGCATCTTCAGGTATCTATCGGTTTCTGTCCCAAACATTTGCAGCTTTTAAGGGTCCCTGTAACCTGATTGCAACCTGTTGACAAAACTTCTTCTACTCCTCTGTTTCACTGAAATCCAATAATAACCAGTTACTTTTTTGAAATGTTTTATATTCTAAACATCAGCCTCTGTGGTGATAAAGAATCAAAGATGAGTGAAAGACTGTGTTACCTAAGTGTCAGATGAAACACAAATCTGTAAAATATAACTAGCAAGACCACGAAGGGAGGAAATGATACTGTGAATATTTACAGCAGAAGAAGTCACTTCTGAATAGGTGACAACGGGGAGATAGAATGTAAGGACATCTTGATGAGGACTGTGCTAGACTGAGAGGAAGGATAAAACAATTCATTACAGATAAGAAGAACAATATAAGCAAAGACAAGATCTTAGAAGAGCTGTGGTTATTATGGGAGCAGAAAATGAGTGAGTCTGATAAGAGCAAAGAGTATGACTGCAATGAAGGGGAAGAACATGCAGTGCTGTTGTGTGGCGATAGGTTAGAGGGGTTCATTAGAGTGCTTGGTCTGCTCTGAGATGAGAAGGGATACACTACGATTTTAGCAAGTTCGTAACGGACTGACTGCTGGTGTTGAGAACTGTGGTGCTATTCAATCAAGAAGGCAAAGCAACTGGAGTTAGAGAACAGTCATTCTTTGGCTTTTTTGAAAACTGAATGGAGAATAGTGGAGTTTTTAAGACACTAACTTGTATTTCCTAAGGTGCTTTAGGTAACCACTTTACATTTCAGGTGTGTTTCATTTGACCACTTTAAATTCGTTTCAGTGGATGGCATCCAGGTTCATACCTGTTTGCAGAGATATCTAGCATATATATCTTTTAAATATTTTCAAAATCCACCAAGTTATTAAAGACTCTGAAACTTTCTGTTCTGTATCATGCATATACCCTCCATGCATGAGCATACACACATGCACACACACACATGAATGAACATATATATGTATATTCACCATGCATATGGAAGTTCTTGCAGAGGTGAGGACACCAGATCCCTAGAACTGGAGTAAAAGACTGTTTGAGCCACTATATGAATGCTCAGAACTGAACCTAATTCTCTAAAGCAACACCCAGTTCTCTTGGACACTGACCCTCCTCACCAGTCTCTCTTGGAATACTATCAATATAGCATAGTTTGATGTTCCCTTTCTTGGAAACTTTGAGAACCTTCCATCTAAGTGATGCCCTCGCTAAGTAAATATCACTGTGTGCCTTCTCTCCCCATTAGAGGATATTGTGTAGACAGAGCTAAGACTTAGCAATTGGACAGCTGACCTCCATCCCTCAGGGTTGACTGATGAAATGACCCCAAGTGAATTATGGGGTTTTGTTAGCATTTTCCCATGAGTTGAGTGGGGCTCATGACTTCTGACTTGTCTCCTAAGGCCATGAAAAGGAATATGTTGAACTGGATTATACACTGATGTTTTTGTGTGAATACTGTCAGGACTATGACAGCATTGCCATCATATAATTTCTTTGTACCATTGCCTTTGGACACATGTGACCTGAGATAGAATGTCTTTACAACTTCCTCTAATCCTAACAGATGTGATAATGGAAGAACATGTTTAAAAGAATATGAAAACACAGTCTAGTCACAATCTGTCCTCAAAGTATCTGTTTATTTAGGGGATCAGGAGACACTACCCTTTGATCTGCCACGTTATTCTATTGATTATTTTGAGTTAATGTCAATGAGAAGCAGAAGACAAAACAGGAAGTGATCTTAGCCCCTTGCTGCCTAAAGGCAGTACATATGTTTGCCTTTGCAAAGATGCCTTTCTCCCATGTGAGCAATAGGAACACAATTCTCATTGCTGAGGATAAATCAAGTATTCACAACAAGCTGAGATAAATAATCTTTATCCACAATATATCCACCTTTCACCAACTCATCAGCCCATGGGGTTAACTGACTTTGCAAGTTTTCATTTCTTTTCTGTAAAGCCCCTAAGCAGGTAAAAATATTTTCAGTAAAGATGGATTTTTCTCTTCATCAGGTTAGTTGACTTGCACAGACTCCAGAAAGACAGTATGAGAGCTTTTGTCCTTGAACTTGTACAAAGGTCCTTAAATGAGAACTCAGGTAACAAGGTGCTGGTGTGGATTCAGATGTGTATGTATCATCTGGGACTAGTCCTGTCCCTTCTGTTTGCTGCTACTTCACGCTCTTTGGAAGACAGATTTTAGATTAGGGTGAGATTATTCTGCAGTTTGTTCTGATAATCCTTTCTCTGCACACATGCATCACTCTATGCTTGTATTAAAGAAGGGACACGTGAAGGAGGAACGATGGTTTAAATTCCTACTCCATTCCTTACAACAAAGAGTTCAGATCTGACATGATAGAATGGCAGAAGAAAACTGGAGGAGGGTGTTGTGGAATATTGCTTTAACTATGTGAAGGTGTGTTACATTAGTTTCTGCTGCCTTTGTTAAATGATGTAAAGATGTGTTGCATTTGCTTCACCTTACCTGCCTAAGGCACCTGCTTAGTCTAATAAAAGCTGAATGGCTAATAATAGCTAGGCAGTAGAGGGATAGGCAGGGCTGACAGGCAGAGAAAATAAATAGGAGGAGGAATCTAGGCTCAAGAAGAAAGAAGGGGAGAGGAGAGAAAGAGGGAGATGCCCGGGTCCAGCCAGGCAGCCCCCAGCCAGCAGACACAGAGTAGGACGTACAGAAATAAAGGTAAAAAGCCCTGAGGCAAAAGGTAAATAAAGAGAAACAGGCTAATTTAAGTTAAAAAAGAGCTAGCCAGAAGAAATGAGACTAAGCTATGCTGAGCATTCATAACTAATAATAAGTCTTCCTGTCGTGATTTGGGAGCTGGTCGATGGCCCCAAAATAAAAAGCCTGGTACAGGGGAAGCTTTATTGCTACTTTATTGGTAAGTTGTTTTGGGGAGACCAGTAAATTGCTTGCTAGATTCTTAGTATCCTTTGTCTACCCTGCTTTTGCTGTCTACCTTACTATCTGCTACTGTCCTAAAATTCCCTCTTGACTTCTCCAGAAATTGGGGGCTATTGTGCATTACTACCATGAAATCCAAGACCTAGGTGAAGCATCTCAAATGTAAAGATCCTACATTGTCTTGCAGGTTTTTAAATATATTTTTCAAGAGGCCAGTGGTTAAATCAGGCCGAGGAAAATGGGGAGGTGGTATAGCATACAGAACAGACAGTAGATCCGTGGATAAGAGCATCGGGGAGGGGGGGAATCTGGTTAGAAGAGCTGTGGCTAGCTCAGTGTGAGAGATAAATCTATTCTGTATAGTGTCTTTACTTGGACTGAGATGTTTGTGGAGACAGTTGGCCAACTCCTGGAATCCCAGTATGTTGAAAAGAAACTCGTTACCTTCAGCAAATAAAATATTAAGAAGGCTTAAGGAAGCCAGTGGGAAGTGGCTTGAAGACACGGCAATGAAAAATTAATTTTAATGCACAGGAGACTAAGTAATTCACTTATTCACAACTTCTATCAATTTTAATATTTCAGTACTTAATGTGAATGGAGTGCCTCTCCAATCATATTTTTAAAAGTTGTTTCTTCCTTTTTGGCTTATATGCTCCTATTCCATTTTATTTTTCCTATTGGTCATTTCTCCAAGTATCTTGATAGGACAGTTGTCTGTGGATCTCAGGTTACCTAAAGGAAGAATCTATCCTCTTAGACCCTGATCAGCTTTAAAAGCTACATTATTATTAAGTAAGAAATGAAGGCGTAGAGGAGACCCTGAATCAACTTTGCAACAAGCTGGTTTTTGAAGAGGTCCCTGGACCCCAAGAGCATCTCCAGTCTTGCAGACAGACCATTGTGTGGAGAGGGAAATGGAGCCATTTAGTCATTAGTTCTTCGTCTGTCAGCCCAAGCGGGGAAGCTGTCTGCCTTTTTCCACAATTTAGACACTTATCTTACAAATTCACCAAGCTTGGTGATTTCTGAACAATGCCAGCTGTTAGGGAGCCATTTCCCTGGCATTTTCCCCATAATTTGATTTGAAAGGAAAAGATTAAACTCAGTCCGACCCAGAACTGTCAGCCCAATGCCTTCAAAGAGTTTGGAGAGAGAGAGAAAGAGAGAGAGAGAGAGAGAGAGAGAGAGAGAGAGAGAGAGAGAGAGAGAGAGAGAGATATTGAGATTCTTGGATTCTCTCAGATGAAGAAAGCACCATTACCTGCAATACCTGAGTAGTTCCACATTCCACAGGGTGTGCAAAAGATCCATCACAAAGAAGTCTCCTTCCAAAGGACTGTTTAAGTGAAAGTGAAGACTAACCTCATAATCTTCTGCTATGATCAAATATTGAATAATGTTAGGAATAAAACACAGGGTCTGGGGAGATGACTCATCCTTGCTATGCAAGTGTAAGGACCTAAGTTCAGATCCAAAGGATGTATGTAAAAACCAGAGGCAGTTGTAAATGTCTGTAATCCCAGTTCCTCTTATAGTAAGATGAGAGGTGGAGACAGAAATTGTGGGACAGCTAGCCAGGTGCATACAGCAGGGAATGAGAGACCCTCTCAATCAAGTTGGAAGGTAAGTACTGACACCCAGGTTTGTGCTCTGACCTCCACATGCATGACCTGGCATATGTATGCCTGTGCTCACTATCATAATCATGAATGCACTGAGATACAAACACATGCATAAATACACATGCATAGACATACAAATATTCAAAATATTTACAAGAAGAGAAAAATTAGGCTCTGCTTGATTGGTGATTAGTTGCTATATTTATTTTCCTTCTTTATTGATTGATAGGTAGATTGCTATATAGCTCAGGAAGGTCTGAACTCTTCATCCTCCTGTCTCAGCCACCAGATTGCTAGTGTTTGCTATTCTGCATCACCTTACTAGTTTATGTTAGCACTTTAAAATTGGTTACAATAACTGAGGTTTCTTAAGTGTAAGTATACCTCTTTCAACATTACAATAAATTATCATGTTTATTTGTGTAAATATCAGAGTATTTGGATTATATTAAATGCTAATTTTACTCAATCCATCAGAAAACTTATTTGGGATAATGTTTTATTTGCTAGTTTGTTCAAATCATTGATTCCTGCACATGTTAACATGTCCAAAAGGAAATGTTATTCTAAAAAATGGATCACTGGGTCATTACTTACATTTAAATCCTGGAACACTGGTCACTGCATAGTGTATGTCCCTACAAAAGACATGCAGAGACATGTTAAAAAACCAGATGCAACAGTTTGGATTTGGGATTCTGTTACTGGAGTTTTTAACATGAAACCTGTATTTTAGAAGTCCAAATAGACTAGTCTTGGTCACTCATTTCAGCAGGCAACTTTAAAAAAACAAACAAACAAAAACAACTAATGATTTAAAAAAAGCTAAAAGAAGATGTTTATTAGATGTGGCTGCATCAGAAAGCAATATAGAAGGGTCTAAATATATCTTTGGAGTACTGTCATGAGTTCTAGGGTGACTAGGGAAGAATGGGTGTAGGGGTGAGGGGAATGTGATTGAGCTGTCCTGGTCAAGTGTGGTCTGCTTGATTTCTGTCTCAGTTGATTTCACAAGATGATCTGAGGAAGTTCTGTTAGTGCCATCACTTGAGGGCATCGATCTGGTTACTATACTGACATCTTTTCTTCTCTTGGTCCTTGCATCATGGATGATTGCCCTTATTTGGCATATGACACTTGTACTCTGAGATTCTGCTATGTTTGCAATCCAAGTTGACTCAAGAGGAAAGATTAAAGACAAGTCCTCTCTGTGCCTTCAGCCAGAGCATAAGAGGCAGACAAGGCGAGAAGACAGAGATAAAATACTTTGACTCTGCTTTCCATCACCTTTTGGACCCAAGTGAGAAATCAGTAGTTTCAGCAAAGACAACTCTAAACACCTACTTCAATATTATTGTTCACTCTTTCGGAATACCAACACTGATAGCCTGCCTGAGCAGAGCCTCATAACCCCTTTCCTTAGGTTACCTTGGGGTTTCAAAGAATACTCATGGGAGAACAAATTTGCCTCTGCTAAGTCAACTTAATTTGGGAACAATTTCCAAATGCGTCTAATTTACTTTGATAAATAAGTCAGCACAATATCCAGAAGCATATTAAGTATTCAGAATGCATTCTTTCCATTTAGGAAAAAACATAATCCTTCTCTTTAGACAGGTAAAAACCTATACATAGATATTAACTTTCCCCGTTAACGTGTCTCTCTCTGCTTACACACACACACACACACACACACACACACACACACACACACACACTGTAATGAATGTATTAGTGATTTTACACTCCTCTCAGCTTTAATACTTTTTGTTTTTGGCATTTCATGTCTTTTGTGTTTTGACAATTATGCCTTAAAATCCCTCCATCCTTTCATTCACTGCTGTGCCTGGGATATACATAAGACAATATTGTCCTCATTAAAAAAATAATGATTTATTATTTTTGAAATTAATTATCAGGTGGTTTTTATTTTACATTCTTTATTATGAGAGTTTTGTCATTTTCTGTTCTTTTAAATTCAAGTTCTTTTAAATTCTTGAACTAATACCATGAAACTCATATGCTACAAGCAACTTGGATGGTATGGAATGAGATTCTGTTCCAAGTTCATCTGCAGTTGAAATTACTTATTTTAAATATTCAACTCCAAGCTATGTCAGTGGCAGTCCGTGGACTTGGGAGGGAGAGGCAGGAGAATATGGAGTTGGAAGCCATTTTGGACATGCTTCAAGCCCAGCATAAGAAGATACTGTCTAAAAATGAAAAAAAGAAGAATCATGGATTTCCATTCCCTTGTACTAAAATGCCCCCACAACGATAAGAGGAAATGAGTCCACAGTAAGGAACAGAAATAGCAGATTCGAAACCCTTGACCTTGTGGATGAATGGTGACAGTAAGAAAGGAAAAATCCTCCGGAACTAAACAAATGAGAACTCATCTCTCTCAGAGATTATTTGAAAGAGGAAGATGCAAAAAGGGAACTTCAGCAGTGGTGCATGTGTTTCATTCCACAGGAAGGTATTCAGCAACATGTAAAGATTAAAATTTTCTTCCTAGAGTCTCAGAGATTTAACGACAGGCTATTCAAATCAGGATCACACAGTGTAAATGCTGTATAGGAAATACACATGTACACAATGTCACTTTTACACATATACAATAGTAATGATAAGATGTATGCATGACATAACTAATTTTCTTTTAGATTCAGTTAACTGCTTTGTTCTTGCAAGGACACAAAATGGCTTCCAGAGAATCACAAACTTTAACAGTATAGTAGGAATGAAGGAAGAATAAATAACAAAAGATATTTTTAATGTACCAAAGAATCAAGCATTTCTAAATATGTATCTATTAAAATATTTATTAGTGTAGGTTAAAAACCTCTCAGGCCAAAGATCCCTGGTATTTGTACTAGTTAGCTGGTGAATTTGGATTATGATTTTGTGTATGCTTTATTTCCAAATACATAAAAGATTGCCTTTGCTCAGTAGGAACTAGCAGTCTAGGTAAATAAGACCCACTAGAAATAATTAAAATATATCCTTGAAAACATATTTACCACTGTTTTCTAGCACTCATGTCTCTCTCTTTTCATCTTTACTTTGATCAGTTGTTCTACTCCTGCTTGACCCTTCTTGCCTGTCTTGTGGGAAGTCTAATCATTCTTACACTAAATGCTTACACTAAACATTCCTTCAGAGGAACGTAAAGCCAGGGTGCCACCCTCACGCCCCTGATCTGTGAGTGTCTTCAGTAATTTCTCTTGGTAGTAAGCACCTTTTACTGTATTATTTCTTTTTTTGACTAACGTAATATTCTGTCCATGCTTTCCCCCTCTAGGATGCTACAAGCATCCTCCTCATCCTGTGCCCTCAATAGCTTGTCCTTGTATTTCAGCCTTTGTCATTTCTATCACTCTCAATGGCTATGTCTGCTCTTACCCCCTGGGGTTGAATCTCACTTAACTTTGACACATGTCTTCATTATCTCCTTGAGAGGAGCTCCTGGGAACTGGAAAAGACTGTGGAAGTAGCTCATAGTTTCTCAGGAGCAGTAACAATTGTGATGTAAATTTCATAGAAGGGGTAGTTGTTATATCTTGAATGAGCACAGCTATGAGGATTGTTTACACTTACTGACCAGAAGGAAACCAGTATCGTACCAGGCCTGAAAGCAGTCCAGTTGATCCTCCATCATTGGATAGGGGACATTCTTGCTTCCTAAAACCCAGAGATTAACAGTGAGAAATATTTTATTCTATGCAAATTAGAATTGAAATCTAAGGAGACCCATTCCAATATCAAAGACATAGGACTTACCTAGAAATACCTGAATTTTAGAATATGCCATACAAGGGCAATATAATGTTGAATGTGGCACAGGGAAGCTCTCGTGGAGATCTCAGAAAGTGTCTTAGTTAGGGTTTCTATTGCTCTGAAGAGACAGCATGACCATCATGGCAATTGTCACTAAGGAAAACATTTAACTGGTCTGGCTTACGTCATGGTGGGTTGCATGCAGGCAGACATGATGCTGGAGAAAGAACTGCGAGCTCTATATCTTGATCCTCAGGCAGCAGGAAGTGAACTGGGACACTTCCTCCAACAATGTCACACCTACTCTAACAAGGCCACCCCTCCTAATAGTATGAGCCTGTGGGAGCCAGTTACATTCAAACTACCACAGAAGGTCACAAGAAGTCTGCAACTAAATAGCTACTGAGACATTGACCTTGAGAGACTTTGGGGTATGAGTCCCTGTAAGCAGATCGATGTTCACCTTCAGGGGAAGCTCGCACCTTAATAAATCAGATAACTTAAAAGATTGTTATGAATGCTTTGGCTTTCTAAGAGAAGATTCTGAGCCTAACTTAAATTTAATTCTATTTTGTATTCTAACATACGTGTCATTTAAATTTTGTTCTGTTGATATTATTGGGAAATTTTGAAGTACTGTTGGCTGTTTGTGTCATAAATAATTGCAAATTATAGTGACATGGGGCCTTTGATAGTTTTCTGGCTTTTGGGGGGTTGTTGTGTGTAATTAAAAATATAATATCTACATTAATATATACATATATATGGTTTATGAGTACATATGAGTATGTATACATTTTTACTATCTATCTCAGTTTATAAAAATAGATATCTACTCAATATCAAGTAACCTTCCATCATCCATGCTTCAGTGTTATAATTTTTAGTAACATACTTTTCTGTCCAATTAAATTTATTACCAACTCAATGGCTATGGGAGGAGAAGAGTACCCAATCTCATCATATAGAAGGGGAAACCATGGAGAAGCTGCTACCTCCATATTTTCCTGCCAACAGGCAAACCTGAGTGCATATCTTCTTCTCAGCCTTTGGGAAGTTGAAGTTAGAGAGAAGCACAGCCTTCTCTAATCTGAAAATGATGTTATGACAAATTTAACCAGCACACCAAGCCATCTCATGACATTTAATTGTGGCAGAGCATTTCTTGGGCCCTGGAATTAATATGTGCTGGACTATCCCACACAACAATTTCTTGAGCATGGACTGACCTTGAGATATGGATGAAGGATTGTTTGAGTATCTCAAGTTTCCATCTGCCTTGGCCTGGGGCATCAAGAACTAGAAACCTCCAGAGACATAAATCACTGAGAACATTGGTTGTTATTTTGCCTGTACTCACATTGAGATGGGAATTGGATACCTGGAGTCCACAGTAGAGCAAGAACACAGGAACACAGGAACACAGGAACACAGGAACACAGGAACACACACACACACACACACACACACACACACAAACACACAGAGAGAGACAGAGACAGAGAGACAGAGAGAGACAAAGAGAGAGAGAGACAGAGAGACAGAGAGACAGACAGAGAGACAGAGAGACAGAGAGACACAGAGAGAGAAAATGTGAGTAGTAAGAGCCATACCAAGAGTAAATACTAGCTGTTGAAAAGGAGGGTTGCACCGGGCGGTGGTGGCGCACGCCTTTAATCCCAGCACTCGGGAGGCAGAGCCAGGCGGATCTCTGTGAGTTCGAGGCCCTCCTGAGCTACCAAGTGAGTTCCAGGAAAGGCGCAAAGCTACACAGAGAAACCCTGTCTCAAAAAACCAAAAAAAAAAAAAAAAAAAAAAAAAAAAAAAAAAAAAAAAAAAAAAAAAAAGAAAGAAAAGGAGGGTTACAAAAGCCAAGTGAAAAAGTACCAGTACTCTGCATCAGGAAATACGATACTAAATCAGGAAGTGGACGTATAAGATTCAAAAAGTTAAAAGGAAGCTATCTGTCTCAGAATTCCATTAGAGCCCAACCGCTGGGCAACAGTCTGCAAATGTGCCCCATCTCCACTCAGTCACAGTGCATGCCTGAAGCCTGGCACAAGGAGAGATCAATGGGAAATTTCTCAAATTCTAGTAGAAACTTCTGAGAAGCCTTTTCAGAAACGTAAGTGCCTGTGTCCAAATCCTGATATGCTGGTTAAGAGCATGAATTAACCCATGTTCTGCAGTATGGGACAATAGAAAATGCATTTGTGGCTATGGGCCATGTGATATCTGTCACGACTTCTTGTTCCTGTTTTACTGGCTCCGGGGCAGTTATCTGCAATATGTAAATAAATGAACATGGCCTTTGTCCCGGTGGCAAATGTTTATCAGACAGCTGTGTTCAGATTGGCTTGAGGACAAGGCTTGCTGCCCTCTGGTTTAGATCATTAGCATCATCCTTTTCCCTGACATGGCAACCTAATCCATCCTGACAATTAGAAAGACACATCCTTTGAAGTAGAATCTGCATGTTTCTTTCAGTCACCTACGGTCCCACAGATATTGTTGTGATTACTCTACAAAATCTTTGAATTCAACAGTTGTTGAGAATGGGTGCACTAAGTCATGGTAGGAAGTGACTCAGAAAGGATCCTGGTTTTCCAGGGATCTTGCTAACATGTCTGCTGTCCTGTTAGAAATTTCACCTTCACACGGTCAATTCCATACATAACACAAATGTGCTTCTTCATACTATATTCAAACGGACGAATACTTGTTCCTTTCTTTATGGGTTAGAGGCACAGATTTCCTAGCAACCTTTAAATCCTCCAGAGAAATTAAGCAGCCCTCTTTGAAAGCACAAATGAGCTAAGGAAAGACACAGGCAGATAATTCTATGTCAATATCTATCAATAGCATCTCATAACAATTGTTTGTAAAGTCCTTTGCAGTGAGACTCAAGGTTGCCGGACTGTGGGGTGGAAGGAACAACATACTTCATATACTTCATATTTACTTGATACAGGGCTTTCCCTACCCTCTCAATTTCTTTTCCATGGAATGATATCTTTCATGGGACCTGATACTTGGGAACAGCTAATTGGGTAAACCAATTGCAGATAAAACCTTTTACAGTTATTTGCATTTTTCTCCATTATGATATTTGCTTTTTATTGAAGGTTTTACACCCTTTCCTCATAATAATTGTCTCATTGAAAATGTCATCAGGAGATGATCTTGCCCATTTTGAAAGATTTGGGGACAGAATTTGATGACTGACAAAACCCCAGGAGAGCTGGGCTTCGGTCCTGTCTCACGTTTCTGACTTAGTTATAAAATATGTTCCCTTTATGGATCTCAGCTTTCTCATTCTATGAAATTATGGTTTGGAATCACATGATTACTACTTTGCAATCCAAGATAAGCTAATTTACCCTAAAGTATTAATAACTGACAGTGGTTTAATTTGTCAGTTACTCAAGTACAGTAGAAATTCGAAAGCCCTGACATCCCAAAGGTTCTTCAATATTTTCACTCAGGTCACACTGATCATGCAGAAAGCTGCCAGAATGTCCTTTAAATTATGTCCTAGAGATTGCAGATTCAACTGAAGTTTGATAAGAATACCAGCCAGGAAGATCTTTTGATAGTGTATAGATAATGCTTGCTATCGGGGATTTTTGAGCAAAGAGAAAGTCTTTACAAGCTCAGATGAGAAAGGAAGGTGTGCTTTGGAGTACAAACAGGTGGGCATTGCCAATTAGAAAATAAACACTCAGTATTAGAGGATTTTCTCCAACCTCTTTGTTCCACAAGCCACAACCCCCATCTCTCTCTTAGTTTTTCTTTCTTATTTAGACAATCACTTTCTTATAAAGCCTGGTACTGACAGAACATTGTGCACACTTTTATCTTTAGTTTCTCATCTCTGTAATGAGCACACCATCATGCTTTTGTTCTTTCCCTTGTACAATCTGAGACTATAAATATGTGTACCCCATGAGGTGATGATCAAATGAGTCTAATCTCTATTAGGTAAGATGTCTTTATTCTGAATATATGGTAATTCTGTATACTCCTACTTTTGTGTGCTTCTTATTAGCTATAGAAGTTTTCTGGTATTTTGTAGGGTCTTTATGTATAGAATCATATCTGCAAATAGTAATAGTTCAACTTCATTTTTTTGCCATTTAATGTGATGTTCTCTGTGGACTTATAGTATACTGCCATTTTTATTCTGAGATATATCCTCCAAGTTCCTTAGATTCTCCAGGATGTTTGGTGCCAACACTATTCTAACTACTGTCCTACTGTATTTGTTTTTGACCTCCCCCCTCAGTGTTTATCACTCCCACCCTCCCTCATGGTCTCCCTCTTTCTCTCTGTCTGTCTCTTTTGAGAAAGGGTCTCATATAGCCCAGGCTAACTTCAAACTCAATATGTAGCCAAAGATGAGCTTGAACTTCTGATTCTCCTGCCAGTGCAGGTGTGGGGCACCAAGTATAGTTTATGCCATGTTGGGGATTGAATGCATGCTAGATGACACTCTATCAGCTCTTGTACAACTCTGTCATGTATTATATCGGCCAGTTCCTAATGTCTGGGCTTCTAATATGTTCCAAAAATGCATTTGAGATCTTCCTTGTAATGACCCTGAAAAGTAAACATTTAGAAGCTCATTTTGCAAATGAAAACCTTGAAGCCTCAAGAGGCTGGTAATTTGTTCAGGGTCACCACATAAATCAAGCTAGGGTGAAGCCTGCATTTCTTCTGTGTTGTCTAGATCTTAAGCTTGGACTTGTAAGAATTCTGAGTGCCTGATAGAAACTCACAGAGTTAAACTGACTGTTACACAAAGAAGGCAGAAGGAAGGAGGGGAAGTCAAGGGCAATTCATGTGTTGTGTTGGTTGGTAGCAAGGCTATTTTTCTTTCTGGAAGAAAGAGATGAAAGTTCTGATATTCAAATGCTCACCCACCAGGCACCCTTCAGAATTCCCATCCATCAGCTGGCAAATGGACACATTTTAACGAGCACAATCACAACCAAGCAAGTTCTGGCAACAAAATATGCCTCCACTAATGATATTCAATTGTTCTAAGAAGACAAAATGGTCTGAAGTGTAATGAGATGCCAAACACACAGGCACACAAAACAGGCTGCTCATATTTAAGTCCTTATGTTTCTTGAAGTGAAAACTCATTTTAAGAAGATTATGGTGCATATATTATAAAATGGGATGATATTCCACATTCATGCCCCACTGGGGCCTTGACTGTATTAAAAAAAATGAAAACAAAACCAACAACAACATTTTGTTCCCACACAAGTACTTTGCTAATAGGACATGTGATGTGGTAGTCATTTGTTTGGGTTATTTTTATTGCAGGCTTTCTGGATGCATTCAGTCTTTTGATACACAGTATGTTTGGGGAATTTTTCAGTCAGGCTTTTGGGGGTGTGTGAATACTCTGGAAACAAGGGGCAGACAGCCAGGGCCATGGAATCAAGCCCCAGTTGATTAGAAGGGATTGGAGACAGGAAAAGAGGGAAATTTGCATTCTGATGATGTGTTTTCTCCACCTTCTGGCTAGAACAAAGGGATGTCTGCTGAGGCAGGGGACTGATTTTTTATTCTTTATCAAATTCTATTTAGCATGTTTATCAGTGGCAAAGATCCATGATTTTAAACATTTCATTATAAGCGAAAGTCTTTGTTCTGATGAAATCGCTCGGAGAAATGCAAGCAAAACATACAGAGAAGGAAATGCAGTTGACGTGAGCAGAGCTATTTTCAAAACCACTCTGGTTCCTTTTCTTCTCTTCCCTCCTTTTCTTAGCAGAAGTTTCTGGTTACTCTCAAAGCCGCAAGGACCTGTGTGAATACTGTTGATTCAGGCACTCAGATGGCCAGGAGAGACAGGATGAGTCAGGAAAGATTTGAGCAGCAGGCAAGGAAAACATTCTTCTTGATTAAAAAAGACAGTGGCAGTGAATTGAGAAGCAAGTAATAACTTCCTACATGCAAGATCAGGCTGCTGGGAGGAGAAGGGGGATGGGCAAGAGTGCAGGGCAAAGGCCATGTGGTCAGAGCTGGGTCCATGAAGTGGTGCATCACAGCTGAGTACAGGACCGTTGAAACCTCCCAGGTTGCCACAGAAGACAGAGGGAAAGTAGAGAAACACCTCTTTTCCTTACCTCCACCTCTGACCTCACCAGGTCTCCTTTCTCATTAATCCTCCCAGGAAGCTGGATGGAAAGACCCATAACAGCCCTGGCCTAAGTGAACAGAGTTGGGGAGACCCCTGTGAAACTCAGAAGCAGAAGTCAACTGGCCAAGGCTGCTTGTTCACAGTCACATATCTTGAACAAAACCATGGAAGTCTCATGCTTCAGCTTAATAAAATCCACTTCCCTAAAAAACTCTTTAGGTAAGATCCCTCTTTACCTCAGCCATCTGGATATTCTATAATTAAAACATGATATTAGCTATTTTCTCTCATCCCTGTGATAAAATACCTGGCAAAATAAAAAGTAACATAAGCAGGAGTTTGCTTTGGCTGGTGGATTGAGAGTAGAGACAGGAATGTAGAGTAGTAGGGAGGTGAAGCCACTTGGTTACACTGTGTCTACGATCAGAGATGGAGGCTGTGCTCAGCTTACCCTTTTTGTTTCCTGTTCAAGACTCTAGTCCAAGGGAGGGGGTCGCCAACATTCCAAATGGGTCTTGCATACTCAGTTCTTTGAGTGACCCTCAAGATACATCTAGAGGTATGTCTCTTAAGTGATTCCAAATTAAATGAGGTTGATGCTGAAGATTCCCCACCATTAAAAAACAAGATTAAAATAAAACTGTTGCATTAAAGTAAAACAGACACATTCTGTGTAACATAATAGGTAGGACGAAGAAAGTGAGTGTGTGTGTGTGTGTGTGTGTGTGTGTGTGTGTGTGTGTGTGTGTGTGTGTAACAAGAAGGGACAGGCTATCCCTGTATCTGCGTTAGCTGTTGACTTTGTATCTTATGTCAAGGGCACTGGTGGTGTCCTGAACTTCCTTCTTCTGCTCCCTGCTCCAGATTTTCTTTGCTTTCACCTCCAATCTTCACTCGTGGAAGCATTTTACCTTTTAGGGTGACTCAGATCTTTCTTCTGAAGGGCATCCACAGTGCTCAGCGCCACACCTATATTGGATTGCTATGGCCTTCTATGACATTTTTATTTGATTTTTGAGTTTCTTAGAGGTACTAAGGGATTCCCCTGGGTTGCAGACACAATATTTCCTGACTTCATCATGTACCGACCTTGTTTCACTTTCATAGTCTAATTGGACAGTCAGTAACCTCTTCTACATCTCTTGAATTAATGACATGAGAAGCCCCATATGACTAGGTAGTGAGTTCACCTTCCGATGTTCATTATTAATAGCATTCTGGGTACCAAGAAACTTAAAACACTATAGAGCAAGTTTATGGGACAGAAGCACAACCCTATGGATGGTGTTTATTACCTTAGGTGTGGAGCAGGTAGTGGTAATCTCATTTTTGCCCCTTCATTTCCAAACTTACGAATTTCAGTTCTGACAGAAAGGTACCATATTGATCCTTCACTCAAGTCACATACTGCTTTCTGAAGGCAAATTTTCATTGGTCATTTCATTATTTACATTATCCAAGTACATCTAGGAGAGGTATATTTGACACAATCAAAAGAATGTTAGGGAATTAGTTCATCACTGCCACACTGTCACATTAAAACAAGTCACTCTATTGCAACATTTGTCATTTCTAAGTTGTGGTGTGAAGGCTTTTCTTAATCTGTAGGTGGTGGGATCTGCATAAAAATTTTAAACCAGAAAAGAAAAGCCTCACTGAATATATATATATATATATATATATATATATATATATGTCACATTAAAGGTATATCACTGATTCAAATACTATAGGAAAGTGACTGGGATGGTTCCCTTGAAAACAAATGTTCCATAAGGTCCAGTGAGGGGCTTAGGTGCTTGGCACTGATTGAAGCAGGTACTCAGTGATGTAAGAAGGTCTTCTTGATTTATAGAGAATTTTCTTTCTTTCTTCTGTGTGTGCTTAGGTTGGGTCCATTGCAAGAAGAGTAGGTAGGAGGGCAAAAAAGCTGGATTTCATTCACAGGAAGGGTCAGCCTGTCTACTCAACCTTTGGGAACACCTGAATATCCCATGGTAATCAATAACACAATAAATCTGTCCCATTTTGTTATGACTCTCTAAGTGTGAGCAAGGTAATTTTCTCTCTGAACCCCTAATAATTAATCTGTAAATCATCTTTACTCCATTTTTATTGGGATCCCAAACCAAATATTTGTGGAAAGTTTTGGAATGGGTATAGATTCATATCTCTAGTCATATTTCCACCCATGCTAATTGGACCTGCAAGGAAGACAGAAAGAATTCTCTTCACTGCCTTCTGTCATATATGTACTTTATGTACTAAAGTCTTTTTTTGAATTGCAATCCTGTCTCTGGGGTTTTTCTGAGGGCCAGCGGAAGCAGTGAAAAGGAGGTGAAAACTAACGAACTATCAGGGTACATGAGCATCTGCTCCTGCAGTCCCCTTGAAAATGCAAAGCCTCTTCGGTATGTGACTTTCTCTTATTGATGGAATGATATTGCATAGCCCCAAATTATTGTTTAATACATGGGAAAGCACCCATTTCAGGACAGAATTTTGTATCTGTAATCAGATATTAATCAGTTAATACTAATTAATACTAATACCAATCAGTAGTAAGTAAATACTCTCCATCAGAAACCATTTATTAATTATAATTTATTAATTATTAATTGGTTCGAATGACATTCCTAGAAGGCTGCATTCTCTTTTTTCATGGGCCTGAGATGCTACACCTTGTTGTGTCTACTGACTTGATCCAGTATTCCTATTTGCCAGTTATTTCTTATTTTATATTTCTTCCAAATGTTTATATATATGTATATATACTCACAGAGATCTGCCTGGCTCTGCGTCCTGAGTGCTGGGATTAAAGGAGTGCATGACCACCACTTGGCTCAATTAAATATTTATATACAATTTATTTCAATGATTTTTCCCCTCTGTCAACTCCTCCTAGAATCAGATCCTCCCCACCTCCCTACTCATTTGTGGTGATATTTTGTTTGTGATCTAACAAATAAAGCTTGCCTGAAGACAGAGTGTGGAGCTAAACCACTAGTTAGCCATAGAGGCCAGACAGTGGTGGCACATATCTTTAATCCCAGCACTTGGGAGGCAGAGGCAGATAGATCTCTGTGAGTTCAAGGCCACCCTGGGCTACACAAGATTGATCCTGTCTAAAAGAGAAACAGAGCCAGGCCGTGGTGGCACACACCTTTAATCCCAGAACTTGGGATCTGATGCCTCTAATCTCAGCACTAGGGAGGTGGAGACAGGAAGTGATATAGCAGGGCAGAGAGAGGAATACAAGGTGGGAGGGGACAAGAGCTCAAGTCTCTTTCAGGCTGAGGATTCGGTAGAGGTAAGAACTCTTTCTAGTGACTGGCTACTCTGCTTCTCTGAAATTTCAGCTTTTACCCTTGATATCTGACTCCAGGTTTTTATTATTAAGACAAATTAGAATTCATTCTACACTCATTCAACTTCAATATCTCCCTCTTTCTCCATCCCCTCTCCCTGCCTTCTGTCCCCTCCTTGGACTCTAACTAGATTCTTAAGTCTACATGGCAAGACAGTATCCACTATAATCTGAATCAGCTTCAAAGGCCCTCACAATGTTAACCTGTCATCTAGGCAATTGAGGACAATGTCCTCACATATGTCTTGCCTTCAGAATCCAAAAGAGGAAAACTATGTTCACCTATTTCTTACTATGATTTTGAATAAGCATGATATTCTCACTTCCTATAAATATCATCAAGGTATCATGAACCTGTATTTTTATGGGATCTTCAACTAATCTTGTTACCTTTAATGCTTATAAGTTTTCTGATGTGCGTTCAACCTGACATTAGCAAGACTAGTCCATTCAGTACCAGTTCCATGGTATGAGGCTTCCAATTTTGTTAAGTTTCCTGCAGGCTAGAGGTCAGAACTCTGAGACCGATTAGTTGGAAACAGAGTAGTGATATCTCCTAAGGTAAAATCTACTTCACTTGAGATTTTGTTTTATCAGAGAAAAAATTGGTATACCAAAAGATATGTAATTGATACATCTTGTTCCATATTAGGAACAAAAGTTGTATTCTGAGCTACAGCTGGACTTATTTTGTATTAATTCAACATAATTTCCCACGATCTAGTAATGTCTGGACAATGAAAAGAGCAGTTAAATGACAACATGGTAGAACTCAGTCTTTCTGCAAATATCAACTTTCTTGGTAAAAATCTTGTTATCAGTCAATATCAAAGACTACTGCAGAGATATGTGTACTTCCAAGGAGGCTACCAGAACCAGAGAGAAATCAAGTGAAAAACGTTCCTTCTTTCATGGTTCTTTTGAACTTTATGGCCTGAGGGTCAGAAACCTAAGGGAAGTTCATCATCAGGGAGCTAGAAATCTGTGGGCACTTCCTCAGCTGCAGCATCTCTCACCATCCCTTTAACCACGCCCAGTGCTTACCAATAATAGGTTTGGAAAGGGAGTAATCAAATCTAATTCCTTTTGGAGAAAGTAAGTAGAAAACTGATTTGCTGAGGAAACTGAAACATTTTATCTCTAACCACCAAATCTGAGCCTTCCAGAGAAGAAGGAAGCACTAACCCAAGGAGGAAAGACTCTAGGTCAGTAACCAGCAGTTGGAACAGACCCTATGAGAAATGCATGGCTTACACAAAGAGGACCAGGAAAACAGTGACAGATGCCCCTGAAGACTGAGGAAGCTCTACTGTGCAAGTCTTGGGAAATTTCTTTCCTCCAATAAGGAAGTAAGAGCCATTCAATACTTAAATAAATTTTTATTATATATCAATAAATAGTTTTTTTTTAAAAAAATCTAGTATCCTTAATCATCAGAGGAATACAAATCAAAAGTATATTTAACTCCATATCACCTTTCAGAAAAACACAAAACAAGAAAACAACTGCAAGGTATGTTGGTGAGGATGTATAGAAAGAGGAACACATGCATGGGAGTGAATAATGATTCTGCTACTGTGGAAATGGCAAAAACTAAAGGTAGAGCTATGAGATGGCCAAGCCATGCTGTTTCTGATCATACAAATATAAAAATATTCTAAGTCTGAGCTGGAGATATGGATGAGCAGGTAAGAGCACTGGCTAATCTTCCACAGGACCTGGGTTCTAGTCCCAGCACCAACATGGAATCCAACAATAATCTAGAATTCCAGTTTCAGGTGATATGGCACCTTCTGGTCTCTACAGGCTCTAGGCATCCAAGAAGTTCATATAATACCTGTCAGTAAGTTTCTCATATACATAAAAATAAAAAGACTCTATATCAACATACTCAGAGATATTTTCACATCCATGTTCACTTCTCTGCTATTCACAGTAGTTGAGATACAACCTGTCTTAATGTCCATCAACAGATGAATGGATAAAGAAAATATGGCACATACAAAATGTAATTTTATTCGGGTGTAAAGAAAAATAAAATCATATTTCTGGGAAAGTGTATGGAACCAAAATAAACTATAGTTTTAAGCAATGACTCATAAAGGAAAATACGAATTTCTTTTAAATAGTTCCTAGATTTTATTTTTATATATGTGTACATGTGTATAGTTATGAAGTTGGAAAGGAGGCTGCAGAGATAAATGTGAGAATTATGATTAAAGAAGATAATAGAATGTGTGTCAATACAATGTAAGAGAACCCTACTGAGGAAAGAAAGGGAGTAGCAGAAGGGTGTTAGGGAAGAGAAGTAAAGTGAGGAGTGAATATCAACAAAAACCAAGTATTTTGAAAACTGTAAAATGAACCCAACTTTCCCTTTAAAAATAGAACAAATAGATGTTAATAACATTTCATCACAGGAGATGGTTAAGATGCAAACCGTATCAATAAGGCAAGGAAGAGGCTAGCATAGTGTGGGATTTTAAGGATGGGTATTACTGCATTTAAAAGATAGAATGTTTCAGGTTGTCACCCACCCAACAGCAATTGTGAGCATGTCCTGACTTAACACAGAATTCATTTATGCAAAAAAATGTGTTTGGAAAGTAGATATTCCACATCACACATGCTAGTTAGAGTTGCCATTGCTTGAGATTCACACTTTCTGGACAATGTTTGCAGTTGTAGTTCAGCAATAGTTCCAAGGACAGTGAGAAGCCTACAAACCACCTAAAGTCTACACATCACTTAGTGAAAGTGAGAGGGTAGTGGACAGAGAAAGGGCAAATCTCCTTTGTGTGAACACAGACTTTCCCCTTTCCACTCTCTCATCTTTGGAGTTCCTCTTTTACCTGCTCCTGTTCTAGAACTCCCCTTAATTAATCCATTGGTGCAGGTGTTCATCAGCACTTCTTTCTGCATTTGTTGAATTTGAAATCATGCTCTTTAAACTTTCCCCTTTGAAGGACATTTTCATTCAGCATAGAGTTTTAAGTTGCCAGGTGTTTCTTCTGGTGCTTCAAGGACATTGTCGTGTAACATCTTCTGTATAGTTCACATCAGTGCTCCTTTTACTGGTTTTTCCCTCAAAGTCCGTGCCATCTTTTTTCTGTTTGCACTTTTGGTCTTTGGTTTTCAGATATTTTGCTATGACATATCCAGGTCTTTGTAATTTTCCTCCTTAAAGGTCTGTAGAGCTTCTAATTATGGTGTCCACTTTTTTTTTGAAAACTCTTAGCAATCTTCTCTCTCTCTCTCTCTCTCTCTCTCTCTCTCTCTCTCTCTCTCTCTCTCTCTCCTTCTCCCCCTTATCTCCCTTCGTCCCTTTCTGTATGTGTTTGTTGTCTCTTTTCCTTAGTTCTTTCATTGTTCTCTCTCCCTGTCTCTGTCTCTGTCTCTCTCTCATATTTGCCTTAGTTATTTTGCAGTAAGCATCTTTCCATTTTTAGATAATGTGTCAATTCCAAATTGTCCATTTTGTTCTCATATTTTTTTTTGGTTCTGTAGTGAAATGCTTCAATTTGTCATCTGTCTTTCTGAGCTTATCAATCAGTCAGTTGTCTTGATACACTTGACTGACAACTATTGTATCTGTGATAACTGTGGGTTTATCTCCATGACCTGCTTCCTGTTCATCCACATCCATAGACTGCACAGTTACTTTTTGATGGCATGATTACCTTTGCAAAATGAAAATTGTGAAAGGTTCCGGGTTGAGCAATTTTCTTCCCAGAGGATGAGCTTTGTGCATGAGCAGACAGTAAAAGATTACACATTACTACAATTTGGTTATCAGTTGATCCTGCTCAAATCTGTGTTTTAAAATTTTATAGGTCTGGCTCTATCCCAGACTGGCTCTATCTGGCTCTATCTGGCTCACACATAGTTGTAGCTCCTGAGTACATGCATAGATGTGATACTGAGGTCTTGCGGTCATAGTCAGGAACCTGTTATCCGGAAAATTGGGAAGTCTAGTTTTGCTTCACAGAGCCACAGGTCTGCTAGAAGCTCTATTGAACTTCATAGGTCTCTTCTGCTCAACCATTCCTAAGTACAGGATGCCAGCCTCATTCTATCTACCATGTTTCTCAAGGACACAGCTGCTTTCATAGCTCATGTCTAGTTTTAGCCTTTCAGTCTCTGTGCTATGGCTTCATCCGGGGACTTCTGTGACTGCTGTAGATACACTGTAGTTTAATTCACATTCTCACACATAGATAATCAAGATTTGGCAGGTTCTTGAGCTCTCCTCCTAGCTGAGTTCCTGGCCTCTTATGTCTTGTGTGCCTCAGAAGCTGTCAGTATTTCTAATAAACATTATTTGTTTGCATTTTATCCAGTTTTTCCTGTTGCTCTTTGGAAACAAAATGTTCTAATACATGCCTGCCTACCATAGTCATCTGTAGGAAAGAGTAAAGCTCTTTTGAGCAGATGTGTGGGGATGGTGTTGACTTTGGAATAAGCCTATTGGTGACCAGATATGCTGGTGTGATGAAGAAAGACAAAGAGGTGCTTGAAGTCTATTCATTGTTTTCCTGTCTTCTATTATGTGGAGAAATACAATTCTTGATAAGTTGGGCCTCTGATCGCCAGTGATATGAGTAAGTAAAGTCAAGTGTGTATGGGAATTTTAGATGATTTTTATCTTTATTGAGGTTTTATGGTCATTATTTCAAAATCTGCACATATTCGTTTAGTATGCCAATGAGATGAGGACTTTCAGAAAACCTCATATGCTTTGCTAATCCAGAGTTGGTAATTACATTGTTTGTAACTTGCAAATTCTTTGAGTTACCAACCTGTTCTGCTGATAATTGTAAAAAATGTGTTGAACTAGAGCATGCTGAAATGTTCTCTTACTGTCAGTTTAGTAATTTTTCTTTTGCAAAATTACATGTTCATTTTTCAAGGAATATGGATGCTAGGTTCTTGTGAGTGCCCTTGTTTTCTTTGGTTTTTGCCTGAACTGCATCTCAAAATCTCAATCTCCAATATAAAAACATTTGTTGTATAACATATAACATAGTGTCTGATACCTATATGAAATCTGATATGTATCTGCTTATATATTGTATAACATATAAAATTGTATAACTTATATGTGCAATATGAATCATACAGTGTATACGTATGTGTGTGTTTATATGCAAGCATATATATTTAGTGCATGTATACATAAGTGTCTGTATACTTCTTAGTATCAGCTATATTAATCTTTTATTATTTAAATTTCCTCTTTTCTGTCAATCTCTTGAGCTCTGTTGGTCTTTTTTTCCAATATGATCTATTTCCTGGAAGCAACAGTGCTGACAGAGCAGAGCAGAGACTTTGTTTGCAGTAGCTGAAGTGTTAGACCTTGTCCATCATGATGGAGACTGAATCTGCCTTAGGAGCCACAAGGAATAAGCAGACTTGATCAAATACTGCATGTGGTTGCAGTCATAACTGACACACTATGTCATGATTCTAATCCCAAATGTGCCTTACCTCTCTCACCTGACACCAACATTCTTGGGTATTTAGGAGCAAAGCATGGCTCTTTAAAGGACAATATTAAGTCTGACATGCTCATTCTGTGTCCCTGTATGACCATGTCTCTATTCATTATCCCTGTTTTTATCCCCATCTTCCCTCTTAGTTTTCACTATGAAATTTGCTAATCTAATGTTCATCTACTTTTTAAAGAATTGGCAAATTGAGTTGTTGATAGCGTATGTGCCATGCCAGCATGAGGACCCGAGTTATGGTCTCCAGCACCTACCGTAAAAAGCTAGATGCTGTGGTACACACCTGCAAACAGGTAGAGACAGTAGAATCCTTGAGTCATGCTGGCAAGCCAGGCTAACCCAACTGGTGAACTACAAATTCAATGAGATACTAGGTCTTTAAAAGTGAGATGAAAAAAAAAATGATAAAGAAATCTGACTTTGATCTCTGGCCTTCATACATGTGTACACACATGAACATATGTGTACCACACACACAGAAACACAAACACAAAGAATTATTAATGTGTACATGTGAGTGCACACGTGTATGTTTGTGCATGTATGTGTACATGTGGTGCACATATGCGTGTGTGTGTGTGTGTGTGTGTGTGTGTATGTGTGTGTGTGTTGTAGACGCTCTGAGAATGAATGCACAATCTACATCCCAGTTCCTTTTGCAGCCAAAGCAGTCTCCGTCATATCTTTGGAGGATGTCACATTTCTACAGTGTGATATAGACCAACAATCTTTTATTTGAAAATATTGATGCTGCATAGGCAGATATCTATGAATCAGCAGTACATTTTCAAAATTCACCCCATGTAAATAGCCTAATGGTGTTTAGTCTGGCTTTAGACAGTCAGTGTTTAGACAGTCTTTGTTGTCAAGTGAGTTTAAGTCCATACTAGCAGTTTTCAAGAGCTGAGCGGTGTTTAATTGCTCTGGGCCCTGAGCCACTTTCCAAGAAGGAATTTCCTATTACCTTTGTAGCCTGCAAGCTTCTGTTCCTGTTTTCATATTTGTCTTTGACCTTTTCTGTTTTATTACCTGATCCTTAATTCCTCCTTAGCCATTCTGGTTTCAGTTAACTACTACTAAACTTTGGATTTTGATGTGTGAGGTAGGTTTGGTTTCATTTGTGTGTGGGTGTGTATGTACATGCACACACAGCTTAATCTAAGTGTGATTTAAAGGCACTCACATGTCATTTAATGACAGAGCTATGATCTGAGAAATCACTTGTTAGATATTTCCATTCTATGAACTTCAAGTCCATGTCACTGATGTATATATAGCTCCATGAACTTCTCTGTATCTCGGATACCTACGGCTGGAGATGTACTCTGTCATTGGCAGGAACATATGGTATATAATTGCATTTTAAAATTCATCCAATGTCAGTTCACTGTTTTGTAGATGTAACCAACCATCTTATTAAATAAGAAACACAGAGCCAATACAGAGATGAAAACCAAGAGGTCAGAGCAATAGCTAAGAGCTAAAAACCTTAACCTTCACTGTCGCTGTTGCCCTACCTCTCCAAAAAAGAGACCTACTTCCTGTGTGTCTGTCTTTTTATAGTGTTTCTGTTCTGCCTTCTCATTGGTTGTAAACCCAACCACATGACCGCCTCGTCACTGCCTGACTGTACATACCTCCAGGTCTTCTATGGTTGGTATTTAGATTAAAGGCATGTATCTCCATGCTGGCTGTATCCTTGAACACACAGAGATCTGCCTAGCTCTGCCTCCCAACAGCTTGGATTAAAGGCATGCACCACCACCGCCCAGCTTCTGCTAAGGCTTGCTATTAGCTCTGACCCCCAGGCAACTTTATTTATTAACATACAAATAAAATCACATTTCAGTACAAATAAAATATCACCATACTGTTTGTTTGGTGGGTTTTAGTAAATGTGTGCCATCATAAAATTGATATTTCTCTGAAGGTATCAAATGTTTCTTTCACCTTTTAAATCCCTCCTGTATTGCTGCCATCAGTCCTCACTCTAACCTCAGTCTCAGGCCAGGAATTATGGGTGTCTGGCTCTTTTTCTTGTCTTAATATTTTTGAATGTGTCCACATCCTTGGAGCATCTGTATTCTTTTATTAATATTGAGTGACATTTTCAAGTGTGCAGCAATTAGTGGATAAATCAGCAGAACATCCCGATGATGGAATAGTTTACAGCAATATAAAGTTGTTGTACATTTAGTCTATTCTCCAGCTTTCCAGGCCCAGAGTTTCTGCTGAACATTACATGCTCCCTCAGGTGATATATAACTATAATTCTCAAATAGACAACTAAGTTAGGTCATACAGTACACAGAGTATCTTAGAAAAACAGCTGTCCTCCCTCTGATTCTAGGTCTCAAGCTGTGGCCTTCACATACATACCAAGATGTGGAGACATTCTGTTATGATGATTAGGTTAGTCCCCTTAAGTCTGGACCTCAGTGATTTTCCTATTGTGTCCAGGAAAACTTTGTCTGCTCTATGAAATTCAGAGTTAGACATGCCTCTGATGATTCCATAGAGGCTCTAGAGCTGGATTAGTAAGCTGAGGTTAAAGCAGCTTGCTGTCTTTAAGAATAGAATTTGAAAATGGTATCTGCTGATGCACTGAACATTTCTTCTGGAGAAGTGATACATACAATGAAAGGAGCCAGAAATAGAATTAGAATGGACCAGGATGAAGGGTTACTCATTTGTAGAAAGGTTCTGTAAATTTGTCTGTCCCTGGAACTGACTTTAGTATTAGAGCTGAGTGTGGCTCACTTCATAGAGCACCTGTGTGCATGCGTAAGACCCTGGGTTTCATCCCTACTCCCACAAATCAAGCAGAACCAAACCACAGGGCCAACTGCTTAGAATTGGTGGCAGTAAGGAATATCATTCCCTTTCACTACCAGCTCAGGCTCAGTGACAAGATGTCTTGTCCATATAAGAGGCCATTCATCACAGGGTGAAAATGTCCCTTTGGTAAGGCAAGACCTTAGCAAGTTGCTTTCAGGAGGTTTTATGTAGTTTCTGAGAACAGACACGGTCATTATTTATGCTTCACAGAACAAAGCTCGGGTTGGTGGGGGACAGGAAGGACAGGAGATGGGCGTGTTCTTGCTCTGAAACTGCAGCAAGTTTTTGGTCTACTTACCTGATCTTTTTGTTTGACGTTTGGTTGGCACTTCATTTTATTGCTCTGGCAAAAGGATATAGAATTTCTGCTTCCACTTTTACTAATCAGAAAACAGAAATAATAGTTATATTATAGTTATCATATTGAACTATTATGGACATGATAGTTCACATATGGAATATCCTTGAAGACGGTTGACAAAAGGGTGATTAGGGTGGTGTCCTCAGAAGTAGAGGAATGCCTGAGACTTAAAGGCCCACAAGTAGTGATCGTCCTTTGAGAAAGTCTCAAAATTCCTTGGATGTGAACATACAGTAGGATGCTGGACTTTCATGCACTCAGGGCAGGATTTGAATAGTGGTCAACTGTATGTTAACAGAGTACAGAGCTGAAAGTTTTAGCTGTTGGAGTTAGAATTCTCAGACTACACAAGAAAGCAGAAAACATGAATTTATGCTTCTCTTAGTGTTATTTTTTCTCCTTTTTTTTTTTTTATCTCCAACAAGACTTCTCTAACATCCCAGCTAATCTTGCAAGCCACTTAGGCCTTAGGGAGAGGCTAATGCCTTTGGTTCCAATGAGCACTCATTTGCAGATAACACAGCACTTATTTCTCAGCTGGTTAAAATCCAGTGGCTGGATTATCTAAGGCATCAACCATACATCCAGCTGCACTGGGTGTTTGAGGGTATTCCAGAGATCTGCTGACCTAGAGATTTGAACCAACTTCAAAGCCAAAAGCATGGCAGAGCTGGTGCCACCAGATTCCAGCACTCCACACAGCAATGGAGATGACCAATTTAGCAGCATCTTCAGGACAGACTGGCAAAGGCAACCACATTCTCTGGTAAGATGAGTTGTGTTCTGTGTGAATTTGAGCTTGAGAATGTACATAGTTATAAATTCAATAGTTCCTTGAGGTGCTGTTGAAAATCTCTTCCTCCATTTCCCAGTACGCATATCTGCATTGAGGTGGGGGTGGTAACTGACATCATTACCCAAAGCCCTTAGGTACATGAAGCAAGATGTTGCCATCAATTAGAATGGATATTCTTACTATGGTTATGTAGGCCATTTTGTATATAGGCCTAAATCACAGAAAAATTACAGAAAAATAATTGGACCCAAATTTTCTACTCAGGAAAATGGGACAAGTTTTCATTTATGAAAAAAGAAAGCAGGCACATGTTTCCTGGATGTGGACATGGTGATCTGGGTTAAGTTAACAGACAGGAGAACACATAAAAACACATCAGGCCACTTCTCTATTTCTTGTCATGTAGTGACATAGGTTTGCAATTTAGGGGTACAAGCATTTCTGTGCCAACACGGCCATCAAGCAGAACACAGAGACAGCAGAACACATTGCGAGGTCCCTACTGAGTGCTGCTATATTGCATCTACTGTTTGGTGACTCACCCTCCACTTTGTTAAAGGCATTGTTTGGACTGAACTCAGGCTCCCATTTATTGAGGTAAGGCAATTGCACCCTGTCCTGACATGATTACTGGCCATCATAGAGGAAAGGTTTCTGTGTTGACCTG
This sequence comes from Peromyscus eremicus, assembly GCF_949786415.1. Taxonomy (NCBI): domain Eukaryota; kingdom Metazoa; phylum Chordata; class Mammalia; order Rodentia; family Cricetidae; genus Peromyscus; species Peromyscus eremicus. Next base: position 15,819,927 of record NC_081435.1, read on the forward strand.
TAGAATTTTTGATCCTGTAGCCATGGCAAGGACATAAGCAGAATTCAGTAACAGGTTTATGGTGGCAGTAATGGAACTACTAACACTCTCTAGTAGAGAGAAGAGAGAGCCATGGACCAGAGATTCTAGCCATCGCTATTTCCTGTCCCCACCAACTGCATGTGATCAAAGGAGGTGAAAGTTAGCAAGAGTTAGACTCCATGATGCCTCTTTGGTGAGGTTTTCATCCATGCTATGTTGGATACAGCTGTTTCTGAGTCATCCAAGCTCCTGTAAGGAAACTTCCACACTTTCAAACTTAATTTTCTATTGCTGTGGAGAAATACCAGGATGAAGACAACTTATGGAAGGAAGTTTGCTGGAAATTGACTTACAGTGTCAGAAGAGAATGGTAGCAGACAGGTGTGGTGCTGGAGCAGTAGCTGAAAGCTTATATCTGATCCATAAACACAAGACAGAGACCTAATTGGAAGTGGTATGTGATTTTAAAACCTCCCATATATTTCCTCCAACAGGGCCACATCTGCCAATCCTTCTCAAAGAGTTATACCAACTGGGGACTATGCCTTCAAAGATAGGAACATATGGAGACCATTCTCATTCAAATCACCACATTCAGCAAGTTGGACTTTTGTGGGATCATTCCTTCATTCTGTCATGGGTAAACAATGTTGGATAAATTGACATGGGTTCATATCCTGCTGGGAAATGTGATGTAACATCACTCTACTTGCTTTTCTGTGTCCTAGAATTGTAAATAACCACTCTGCCTCTTTAGAAGGATCTCTCGTCAGAAGTGCAGAACTTTCTCCAACTGAGTACAAGGCTGCTCTCATGACATCACTCTTGCATGTGAATTTCCTCTTGGCATGTCAGAGAGAGTCTTGTTGTCTATTTCCTCAGACTTCATCTTCCCTATCCTAAATGTTCCCCAGTTAGCCACAAACACCTTCCATTTAACCACAGTGGGAGTTGTGCCCGACATGGCCTGAGACGTGCCAGAGTAGGCACTAGGATCCCCTTCCTGGCTCTCCTCTGCATTCCATATTCTTACACATAGAGATATTTTGGGAAAATGTATTCCCTAAATACATTTTAGGGAATCTGCCTGGAGCTCAGATTATTGAGGACTCCCACATAGATCTCTGAGGGGAGTCTATCCATTACCTGGAGAAATGGAGGGAAATGAGAACAGAAGGAAGATAGGATAATTCTGCACAGTGGTTGGAGTACTCTGGATGCAAGTAACAGGAGGCCCCTTACGCTCTGCCATCAGGGGTCCTGGATATATCCTCCTAACTAGCACCTATGATGGCTTGCTGTGGACTCAAACTCTTGCCTTTTGATATCTATCACTGATTTCCTTCTCACATAAGCACAACTTACATCATCAGATATGTCCTGAAGTCTATTTTTGAACAATGTTCCGAGGTGAAAAAAAAAATGATATTTTAAGGAGGACTTCTTAGTCCAGTGAAAAACAAGTCATCTGTATAAGTAAAGATTACAATGCTACTTAATGGAGGGTTCTCGTCTGCTGTTTAAAGGGGCAATTATAAGAAAAAATAGCAATTCTGAGCAAATTAGCAAAGATTCCAGAGATTTGCGGGTTGATCTTTAAAGATGGGTCATTTTCTATGTGAATAGAGACGGTGTAAGGAGGCACCAAGGCAAAGTGGTACATAAGATGTCTTTGGGAGTCACTATTATGTGTCAGTTTGACTGGGCCATGGGATGCCCAGATATTTGGTGACATGTTAAGCTTTGTGTATCTATGAGAGTATTTATAGGTGAATTAACATTTGATTCTGTAGCCTGAGGAAAGCCAATATCCATCTTCTGTGTGGATGGACCTTATCCGAACTGTTAAGGGCCTGAATACAGCAAAGATGCTTTGTAAGGGAGCGTTTACTCACTCTGCCCCACTGTTTACGTCAGTGTTTACCTGCCATGGGCTTTCAGTTCTTTCTTCAAGCTGCAAAATTCAGATCTTGGGAATTTCCCATTCTCTCTCTCCCTCTTTTTCCCTTCTCTGCCTTTATTAGTATTTTTGATTTTCTAAAAAAAAATAAATTCATTAATACATATACTGTCTTAGTTTACTTGAAATGTGGTAACAAAACACTGGCAGACTTTTTTCTTAAAGAACAGGATGTTTTGTTTGTTTGGTTGTTTTTGGTGTTGTTTTGTTTGTTGTTGTTCTTGTTGTTTTTTCTTAAAGAACTGGAGGCTGCGGAGAAGTCTATGATCAATGCAAGTCTTTTAATCTTTTTTCTGGAGATGGTTTCCTTCAAGGTGTGTAAATGGGCAACATTTTATTTTGTATTTCCATAGGATTTCCTCAGTGTCAGTGAATGGGCAAAGAGATAACAGAAAGTGTGAGGATGGGGGGCAGAGAGAGGAGAGAGGGGGGGAAGGGAGAGAGAGAGAGGAGAGAGAGAGAGAGAGAGAGAGAGAGAGAGAGAGAGAGAGAGAGAGAGAGAGAGAATTCGTTTTTAAAATAAAGGCACTGCTTCTGCCTTTATGACCTCATTTGAGGATCAACTTAGGACTTCTATTTTATGACGTCATTTTGGTGGGGGACTCAGTTCAGCCCCCAGTCCTGGATGAAGGTGGTGAAAGAACTGAGATGATTGGCTCAGAACAGACTGGGAAGGATTTTTATCTCATGCCAAGGATTTTAATGTTTGTCTTGTCAATGATGAAGGGTTTTAACTGTGAAAGAGAGATGATAAAATGTGTCACACAGCTTACTTTGATTTCTGGTTAAACACACATTGACTAATCATTCTTCAACTATTCAGTGCACATTTGCCAGTGGTAATTTATGACAAATAAAAAAAGGGTATTCATAATCCCTAGGAGAATTGAGACAGAAAGAAAGCCATGCCATTGACTTGATAACATTACAAAGACCCTGTGATTCATGTAGTTGAACAGAGGGGGAAAAAAAAGTTCTTGGGTCTTCCATGTAGCATACGATGTTGTTTAGAAATTTTGGTTATTTCTCCTATGTAGAGTATTCTTGTTTTCTACTGTGAATAGTGTTTATATTGGGTGCAGTGCTCAAAGACACCAGGAAAACAGGCATGTACAGCATTTGCAGCATAATTGGGCTCCTCTGTGTCTTTACATAGAGGTGAATGAGAAGGAGGCCATGGGTTCAAATACAGATTAACTTTTAGCATTTGGTATTTGGTAGGGACTTCCCCCATGTTTGAAAAAAAAAAGTACCCCATAGGTTCATTTACTTGAATGCTTGATTCTTAGTTGGTTATGTTGTTTTGGGAGGTTGTGGAAGTTTTAGGAGGTGGAACCTTGCTAGAGGAAGGGTGTCACTTAGACTGGAGTTTGAGAGTTCATAACTTTACAATTCCAGTTCATTCTCTGCCTCATGTTTGCAGTTGAAGATATAATCTCCCAGTTTCCTGCTCAGGCCACCTGCTGCCATACCTCCCCTGTCATTATTGGACTTCTTTCTCTGTGGAAACTTAAGCCAAAATCAACTTTCTTTTATCTATAAATTGTTCTTGGCCGTAGTATTTATTAATCATAGCAATATGGAAGTAACTAAGCAGTAAACGAGACAAGGCAATTCTTAACAGGAGTATACACTGATGATAGCTTTATTGTTTTCTGTTGTTTATTACCTAAATAATCATTTATTTGCTCATTTTTTTCTATATGACATCGGTTTTAGAAATCTGACAAGAATGTGAGATAGTAAGAATCTACATGCAGGGATCTGAAGGAGATGGCTCATCAATAAAGAGCCCTAGTTGCTCTTGCAAAGGACATGGCTTCAGTTCTGAACATCCGTGTAGTGGCTCACTGACATCCATAACACCAGTTTCATGGGAACTGATTCCCTCTGTGGGTCTCTGCAGGTACTGCACACACATAGTACACATACATGCATCATACATGCTGGCAAAACACTCCCTCTCTCTCTCTCTCTCTCTCTCTCTCTCTCTCTCTCACACACACACACACACACACACACACACACACACACACACACACATTTAAATAATCTCTAACCGGTCAATTAACTTAGGGTGAACTATTGAAATTACAACAGTAACATTTGAATGTTTTCTTTTTTTTTCCCCCCAGTGGGCACCATAGAAGTAAAGGAACTTAAAGACATTCTCAATTCAAACTTCCAAAATTGAAATATCAATTTACTTAGAAATTAAAAAAATGGTCTTTTCTCTTATAACAACCTAGATTTTAATATCATACAGTAGTAAGACATGGTAGTATTCTTGCTTTTTCTGAGAGTTACACAATTACCTTGATATTTCTTTGCACCATTGCATCTGAAAAAAAAATCCTTATTTTCTCTTTGGGGGGTTGCTTTTAGCATTCTGAGTATCAGCTTTCATTTTGAATGCTGTTTAACAGAATTTGATTTTAAAAAAATGGTAAACTAATTACAACGGAAATGTAGCCCTGCGATGCTTTAAGAAAAACACATTATTTTGTTTTAGGGTTCAGTTACTGTACATTCATTTATCATCTTTATAAGCGATGTGCAGGCGATGATGAATAGACCCTGGCTTTGAATCAGGAAATGTGAATTATCCTTCTTTCTTTCCTGCCCCCCCTTTCAGACAAATAAGGAATACTAGTGAACTTGATATTAAGTGATAAGCTAAGAACTCAAGGATGATGTAATTCCAGGAAAGCCAGTGAGAGCTGACCATGATATCAACACTGATGCCATGCCAGGAGATCAGTGCAAAGCCACCAGTCACACTGGAGATTCAGGAAGGTGCAGTCAGACCAGCCCTTGCAGTGTGTACTTGAGTCCCCTGTCATGTCAAGTCCTTTGACCTTGGAAAAGGAACAAGTGTCATTGCTAAGCTCTCCACCATTGAGTTCTTTGTCAGATATGAGTCCTGGACATTTTATCCTGTCCATCTAAGCACTATTAGTCCTCCAAAGGTCTCTCAGCTGTCGGTCTCACTGGAAAGCCTCTTTAATTGTTTCACATGACAACTTGACTCCAATTACTACAATTATTTCCCTTAAGTTTTAATTTTTTTTAATTTCATTTTTGACAATTTTATACATCTATAGGATCTATTTTGGACATGTTTATCCTCTTTTTACCTTTCCTTTTCCTCCTTCCATTCCTGATAACCCCTTTCTTCTCATTTTTTAAATGACCCACTCCATTTAATTAGGGTTGTTTGGATGCATATAAGGGTGTGTGTTGCAGGGTTGTATTTCTGGAGCGTAGTCCACTTACCAGTAAATAAATCACTGAAGAAAATTAGTACATACTTCCTAGCAACCATTAATTGCCAGTAGCTCCTTGTGGAGTGGTGTAGCCTCCTGTCACTCAATGATTGAATGTTAACAAGCTCCATCTTATGCAAGAAATCACAGCTGCTAGGTGTTGATGATTGTCATGACCCTGTCATATCCAGAAGACAGACTTTGGTAACAGTCATTGCCATTCTCCTGCTCCAACAGTTTCTGACTCTTCTTCCTCAATGTTTCCTTGGCCTGGAAACAGGTGACATAGAGGTCTTGTTTGGAACAGAGAACACCGAGTCTAGAAAATAGCATGAGAAACACTGCTCTTTTGAGCAAGTGAATCAATGTTTCAAGACAGACATAATGACTTTCAACAAGTAGCTATGAGAGACTATGAGAAAGTGGGTTTCCAACAAGGCAAAAGACTTTCCATTGTAGACTGTGTGTGGAGAAAGATAGTGAGGTGCACGGCTGTACTAAATGTGCACAGCAAAGAGGATTCCAAGAAAGTAGAATTCTAAGTGCTCATCACAGGACAAATCTGAGCATATATTGCACTTACTGCTTGGTATAGAAAAACAAACCTCTGTTGAGAGACAACAGTAATTTGAATGTTAGCTTTATTGGGGCAGAAAGTTTTGTATGCTCATTTTCATTTTCAGGGGTTTTATGATATTTACACTAACTTGCATATACAGTGTTTAAATTATTTACATGCATTCTATAGATTAAATTTAAATCGGCAATTCATTTACATTTGGGTGGCATTTACTGGTAAAGACAGTACCCATAGATATTATTCACAGATAAAGTTATGTTTACACCATTAATTCCCATATTCTTTGTAAATTATATAAATTTGATATTCATGCAGTAATGTTATACATATCCTGTCTTCCTTTCTGGAAAGAAAACTGATGTATGGCTACTCACCAAAGCCTTGGAAAAATAAGTAAGACAAAGGATGATGTCCTGCCACTTTAAATGAAGTCCATTCCCACCAACATATTAAAAGTCTAAATATTTTATTGTCTGGGCACAATCTCATTTTTATTGCCCCAATCACAGCTCATTGGGTAGGATATGCTGGGCAGAAGAGTGAGCTGGTCAGCTAATCGCTTCCCTGCTGTTAAAATTAACTAATTGTTAAAGTAATAACCAAGGACCCTCATGGCCTATTTTAATAGTCATGGGCAATCTGGGAAATTATTTTGCTCCTCTCATTTCAGTCAGTCCTTCTATTGGCCATTTGCACCCCTCTCCAAGGTCTTAAATGTCCTCTTGATGAGATATATTTCAATGAGAATCTGCAGGGAGCTCTGACCAGTCCCTCTGAGTTGCAAATGGAGCTCATTTTTCCTCCTGTGAACAGGAAAACATCTTATGATATAGTCACTGATCTACATATGGAGGTGAATGAATGATCATCTATCTAATGCACCAAGCTTCTCTTCCAGTCTTATCTGCCCTTGTGCCATGGGCCTCCCAAATCAGGGAGAATCAAATCTTCCTTGTCCTATGCACTAATCATGATATGGCTCTTCCATTTAGCAAAATTCAGACACAAATTCCTATATGAATGCCATGCTTTACAACAATGGCTTAGGACAGTACTCTTCCCAACATTTTCTCCCTCTTCAACAGCCTAGGCTGGATGATTACAGCACATACCACTGTGGTTTTGAGTTTCTCATTCCCTTTTGTTTGATTACTTGTTTCAGGAATACAACTTCTTTATTATTAGATAAGCTTTATATTTATTTACCTTACCAAAAACTGTTCAAATTTTCTCCTATTTTCCTCAGGACCAGGGATTGTGTTCAATACTTTGCAGATGCTTAGTCAACACATTAGAATGAAATTAGATTTTGGAATTTCAAAGTTGTATTTGCTACATCGATGGCCTACGAGAATGTCTTATATCACTCATGCCTTTAGAACCAGAGGTAAATGCTGTGCCCTCATTTACTGAGACTAAATCTTAATGAATTTACTCATAAGTATATCATTAACATGAACCTTGTATATTGGAAATCCATTGATATAGAATTTTAAAAGGACCCAGATAAATAACAGTAAAACTTGACACTGAAGGAATATAATTCCCATTTAAAAAATATTTTCTTTATTTTTGATACTATAATATAATTACATTATTTATCTCTTTCTTTTCTCCTCTCCAAACCCTCCCAATATCTCACCGCTTGCTTTCTTTCAAACTCAAGGCCTCTTATTTTATTAATTGTTGTTTTGTGTGTGTATGCACACATGCGTACAGTCCTAAATACATAAATAGAACCTGTGAGGTTTTTACTATCTTATTTGTGTGTGTGTTTTCAGAGGTGAACACTTGGTATTGGATAAGCATTTAGTGTGCTCTCCCCTGGGGAAGGCTGTTTCTCCCACTTTCAGCATGCTGTAGTTGCTTGGAGTTCTCAGTGTGGATCTAGGCCTTGTGATCTTCCCTGTTCCATGTTAGCATGGCCATTGCTGTTGGGGTTGTTCAGCTCATGCTTGGGCACTCATGTTTGTGAGACTTTTCACATGTAGCTTCTGACATTTCCAGGTGACACAATTTAACAGCACACTCCCTATTGCTCTGGCTCTTACAATATTTCCACTTTCTCTTCTGCAATAACTCCTGAGCCTTAGGTGCAGGGGCTGTGTTATAGATATATTCACTGGGACTAGACTCCATTAATCTATATTTTGATTGGTTGTGGTTTTCTGTAATGTTCTATTGCAAACAGGAGTTTCCTTGATGAGGGGTGAGGACTACACTTAACTATGGGTATATAAGGACAACTACTTAGATTGTAATTAGGGATTATGCTGTTTTAGTTACAGAAATGTAATTCTTCAAGAAGGTATGTATGAGCTAGGAGTGTACTGCAAACACATTTAAAAGACAACAGAGAGGGCTTGCTTTACTACAGAAGGTTATCCACAAGCCCTCCATGAACTATACACTAACTGATTATTCACTGTGACAAATAAAAGGGCTCCTGCTAAAGAGTTATGAGGTTGAGGACTTACAAAGCACATTCACAAAGCTTTATTTTAAGTCTACTGATAATTGTGATAATTATGAATTTTCAATATACATTCACAGCAATGTGGTATTGACACAAACTCTTAAGCTACCTACTTAGAACAAGAGACTAAAAGTGACTCTGGATATGCAAATCTATACGAGCCATGCTAGGGCCTCTTAGGACATTCTAAGAAAGCTTCCTGGGATTATATGTATTTTTATCGTTTGAGTTGACTAAAATCAGTTCGTGGAACAGAACATTCAGTTTCTCCACTTGCCAGCATCATATCCATAAACATATCTGTAATACCTACCAGCTTCATTTCCTTAGGGGTCAAGATAGGAGTGGCACTTCCTTTAAAGCTGATAATTATCTGTAAAAGAAGAATGATACCAAACGGTCTTCCTATGAGCCAAACATATGTCCATTGCTGCAGGGGACTTTCACAATCTATTCTGGTTGTTCACAAATCTTTCCCCCACCCTAACTCCATGTTTTGTCACTGTTAAAAGCAATTGAGCTGGAAGAACACTCCCGCATGTATTCCCTCTTGTCATATCCTTGTGCTCGTGCAGGGAGGTGGGGATTAAGAGCAGAAACCTGGGAGTGAGCCAGAGATTCCTTCAACCCCAGCACAGACAATTATTAGCTATATAATCTTGAAATTCTTAGCACCCACTCTAAGCCTGAGGTTACTCATGTTAAACACGGGGATAATAGATATACCTTCACCGGGATGCTATGGGGATTCTATGGAGTATTACAGCACTGCGTTTAGCATAGCATATTATGCATGGTAACAATAGAGATTTAATTAATATTAGATATGATTCCCATGCTATTACCATGAGGACTACTCAAACAAGTGACACTTTGGCACACAGCAGGCACTCACAAAGAATCTGGGCAATGAGGCAGTGACTCCCTGGAAGACTTGCTTGGGGATCTACAGTGCTCTGTGTACTAGGGAAGAAAGTGAAGTGACCAGAAAAAGCTGCCACCTGCCAGTGGCTCTGAGGATGAGCAAGCTCTTCCCAAGAAGAGTCACGGCTGGCTTTCCTTCAGGAGTTCAGGTTTGCAGTCTGAGCTCTGAGAGATTGGTGCAGGGACAGAGAGGCTCACCGTGACACAGAGAGCCCCTGATAATGCCCAGGTTCTCTGTGTCCAGTAATGAGATACTGAATATTTGAATATACAAACAGTACAAAGGCCAATCCTGAGATGCTCACCCTGTGATCCGGGTATACCCCAAATCAAATGCTTGTACTTCTAGAACCTTGGAGGAAGTGGATAGAATTTGAAGAGAACTTGAAAATAATTCTGGATCAGGTGAGGTTGTCATTAGGAAAAAAACCATGTGCATATGCATATATGTATGCCAGTGTATGCACATCCTTGCATACACACACAAGCATACACACACACCCATACACACACACACACACACACACACACACACACACACACACACATACACACACAGAGATATGTTTATGCTCCTGGATGTGAATATATGATTGTGAGAGTGAACACACGTGGTATGCAAAGACTTGCTCAGTTTTTGTTTGTGAGTTCCTAGGGGTTTCTTCTAACCCTGCCCCTCACAGTCTGATAATGTTTATGATTTTTGATTGGCAACTGATCCATCTCTAGCTCTAGTACTTCCTCACTGCTTCCTCTCTCCTCCTCTCCTTCCTTCTTCCCCTCAACACTCTTTGGCTTCTTGAGTCAAGCTCTCCCTTTGTAACCCAAGGTAGCTTTGAGCTGCCCCTGATGGTCCAGTCAGCCTTCCCCTCCCTCTGTGTGCCCCCACCCAAACCTGCCCACCCACACAGCACTCACAAGCAAGAGTTCTTAGTATGAACTCATTTTAGCACAGGCAAAGACTGCTTTAAACAAGTAAACACACCAGAAAAGGAAGTGTTGTGAAGACCCGTGCTGTGCCTGGTGGTGTTTCCTTCTCCTGGAAGGTAAAACTAACTTTGGGTGTTGCGGAGGAAGGTGGCCCATCTGGTTCTGTGATATTTTTTTTTCTGGAAATATCATCAAAATGGAGGTGAGAAAAGCACTATGAACTGAACAGTCATGATCCCCTCTCATGTCTGAAAGGAAGAATTCTGGAGTAATGAGTGTAAATCAAGGCTGTGCTTGTCCTGCTTAAGCTGAGGCAAAATAGGTTTTGCTTTTAAAAAAACATCTGCCATAAGGGGATTTAAATCGAGTACTCCTGTTTTTAGCAAAAGGGAAAAAAATCTCTATTTCCTCACAGGATGTCAGTTTTGATCACTAATCCCTGGGGGTAGGATTTAGGAGTGCCTCATATTGGCAGGGGGACTGGAGGGCTAGCATGGGTAGGTATGAGAGAGGGCTGTTGATTCTTAAAATGATGAACTATTTTAAAATAAAAAGACAAGTCCCAGAGGCTCTTGGTGCTGATTTCTTCTGTGATTTTCCCAGTAGCATAGCCCAGCGACACTTCTAGCAAATGCTTCTTCTGCAGGTCAGCACTTCCCAGGCCACCCCTCTCCGGGCCAATGGCATTAATGTGCGTTTGTCAATACTGAATTTCATTTGCTGCAGAGCGGCTTAGAGAGGGTTGCACATCGTGTTGCATTTTCCTTGCCTCTGGAACTGGAGTTCCTGGCTTTCCCCAGCTTTGTGCTGTCAGCAAAACATAACGCGTTTACAATCGGTCTCTTGATCTAAGGTAATTACCTCCAAGAGAAATGGCGGGATAAGAACCTAACAAGAGGCGCTGGATGTCATCTCGTGGTGGGCTGCTGTCCTGAAAGTATATCGGACTTGTCAAATTGGTTCAAATTAAATTGACACGGTGCTCTCCCAGGCGCCAGCATGTTATTATACATCTCAGAGCCCTTTTGGGCAGTAAACGTCTTCAGAGTTAAGACGAAATGTGCAAGGAAATGCACTCAGAGGAGCAACCAAGGAGGACAGTCAGGGTCCTCAGTAGCACGCGTTAAAACTGGATATGAATGTACAGAAGTTTATTACCGCAGCTCCATTTTGGTCTTCTCTCAGCAATTTCTACTTCCTGTTCATGACAGAGTTGTACCCAGGCCTTAGTAAGAAGGCCTTGGAACTGCCCTTCCTGCTGCCTTGGATTTCATGTATTTATTTACTGTAACATTTATGAACACTGTCTGGGGAAGCTGCTGCTTCTAGCAGCAGCAGCTTGGACTGAAGGGAGACAAGGGAATTCTCTTATCCCAGCCTTTCTCTGAATGGCCTGGCGACCTTGGCCAAGTCACTTAACCTCCACACTCTGGGGTCTTTTCTTATAACCAAGCAGGGATGTGAATCGGGCCTGGATCACCTCACCAGGGTGTCAGGAGGAATAACTAATTAATGACTGTAAAGCACTTTGCAAACAGAAAGTGCTGTACAAAATGCTTAATATTAATAATAAAATGCACTCGCTGCAAGCCTCTAGGCGTATGTACAGAAATAACGGCAGCAATTAAAGTAACATGCTAACAAAACTCATTAACCCCCAAACCCCTTTCTGATGGTAATTGGCTGGTGGAGCTTCACTGCTTTCTTAAAGCTACCAGGTGGTAAGGGGAAAAGGCTGAAGTTGGTGCTACTGTGCAGGGTCTCTCTCTCACTAGCAAGGCAGATGAGCCATCATCTGCTCTTACCAGTGGCCTCAGAAAGCCCCTCCCTTAATTACTTAGTGACATTCCTGACATCCCTCATGTGACCCTGTTTCTCTTCTCTGTGGATAAGCACCTACTGCCCAGGCCATGGAGCTTTCTCTAAGGGACCTGTTTAACCATATGCCAAAATGGCCAAGGCTGCAAACTTCATAGAGAAATGAATTATAACAGCATGGCACTGGTATAGGAAGAGGATTCTTCATCCTAGCATGGTAGATGCCATGTTTAACATTAATTTGATTAGATTTGGAATCATGTGGGAAGCACACCTCCATAAGGATTCATCTGGGGAGGAAAGACTCACCCTGGCTGGGGATGGTAGTATCTCATGAGATTAAGTCTTGGACCAAAAATAAAAGAAGATTGAGATAATAAGCTGAATGCAGCAGTCCTCTCTTTCTACTTCCTGACAGAAGGTAGAATGTGACCCGACATCTGCCACTCCTGCCACCATGTCTTTCCCGCCACTCACTGCACCTTAAACTATGGCTCAGAAATGCTTCCTTCCTAACATTCCTTTCTGTCATGTATGTCATCCCAACAGTAGAAGCAGTAACTGAGACAGCTGACAAGCAGCTGAGCACAGAGTGGACGTACTTCGAGGAAAGCCTGCTCATGAAAGCCAATAGAGAGAGCTGTGGATCTCTGTGTTAATCCCCATCCCCCCAAAAAAGGATAAAAATTAAAAATTAAAAAGTGCTTCTTTGGTGAGAGTAGAGACAGATACACTGATCTGTGTGTGTAACAAGTCATTGAAAGTGTGGTTAATACTGAGCTCCTTTAGCAGAGTAATAACACTAGGTTTTCACCTACAGACTATGATCTGTCTATCCACATGTTCTTGGCCATGATAGCAGTGCCGGGTATGGAGTTTCAACTTGTACAGTGGACCTTAAGTCCAATCAAAAGTGGTTGGTTATTTCTGTAAAGTCTATGCACTGTTGCATCAGTAGGCATGTCTTTGGTCATTATTATGGGCCACAGTGTTCATAAATAAGTGTAAGACCGATGATTATTTTTCTTCTATGGTAGCATGGATAGCAACTCTTAGCACTCTGGAAGGTAGCCAGCAGGGCTGAAGCTTCCAGATGAGTATCAGCTTAATTTCTCCATGTTCTATGATTCAAGTATGTAGAGTCTTCAGCATATTCAATCAAGTATGTAGGGTCTTATGGTCAAGTTATGGAGAGCAGTCAAAATCATTGGCAATAGCTTGTAATGTTTTGGAATCTGTGGGATCTTACTGGCAAACAACTTCAAAAGAAGTAATCTATTTATGACTGTGATCTTTTTATTTGTTAGTCTGTGGTATCTAGTAGGGGCATTTTATCCACATTATGGGGTAACTCTAACTGAACACTGAGAGAGAGAGAGGGAATTTGAGAATTTGAGGAAGTTTCTATGGGGTAGAATTCAGGATAATATGCACAGATGGAGATCTTTAAGTGTTCAAGGAAATCAGTGGACTGGGTAGTAGTAGGTAAGGTAAGCACATAAAAGAATATTACATTGCCTTTTTTCTTTGTAATACAAAGGTTAATTTAAAAAAATTCTCCTTTCCTTAATTCTGTTCTCTTCTCATTAAAATGACATTTTGTATTTTGTTTCTCTTTAACTTTTAAATTTCATATCTCACCTTGCCTAGAGTGCTGGCTTCTGTCAGAATTTTTGTGCTGCAATAGCATATTTTACAGAAAAATAGAAGTGAAGTACAAACAGAATTCCTGAGGCATGAGAAGTCAAAATGTAATCTGATTTCTCCATGGGTGCAATATTGTAATACAGGGTTGTGTTATGAACCTCTGGCTTGATAATCCAAATAGATTTGATAAAAACATGGCCCCATATACTATAAGGAAAATACTACAAATATTAGAAGAGTGTAAGAACAGCACAGCTTTTACTAGCTGTCACATAAAGCAACTAAGCAAGTCAAGAAAAGTTAGATATTCTACCTAACTTGATTATTGAGAACTCTGAAAAGCTTCCTAGGAAGTAAGTGGGATAATTTTAGAAGAAATATTCCCTCGCCTTCTGGGTAAGAAAGGGCAGTTTTGTAAGGTGAAAGAATGGCTGGAAAGGAGTGTGTGCCACAGAGAGGGGAAAGGTTGAAAGGGTGTGGTGACTTTGAGCCCAAGAATGCTTCCTGGGAGGAGAGGAGGCAAAATGGAAGGAAACAGCTAGCAGTACACAGAACCAAGGCTGAGTAACCCCCCAGGTGTCCACAGGAGGATGTGGTAAGAATTCAAAGGGAAAGCAGAAGCTCAGGACAGCTGTCCTAAGACCTGTCTCAGAGAAGTCATGTCGTGAAGATCACCCTTGATTTGGGGCAACTCCTCCACAGATGATTCCCTCCTGTGGAGAGTGGAGCAATTGTGAGCAAGCAGTTTGTGAGATTGAAGGTCTGGAGATGATTTCAGAAGAAAAAAATCCTAAAATTACAAGAAAAAAAAGATATCGAAGGACACAGCCTCTATTTCACAGGCAAATAAAAATCTCTGACCAGGATATTGATACTCTGCCTCAGACAATATTGCTAGAAGGCAATATGGCAAGACATATGGAAAAGACCACAGGAGAGGGCATCATTGCACATCCGAGGATCCAGCCTGCCACAAATGTGCTGTATCATCTCTGGGAATCATTTCACATGGGTTAGCTCATTTTCATGGGCAAAGCAGACCTTTTCAGTTAGACTGTTGATGAAATCATTCTGTCACTCAGGAGATGAGTTCTGGATGTCAGTGATGTCAGATGTCCAAACAAGGCTTAGAAACCCAGTGGCTGAGAAGTTGACTTAGATGGCGTGGCTTTTTCATTAAAGCCAGGATCCCTTATGGGCTTCATTCCAATGGTTTAAAGTGACCCTCAGTGTCCATTTATCTTTTGCAAGTTCAATCCTTTGATTGAAAAGCTGAACCTACCCCTACTTTTGAGGAGCTCACAATCCAGTTGGGGAATCATACTGACACACAAGAAATCACAAATATAAGATGTGTTATTACCAGATCGTTGTACTCATTGTCAAGTAAGAACTGTAGGTTTAAGGAAGCATACACTTCCTGTGGGCTGAATCTACAGGAGCAAGAAAGTATGTGAGCAGGTCCTTGGAGGGTAAATATTTTGTTGTTTTTATATTTTTCTGGGTGATAGTGCACACCCTTACATACACATGTCTTCTGTACATGACAGACTGAAGTCCAAGTCTGTCAGTCAGTAGGGACATCATTGAGCTTCTGTTGGTTTTAAACACAGTGACAGGGCATGACAACAGTCTTATTACAGCCTAGACCTCAACTACCACAAATTCTACTAAGATAGTGGGGTAATCACTCCATGTGGTACCTAGAGACTTACGTTCAAATTCTCATGCTGTAAGCCATTCATTCAAACTCAGAATTTGTAAAAAGTATCTTTCATTATTTGAGTTTGATATTACTCCAGGAACTTTTAACTATGTTCTATTTGAGCATGTTTCTAATAGCAAGATTGGAGAACAAGTCTAAATTTAAGAGCCTCAAAATGCGTTGTATGAAATTTTCAAAGAATTAATGGAAACATTACTTTTAAAGAGAAAGATATATAAAAACAAATATAAAATTTACTTTAAGAGGCAATGAAGACTTTGAGTAATAGGGGACCTGGACAAGGAAAATATGGTTTCAGTAAGGGGACTCTTGAGTATTATTCACAGAGTGTGTTGGCTTCATCCACAATTTCAGCTAGAGTTGTCCTTTCTGAACTTTTTTTTCTATTCTGGAAAAACTACAGTTGCTCATTTTTGTGCATTTATTTATTTATTTATTTATTTATTTATTTATTGGTAAGAATGTTTCCAGAAACTATGACTATATTGTGCTTAGGGAAGTACTGATAATAAAAAGTATGCTACCTTGAGAACTTCAGGTATGCTTTCCCAGTATATAAAACATCACTCATTATTCCCAATACACTACCCATTCTTCCTTCCACATTAGGAAGCCTTGTCCATCCATCCTCACCAGAAAACAAAGCTTTTATTTAAACAAAAACAGCATGGGCCAAACAAAATGGTGGCGTCAGGGGTGTGTCTGTGTCTGTGGTGTGGGGGTGTAAAGGCACCAGACGCCAAGCCTGATGCCTTGAATTCAATCTGATCACCAAGGTGGAAGAAAATGACCAACTAATACAGGCTTTCTTTTCTTACCTTCACTCTTACTGTCACACTGAGGTATGCTTGTGCACTGACACATTCATAGAAACATACACGCACACACACACACACATACACATGCATATACAATAAATATAAAAATTATTTGAAAACATAATACAACAAATAAAAAAGTTACATTAGGAAACAAAGAATTGGTAAGAACTGAAACAAAATCTTGATGCCAAGAAAACAAAGGTCAAACTTACATGAAGGGGGAGAAATTGAGTACTACAGGTCCACTTATACAAGGAGAGTTTGTGCTCATACACACCCCCTTGCTTATTAAATCTAAAATTGGGCATCTTGTAGCATAGTCTTTGTTCATGTATATGTGTACTTGTGAAGGTATGAATCTCTGTCAACTCCCAAGGAAAGATGATTCTTGGATAAGGAGGCAAAAGAAGGGAATAGAGGGAATTGGTGGAGACAAAAGTAAGGAGGAGAGTTTGGCATCTATATATAAGTCCTAAGGTACACTTATAAAACAGGGAGAGAACAGCATTATAAAGAGATTCTAGATAGCTCCATTATGGTAAACACTGGTTTTATTTTTCTTCTTGCGAAGAACAACAATAATGTGATATTTGTGTATGTGGGTATGGAGGAAGTAAATAAAGCAAACATAGCTAGAGTTACTTTAGGATATTTGGAGCAAGAACTCTCACCCTTGAAGATAGTGGCAAGTCTTATGAAATGTTTCAGTCTTTAAAATTAGCTCTTGCATTTCAAGAAACATCAAACCAGCCTTTCAGTGTTTAAAGCACTGGGGTGGGTCACCAGACAGGCAGGGAACACTCCCCACCAGTGGGATGGGATGACAGGAGAGCCTTTGCTGCTGACACAGCACAGCTGTCAATGATCAGAGAACTGTGTTTCCATTTGGAAGTGATTAAGGTCTTATTGCTCCTGTCTTGATATGAGAGACTTGAAATGCATCCATTCAATGTGACTAAGGTTGAATGACAACTCTATGCGTGTAGTTAGCAAAGTTCATTGGGAAGGAAAGAAGAGCGCTGCCTTTCAGCAAAGTTGAACTGTAAGAACTGAGTACCTTGATTGAATTTGATAGCTCTTAATGGGAAACTGTCCTGAACTAGCAAAAAAAATATATGGGATGGCATTTGGTAAAAAGAATAAAACTCAAATTTAGTTTAAAAAAAAAAAAACTCTAGAATTAATCTTGCCCATTTTATGCAGCTAATAGCCAAAATTATTTTATATGAAGAAAGACAGTGTCAGAAATAGCAGAGTGGGATTTTAGACATGGAATTAGAGGGAGGTAGTCAAGGAAGCTCATTTTCTTTTCTGCTTCAAAATATCTCCAGAATTCATGTCTTAGAGTTGATTGGATTTTTTCCCACGAATGATAAAGCAAGGAGAGTTTCTGGGAGAACCAGTGGGCCATGCTGCCTGAGAGTCAATGGGAATGGTCTGAAAAGAGAGAAGGCAGCCTGGGCCCCCATGCTGCCTAAGAGTCAATGTGAATGGTCTCAAAGGACAGAAAGCGACCTGGGCCCCCATTCCGAAAAGCCATTTGGGGACACAGGTGCTAAAAGACTGGGGTGGGAGTCGATCAGAAAAAAGGAAGGATTATAGCAAACAAATTGAGGACTACAGATGAATGTTGGTGGCCTCTGCAGGCTTCTAGGATTTGTTCTTGGCAGGGTATTGAGAAATAGGGGAACAGTTGTCTCTCAGTGATGAAGGCCTGCATCAGTCCAAGTTCTTGTCACTGTGATCAAATTCCAGAAGGAAAATGTAAGGGAAGGAAGTGTTTGCTTTTCCTTGTGGTTGTAGGAGATCAGGACACATTCATTTAGTCCTGTCTCCTGAGGCACAGCAGTATCATGTCAGAAGAATGTGGTAGAGGGCAATATGATGGCAGGAAGCAGGTGGGGGCGGGAGTGTTCAGAAACATGGTCTTTTCTATGTCCAACTCCCAGTGACCGTCTTCCTCCAGGTATTCCCCATTTCTCAAAGCTTCCAGAACCTCCCCCCAAAAGCAAGAACAGTTAAAAACCATGCATATAATACATAAAGGGGACATTTCACAGTTGAACGAAAACAAGGTCTGAGCCATAGCTCTTGGCTGGCAGTGCATGTTCATGTGAAAATAGCTAAGAAATAGCTTCTGCGGTCTTTAACCTAGTTGGGTTCTTCATTTCCTTCCAGGTTTAATTACCTTTTAAAACAATGACTTGATGTTAGATGTCATTTATCCAGTTTTCAGTAGTTATCCTGATTTCCTCAGATCTGGTAGTGGCTATACTTGCTGGATTTAGATGAATGGGATGATTGTGAATTCCATGTAAGGTCCACAGCTTGTCTGTTTAAAATAACCTGTAAAACTCTTCTTCCTGCCTCATCTGCGATGATTTCTTGAGAAGCAAGAAGGGCAAAGGCCCAGAGTGGCTCACTGAAAGTGCATATGGTATTCCTCCTGCAGAGAACAAATATGGAACAGGACAAAGGCAAAGCTGCAGGCACGCCATTTGCATTTGGTATGTAAATTCTAGATACATATTGATTTACATGTATAATTTAGTAACCAAAAAAAAAAAAAAAAAAGAAAAGAAGAAGAAGAAAGAAACCCAGATAGTTAAGTAAACATGAATTCCCACCTTAAGCTGAAGGCTGGCTTGTGGCTGTGCTTGCAAATGGTATGGGGTGGTAACAAATCTCGGCATGGGAATGTGTACCAACTGACAACTGCTGCTAGGTTAAATACCACCTTTCCCAGGAGGCACAAGAGGTGCAGCAGCTTGTGCAGGCTGCACTGGTCTCCGGGGCAGAAGGCCCCTTTTCTCCCTCATGCTTCTCTCAGCTTTTTGGCATGGAGTCTGTCTTCTTGTTGACACACTTCAGCATTTGGAAACACCTGTTTCCTCTGGTTATGTCTAGGTATGGGAGCCTTGCAAGCGTAATTCTTCACCACCTCAGGGAGAGATCTAGTGACCTTCAGTAGAATCTTTCTCACCCAAATTTATTTCTTGTTCTCCCAAATCTTCCTTCTGCTCTGTCTCGTGAAGTCTTTGCACACTCAGAGAAAACTCCTCACCTCATGGTGTGGTGTATGGAACCTCAAATTCCCTCCACTGCGCTTATGCTAATCCATTGTCATCTAAAGGAATGCTTTTCCCCATTCATCAAAATCCTGTTTATGCCTTAAGTTCAGCTGGGCTTGGTTACCTTTGGGAAGCATTATTGGAGTTGCAGCTACCAGAGTTCTCCCCAGGACTGTTTGGGGCCCGTGGTTTCGTAGCCAGTTCTCAGTCACAATTCCACACAGCTGAGAAAGCTCTGCAGTAATTTTCTAATTGAGAGTGTTGGTCTCTTTCTGCTGAGAGAAGAAACTTGATGCTTTTCTACAACACACACCATGTGGCTCAGGAGTGGACTTACAACAATGCTGGTGGCTACTTCTGCATTGAACTGAAGAATAGAATAGTTCCTTGATTTAACTCTGTGGTCCCTATGTCACAACTTGAAGTCTATGAACTTAATCACTACCCCAGTTGAGAAATAGCTTAGCAGAGGAGTGCAGTGAGTACAAGATTGGGTGGGTACCAGAATGAGCTTTTTGTTCCTGCCCCACTGTGCTGCTACTCATGAAGTCTCCCATTCTTAATGAGTAGCAGTGGCAGGTGCATATCAAGAACCAGAATTTCTGAGTATTGCTGCCACTCTGATAGGTAATTCTTTGTTACACTGGAGTGGCACTAGGTAATGTGCAATGTGCAGAAATGTCCCCATTCTCCTCATTAGAGAAGAACATCGTCTCTGACTCCACGATTCCCCTCTGCAGCTGCAACAACCCAAAGCTATCTCTAGTCATTGTCAAATGTCACTAGAGGACATTCACATTATTTTCTCTAATCATCCACACTGAAATATATTGCTATGCTGAACGGAAAAAAATTTGTAAAATATTGCCATCTCTTTAGTGGATCAAACAGATCTGGTGTTTTCATAGCTTGCTATTTGTTATAAACAAATGTTTATAACATATTATAGGATATGTATTAAATTAGATTATGATTATTACATTATATAATGTGAATGTATAATACATGATATATAATTCTTATTATCTATGTAATGCATTATTAAAACATATTAAATTATATAATGTGCAACAATACATGCCATACCTTTATCTCTCACTGTATTTAGTGATGAACTGAACTCTTTAAAAATTTTGATTTGCATTTCTCCATTTTCTCTGGTGTGTGTGTGTGTGTGTGTGTGTGTGTGTGTGTGTGTGTGTGTGTGTGATAATGTGGAGATCAGAGAACAACTTTTGGTCATCTGTTCTCTCCTTCTACCCTGTGGGTTGTTAGTAGCGGATTCAGGTGGTCAAACATGGCAGTAAGCACCTTTTTCTTGCTGTGCCATTTGTCAGTTCAGAACTGAATCCATGTACTCATAAAATCAACAAAATCCCATTTTATAAATGCAATAAAAAATACAACAAAGTAAGAGATTTATGTAAGTTCACATAACTGGGAAGGAGCAAAGTTGGGACCCAAACCCAGATGCTCTAGTTGTAAACTCTGTGCTTTTTACAAGCATGGTTTTTACCAAATGGAAGGTCCATCTTACCTGGATTAACTGTCTAAAACTGTGAACAGCAGAATTTCTGTAAATTTCCATCTGGTAAAGAATGTCTGTTCTGAGTATTAACAACAGTCCTGGTTGTTCATGAATCCACAATGCTCTCATTAACCACTGACCCCTCATGGAGCCCTGTCCTTAGCTGAGACTTAGACATCTGCCTTCTCTAGGTATAGGCTGTAGGATTCCTATGAGCACTGCTTAGCTGAATCTGCTGACACTGTTCTCCTGATGTCTTTGACCCCTTTGGTTCCTACAGTTATTGCTTCCTCTCTTCTGTGGGGTTCCCTCAGTTCTGAGGGAAGAGACCCGATGGAGATCTCCAATATATACTCTATTTGACCTTAATGTTTAGCTGTGTGTCTCTGCATATGCTCCCATCATGTGCCAGAGGAAGTCTCTCTGATGACAGTTGGGCTAGGCATCAATGTATGAGAATAGCAGAATATCATTAGGAACCATATATTTCATCCTGACTATAATTTCCCCTTCCCTCAGCCTCTCCTGTCCCGCAGACCTCCCCCTCTCTATCCCCTCAGAAAAGAGCAGACCTCCCATGAACATTAACTAGGCATAGCATAATATGCTACAATAAGACCAGGCACAGACCCTCACATTGAGGCAGGATGAGGCAACCCATTAAGAGCAAAAGAGACCCATAAGCTGGCAAAGGAGTGAGAGACAGCTCCAGCTCCCACTGTTGGGAATCCCACAATAACACCAAGCTTCTCAGCTGTAACTTATATGTACAGGACCTGGGTCAGACCCTTGCGGGCTCCCTGGTCTCTGTGAGCCCCTATGAGTCCCAGTCAACTGATTCCATGAGCCTTGTTCTCATGGTGTTCCTCACCTCTCTAGTTCCTCAAATCCTTCCTCCCTTTCCTCTGAAGGATTCCCCAGCCTCTGCCTCATGTTTGGCTGTGGATCTCTGCATCTGCTCCCACCAGTTCCTGGATGAAGTCTCTCTGGTGTCTTTGATGATGATTCTGCTCAGAACACTCTGCAGGCAGGATACATTGTAGGTCTAAGGTTTTGTGGCTGGGTTGGTGTCCCAATCCCTCCACTTGAGGCTTTGCCTGGTTACAGAAGATGGCTGGTTTAGACTCCATGTGCCTCATTACTAGGAGTCTTTGCTAGGGTTGCTCTCATAGAGTCCGTGGAGTTTCTACTGCATTAGGTTTCCATATCGTCCACAAAGTGTTCCACAATTCCAGTAGTTTTCCCAGTATTTCCTCCACCCAACTTGATCCCTCCTGTTCCCAACCCTACCGAGTCCACCTGTGTAATCTGTTCTATTTCTGATTCCCAGAAGATCCTTGTGTTTCCCCTTAAGTCATGTTACTTAGCCTTTCTGGGCATGTGGACTGTAGCATGATTATCTTATACTTTACAGCTAACATCCACGTATAAATGAGTACATGTGGTGGTATTGTGTTCCCCAAAATATTGTGCACACTAATAAACTTATCTGGGGTCAGAGACAGAACAGCCACTAGATACAAAGGCTAGAAAATGGTAGCACTCACACCTTTAATCCAAGCATTCCAGAGGTAGAAATCCCTCTGGATCTCTGTGAGTTCAAGGCCACATTGGAAACAGCCAGGCATGGTGAAACACATCTTTAATCCCAAGAACTGAGCCTTTAATCCCAGGGAGTGATGGCAAAAACAGAAAGATATATAAGGCATGGAGACCAGAAACTAGAAGCATTTGGTTGGTTAAGCTTTTAGGCTTTTGAACTACAGTTCAGCTGAGACCCATTCTGGATGAGGACTCAGAGGCTTCCAGTCTGAGGAAACAGGATCAGCTGAGGAATTGGCAAAGTGAGGTAGCTGTGGCTTATTCTCCTTCTCTGATCTTCCAGCATTCACCCCAATAACTGGCCTCAGGTTTGATTTTATTAATAAGAACTTTTAAGATTCCTGCTACAAGTACATACCATGTTTGTCATTCTGGTTACCTCACTTAGGATGATGTTTTTCAAGTTCCATCCATTTGCCTACAAATTTCATGATGTATTTGTTTTTGTGGTACATTTACACAATGGAGTATTAGGGATTATTTTCAAATGGAATAAATTATTTATTCTTATTTAAGGACAAATTATATTCTCTACTATTCTCTCCCCCCTTCTCTCTGTGTGTGTATGTGTGTGTGTGTGTGTGTGTGTGTGTGTGTGTGTGTGTGTGTAGGTGTATATACCATGACACATGTGTGGAAGTTAGTGGATAACTTTTGGGAAGTGGTTCTCTCCCTCCATTATTTGGGACCTGTGGATTGAACTCAAGCTGTCAGTTGTCAGGCTTGACAGCCAGGGACCTTGGTCACTGAGCCTTCTCACTGGCCCTTAAGGTCTAATTAAAAAACATTCAAAGCCAAGTAAGTATAGTTTTCACATGTTTATTTTAACAACCTTGTATATTATGAGGGAATAATGAAGTACTGACCAGTTTTATTCCTTATCTCTCTGGGTGGTAGAGTTCATATATCTTCTGTATGACTTATCCATCCACTGTTGCATCTTTATTTGTCATCTTTCTGGAATATTCCAGTTTTAATATTCCTGACAGACATCACTGGCTGTTTAGCTATAACTACTCTGTTATTCTTCATAGTCTAAATTGACAGTTTAGTTAATAGAGAGTCCTAGTTAATGAGCTGTGACCCACAGTAGTATCAACAGATATACCATGCTCCTCAAAAGTTATTCACTTCACTGGATCTTGCAGATAACACCCTAGGATTTTATGAATTTCGAAACTTTTGTTTTTGTAAAAATCCATGAAAATGAATGAAGTCCTATCTCCCAATAAGGAACCTCACTCAGTCTCATAACCCTTCTTCGGAAGTTGATTTCCATGTTAGACTGCAGGAAAGTATTTGTGCTATCAGAGCTAAGAGGACGTCTCATATTTTGTTTTCAGAAAGCTATCTATGTTCTTAAGTGCTGCTACAGCAGCCACAGGAACCTTGACACACTTTGATCATATGATCTTAGAAAAATTTATCTAAGAGATGTTATGTGGAAATAAATGTTCTAAGAACCTAAAGCTAAGGAAACATGTTGGTATTTTGTTACGCTGGTATACCTTGGCTCCATGAAGTGTGCAGCATGCATGTCAACCTTGTTATGATTTGGTATTCACGATCCTGTCATCCTGATGGCTCAGAAGAAGAAGGCAGTGAGAGGCTCTCAACTTATCAAGGCTTTTCAGATTTGCACCCCACAGTCAATAGCAGGTTTCTTGAATTGGTGGGAACATGATTACCAGAACACTTACTCATTCACCCAAGAATTCAAAGAAGGTATGTGATAAAAACATGTGTGGGAAATAGAGGCCAGGAGTGATAAATCCTAGTTCTCAAGAGCCTTCTGGCCAGTGGACTAAATCAAATAGGCAGGAATCATAAGCATATGGGAGGTAAAATTTAGAGGCTTCATTTTAGGGCCAGGTCTGAATTATTGTCAAGGAGGACAGTTTTAGACTTTGGAGTGAACCAACAATGATAACAGAGATATTTCCTTATTTTACTCCAAACTAATTATATGACTATTTGTGTGTTTACACTCATGAATAAGACTGAAGCACTTGACAAGAGGCCAGCATCTGAGAGCATGGCATGTAATGGTTGTCTTTGTTTGTGGCCACTGTCTTTTTCCAATTAATTTTGTGAATAGATTCTATGAATATGATTGAGGGAGAATATAATTTTAGAAATATCTTCTTAGAAATGGCGAAAGATACCTGAGATACACATGATGAGAAAGACATAGTTGATAGAATTCAAAATATTAGGGATCTCAAAAAGGCAGAAACAAAGAAATTAGGACACATGCCACATATATGCTCATGAGGTGTTTCTTGTTCTTCAGCCCATTTATACCTACTCAGCTCTATCCAAAGAAGAATACCTGTAAGTAAAAAGAGAAAAGCTCTTCTTTTTTGGTAAGCATTATAGGGATACAGACACACAATAACTCTAGTGCTGCACTGAGTGATATCAGCAAGTACCCACCAATGGAGAAGCTACAAAAAGGTTAAAGATGCTGTGTTCTGGTTGATGATTATTTTCTGCTTAGGAATCTAGGACCACATTTTCCTTTTATTCATTCATTTATCAAACACATGCTCACCAAGGTTTTTCAGGCACTTCTGAAAACGAAGGCCACCAACAACTGACTATATGGGAAGTTATTATGGCATCTAATGCCACTCCAATGACCATAGCTAGCTCATGGCTCTCCACCTTCTACCATTACATGATCAACATTGGTTGAGAGTAGATGATCATCCCTCAGTCTGGAAGATAATGCCCCAGAGAAGTTCCTAACAGCTGTCAGAGAGTGCCTCGATATAGTATCTTTCTCCTCAGAATTAAGAACAATTTCCCTTGTCTCCTATTGAGGAGGGGCAGGTACTTCAGTGTCAGGGAAGAACTGGTGGTTCATACAGTCCATGAGAGCTCATTTATGAACCTGGTAGAAATGCTGTGGTCAGAGGGTCATAGGTAAACTCTGAGCATATATTGTTCACATTTTGTCTCATAGGTAACCACTTTACCTAACGGAATCTAGGGGTTTTACATAATAGAGTCATCTTTGAAAAACAGGTATATTTACCACCAAAATGTATTCCCTTTGCTTCAACATGGATTTAACTGAAGATCTTCTATGTGCAGAAGCTATAAAGAGAACAAACATATTTGCAGTGAGTCTCCTTTAGACAAATTCCAGGGAAACAGGATACAGATAATCTTAAAAATTATGGAATCTGGAGTATTAACACCCAAGGCAGTGTGTAACACACAGTCTATGTTCAGGAAGCATGTAGTGGAAAAGGTACTGCATAGAATATGTATGCTAGATGTGGGCACACTATCATGTTTACTCAGAAATGAGACACATGACAATTGACTGTCAAGACAGTTAGGTTTTCATGAAGGAGGAGCCTCATGCATGCATGGAAGACAGATAGATTAGAATAAAACAGAATGAAAGGGAAGGGCCTTTTATAGGAGGAATAGGTGACCCATGATGAGGAGTCTGGGATATTTGTCTAAGACAAGCCCTGGCACAGAGCAGAGAGGATGTTCTACTCACTGTTTCTAGGAATTTGAAGCAACATTAATGTCCTTCAACTGATGAAAGTTGATGAAAATGTGTTACATATACATGATAGAATCCCATTTAGCTGTAAGGAAAATGAAATAATGAAAATTTTAAGTAAATAGATGGAACTGAAAAATATTATACTGCTTGAAGTAACCCAGACCCAGAAAGATGATGTTCTTATTTGCGCATGTGGCATAGATTTCTGAGGTACCACAGGATATTTCAATAAATTTATTCATTATGTAGTGTTCCAGTCAGGGTAACCATGTCTACGTTCTTTTAAAAAATCCTAATTTATTTGATTGTAAAATCATTCAAAATGCTTCCCAAGATCTTCTTAAAATACACAGTACATTATAGTATTCTCCTCACTTTCAATAGACAAGTTTACCTCTCCTGTTCAGTACATACTAACCAATCTTTATTCATCCTTTTCCACATTACTTTGTCTCTGGTAACTTCTACTTTAGAGTTCTCTGAGATCCAGTGTTTTGATTCCACATATGAACAAGGTTTTGCCATACTTGTCTTTCTGAGCCTGGCTTATTTGAATCAGTGTTATGGCCTTGAGTTCCACCCATGTTATTTGCTAGGAAAATGATTTTATTTTATAGTTCAGAGACAACTTACAAAATGGATGAAGATATCTTCAAACTGTACACATGAGCAGGGGTTACATCAGTATAAAAAGGAACAACTTAGGAGCAAAATAACCAAGTAAATTAACTAAAAGGAAGTCAGTAGAACTAAATACACATCTCTCAGAAGGTAGACAAGTGGCCAGCAAATGGATGGAAAACGTCCAGTGATTTCTAGAGCAATGCAAGTCAAAAGAACAATGAGATTACATTACTCCTGTTAAAATGACTAATCTCAAAAACACAAACATGCTAACAAGTACATGAGGAGATGGGTCCCCATATGTTGTTGATGGGGATGTAAATTAGTATAGCCATTATGAAAAAACAGTAGAAGTGTTGGAAAATGTAAAATAACACTTTCATATGATTTAGCAACTCTAGTACTGGGTGTATACACAAAAGAAATTAAATCACACTGTCACAAACACATCCACGCCCCATGTCTACTGTAGAACAATTTACAATGCATGCAAAAAAAAACATGTCAGACATCTATCAGCTGAAAAGTGGGCAAAAAAAGCCTGTGTACAATGAAGTACTCAGTCATAGCAATGGGGAAATGCATTGCTTTTTAAGTTGTTTGTTTGGTTTTGAGACAGGACCTCACTGTGAAACCCTGGATGGCTTGTAACTAACTATAAAGACTTCAAAATTGAGTCATGTCCTTGCCTTTGTCTGTTGCAAGCTGAGATGACATGTGTGTTCTTTTCCTGCTCTGACTTTCATACTTGGTATTGCTATCACTCCACTAATTTTTATCCTCTACTTCTTTCAAACTCCTAGGACCCCCGTACTTAGCCATGTTTCTATAATAAAAATCATTAGTCATTCTAAAGTGAGTCCAGTGGTAAGGCAGTTTAAAGAGATACATCACAAGACATTTGTATCTAAACTAAACCAGAGGCTGAAAGAAAAGTCCCCTTGGATAATACAAGATTGTGTTTCCTAGAGACCCTCTGAGTGCCCAGATGATTGGCAGGCATTATCTCTGAGCCACATATAGGCAAACACTCTTGGAAGAGTCACTCATTGAAAGAGGGTTTGTTATCAGATTTGAAGACCCTATCAGTCAGTCCATGTCAATCAGGATTTTGTGTTGGGGTCCAACTCAACCATTTTAGATTTCTTTCCTTCTTGTATCATATCCTGGTGAAAACTCTCACTAGCCAATGTAGAGCCACCAGTGATGTGTGCCAACCATAGGCTGATGAGCAGCCAAAATTCTTTGTTGTTGATTGTTAAAGATGTTTTGTCTTACTTTATCCCTTTAGATCCTTGTGTGTGTGTGTGTGTGTGTGTGTGTGTGTATCTTTTAGTTTATTTTGTGTGCATGGTGTGTGCACATATAAAATGTGCATATAAAGTCAGAGGGCAAGCTGTGGGTATTGGATCTTTCATTGATGTAGGTCTCTGGGATCAAACTCAGGTCATCAGACTTGCTGGCAAGTGCCTTTACTCATTCAGCCACTTCTTTAGCTCAGTACTTAGCATATTTTATGTGTGTCTACATAGGTATGTATATGTGCATAGTTGAAATGCACCTGTGTATATACACTTGAAGGTTAGAAATTAACCTTAGATGTGGTCCTTCAAAACACCACCCATCTTGTTTTTTGAAATAGAATTTCTAACTTGCCCGTAATTCATTACTTATGAAAATCTGGCTGCTCACCAAAGTCCAGGGATACCTAGCCTCTTCTTCCCCAGTGTGGTAATTATGTATGACACTATGCCTAGCTATTTTTTTTAACCCAAGTTCTGGGGATAGAATGCAGACTCAGTTGCATGGTAAGCAATTTATTGACTGTTTCATCCCTTCATTTCTCCTGTCTTATTTATTATTTTAAAGTTCTTAAACAAATTTTTTCGTTTTATTTTCATGGAAACATTTAACTAACATAGATTTTTTTAACAAAATCATCTATATTTATTCTTAAGTACTTTCTTTGAACTGTTTACAGTACAGAAAGATGGAACACATAAGTAAAATGTCAGTCTTTGTGTATCTACAGCAAAATGGGTTATCTACAAACAATGGAGTTGCTCTTTGGACACTTGCTTTTTGCTCCTTTTTCTGAACCTATTCTGGGATCTAAAGGAAGCACAGTCATGAACTGGCATCCAGATGGGCTCTAATTCAAGAATAAGCAGAGGGAGGTCTGAATACCCCAGAGCCACAGGATTACACCTTGTCTTGAACAGATGGCACAGCAGAGACCTGAGAATTCCTGAAAGACAACCAAAAGGAACATGTTGTCTTAGTGCAAATGTGTTAAATATCAGCATTGTTATAGAGATCCTCTTCAGAAGTGTACTTCAATATTTACAAGACGCTGAATGATTAGAACCCCGGAGTTTCTCATGCCGAAGTGGAAATGCTCAGTAGTCTTTTGAGGGAAAGGACAAACCTTGGTCAAGCACAGGGCACAGGAGCTAAGTAGCACAGGCACAAAGCAAGCCCCAACTCCTCCAGGATCATAGGATAAAGAGCACTTTATTTCCTGAGCAAGCTGGAGGATTTGGTGGCTTAACCTCATTGCTTTCTGACGTCTGTCCTGCACTCTGCACTAGGAGATCAGACAAAGGAAGGACCAGGGGAACAAGGCATCATCCTCACTGATTCGTACAAAGTGCATCTGGGGTTTGAATCTGGGGTAGGTAGCTGCTGCAAAAAAAAGAATGTTCACATTTGTCTGTCTGCAGTGTTTCCAGGTTGATAGGATTTTCTACCTTTCTCCATCTCACACATTCACCCTAATCCTCACTACCCTTCAGATCTCCAAGATGACCTGACAAAACATTTGAAATCCTCTTCCTCCTCACCATCAACTTTTTTTTTCATTTATGGAATTTTCAGCAACAGGGGATGTTTTCTCAGCTTCTGATATGCGGCTTATCGCACATGTGTTTGTTATGTGGACACGTTATTTTTTGGATTCAAGAATCCAGAAAACCTAATTTTTTTTCCATGATGCTAATCTTGGTTGTCAACTTGACATGCCAGGGAAAAGGGAACATCACTTGAAGAATTGTCTCTGTCACTTTTCCCTGTGGGCATATCTGTGGGGCATTTTCTTGATTACTAATTGATGTGAGAGGGCCTAGCCCTCTGTGGACACTACCCCCAAAGGCAAGTGGGCCTAGAATGCATAAGGAAGGTAGCTGAACATGAGCCCGAGGGCAAGGCAGTTATTGGTATTTCTCCGTGGTTTCTACCATATGTTCCAGCCCTGACTTCTTTCTATGATAGACTATAATCTACAAGATGAAATAAACACATTTTTCCCCAAGGAATTCAATATATACACAAATACACACACACACACACACACACACATACACACACAAATACACACCACATATATAAACTATATGTGCGTAGGAGAGAATATGTAATATGTACAGATATTATTTACTGTATATCTTAATAGATACTGAAACACAACTTATTTTCATTGATAACCAGTAGAGGTATATTATGGAAAATCTATGATTTAGAGAGGGTCAACAAAAATGAAGCATCATTCCCCTTTCTTGGCTTTTGCACACTCTGTTCATTCACTTCCAGCACCCCAGCTGGGTGTGTTCCTGCAGATGAAGCGTGATTTGATTACCTAGTACAAATGAACCTCCTCTTTTTCTTTTTGGAGCTTGCCTCTCTTACCCAAATGAGTTGTGTAGGATACCTAAGAAACAAACCCATAAACAATACACATTACCTTTCCTGTTTGCTTAAATCTAGAGTCTAGAACAGGAGATAAGTTGATTGGATTGTCTCTCCTTTCCTCTGATTTCTTTCCACTGTTTTGATCAAAAATCTTAAAACATTTTGTATATAGTTATCTTACTGTTCTTGAGTGACATTTATTTGAAATTTAGATCCTTCTTAATCCTACAAGTTCTCAAATAAAAAAGTATTAGACATGTGTGTGTCCTGGGTCTTACTGTATTCAGTGCCATCCCTGTGAGAAAAGAAGGGTTGATAAAGTCCTCTTACAACACTCCACAAATACTGAGTTTTGATTATTTCATTTATATTCACATGTTGTATAAATGTGTACAGTATGTGTAAGGATGCACTTGCACACATACATGGGCATGTGTGAATACCAGCGATAGATTATCTTCCTTTATTGCTGTCCACATTGTTTTTCGATGACACAAAGTCTCTCATGGAACCTGGTACTGTTTTGATGAGAGTGACTGGCCAGTGAGCCACTAGGATAATCCTATCTCGGCCTCCATTATTGAGGTAATAGAAATGTACCTCCATGCTCCGCTATTCCTGAGTGCTGGGGCCCCCACATATTTGTGCATATACCTCCACATGCCTTCTCATCACTCTTTTTTATAAATGTTTTATCTCAGGAGTCCTCCTTCCTTTGTCAATTCTTGAATGTCTACACCCAGAGACTAAAATTATTCTTATTGCCCACCTTTTGCTTGGGGTGATAAAGCCTTTGTCAAATGAAGAATTTCTGAATGAATAAGAATGATCTATAATTCAGAATAAAAACACACTCATGGCACACACATACACACATACACACACATACTACTGGAAGTCTTCAAACAAAGGTTTATGGATGTTTCCATTTCTGAAATTTTTTTGATTCAATTTTTTCTTTGATAATTTTCTCTTATTTTTGTCTTGCTTTTCTTTTTGTTTTTTGTTTTTTTGATGAAGGTTAATGTATAATGGGAGGAAGACAGAGACAATGTATATGTCCAGTGCCTGGAGAAGCTGTGTATGCAAGCACTCTGCTGTTCCTGATGGATACTCATTTTAAATTACACCACAGTGTCTGTTCGAAACAATACACATGCTGTTTCTCAGTGATTTTACTTACATCTATGCCTTGTGGGTCACCCTTTCTCAATGGTGACATCATAAACACAGGAAAACACTTCTGTACTCCTGATTTAGCTGGTCACATGGAAATTTCAACTGACTCAGACATTTAATGGGAACTTCCATCAAATGCTTCTAATTTGACATTGTAAGTTGTGGCTATTTTTTTCTGTTTCTAATTATGCATAGATTGAAATTTTCATGAAGTTTCCAGCCTGATATGTGTTTCTTCCAGGACTAATTCTCTACTTTCAGAAGAGTGACTCTGGTGTGACTTGTTGGTACTTCCTGACCTTATTTCCTCATTCAGATTGAAATTAGTTGGGGGACTGTGGCCAAGGAGTTCCCTTATTGAGTCATGTCTCAGAAAATATTTGCTGAATGTCCTTCTCTTGATCCCTGCAACACCTGTGATAGCCTGGGCTGCTGCAGATTCATTAGAGGGAATAAGAGTCAAGGCAACTTTCCCCCAGGGTTTCTGAAACTTTATAAAATGCAGCATTCTGGTAATAAAACTCATATAGAGGACTTGAATAAGTCCATTCTAAGGGTTTCCGTGATAATCAATCATGAAGGGGATTTGGCTTATACCAGTGAAGGATAGAATTTCGCAAGACTGAATGAGAAATAACTGCACTACTGTGCGGCTTGTATAGATAGATACACAAAGGATGCTAGAGCTAGAAAGGCTCTGTTCAGAAAGGACTTCTGCTGTGGGATGTCTCTCTGTATGCTGTGAATATGTGTGGCTCCCATTAGATAATAAATAAAACTTCATTGGCCTATGGCAGGGCAGGATAAAGTTAGGTGGTACATTCAAACTGAAGACAAGGTGGAGATGGGTGGAGTCTAAGGGAGATACCAGCCACTCAAGGAGCAACAAGATGCCAGCAGACTGGAAATGCCACAGGGCACATGGCAACATATAGATTTACAGAAATGGGTTAAGATTAAAGAGTAAGCCAGCCAGAGGCTGAAGCCATAGGCCATACCATTTGTAATTAATATAAGCCTCTGAGTGATTATTTTAGAAGTGGTTGCAGGACCTCAGGCCTGGGTGGGATTGGAGAAATTTCCTGCTATATTTGGTGCTCACCATTGGGTATTGATCCACATAGACCTGAGAAAGTTTAAAGATTCTGAATGCACAGTAACAGAGCCACACTGGGTTTCTTAGTCTCACAGTCTCATGCCAGCAGAAGAGCAGAGACTCATATCCTGACAGCAAGATGGATCTGGCTGCCAGTTGCCATGAGCTAAGTGGCATGGCAGATTCCCAGTGCGGTATACAGAGGTGCGATATACAGAGGCATCTCTAAGCCACACAGTGTGCTCTGTGGTGAATTTAGCTTTTGCTAGTACAGGAAAAAAAAGGTTTCTGGGCTACACACTGCTTGATGGAGGCATAGATCCACTGCTTCCGAGATCTGGCGGTGAGCATGACTCCCAGAGCTGGCAGTAAACATACCTCTACCACGTTGTAAAGCTGAGGGGGCCTGAGTCACCAGCCAAGGCTGCCACATTGGTCCTAGCCGTGCAGCTTAGCAGTTTAAAATCTCTCCCAGTCAGGGAATGATTATAGATTCACAATAAGACAGGATCAGATGGAATAAAACTCTAAACGGTCTATATTGTGTATAAAAAAGGTACATAGGCTTGAGAGAGAGAGAAGAGAGAAAGGATATAGATAGTCATAAAATAAAATGAAGTCTTAAAAAATATAAAAATATAATATGCCACATAAAGATAGAAAATACACAGAGAGTCTGGACTGTGTTGTCTTTGAAATTATTAACTGTAGAGAGACATTTGACTGTAAAGGCTGCTGAGTTAAATCAACATATAAATTTTAAAGATATCTTGACTTCAAAATTTGGGTCTAAGGATATGTTGCTTTGGAAAGGAGGCTCTACTTTTATTTCCACATGAAGGAAGAGGCTGTAGATTTGTTTCAGGTTAAGATGGATCAGATTTGAGCAAGTGAGACCTCCCGAACCTTGACAGATGGTATCTATCAGCAAAGGTTAAAGCCAGTCTTCCCAGGACTTGACCATTATCTTAAATTTTCTCAGGATCCCCATAAGATTAACAGAGCCCCCAATCAGCAGGAAGTAGCCTAGAACACTATACCTACATTCTCAAAAAATGGATTATGGATGTTTGTCTTTGTTTAGGATGTTGGTTACAAATTGTGGCTGGTCATAGTTAATCTTTTTCTAAAAGAAGAAAGGGGGATATAGTAATGTAGGATATAGATATGATAGGATAAAAGGGTAGACTATTGAATCTACTTTTAAAAAGCAACAACTCATTTGAAATATTTTACATTGCTATAGATTTTTCTGGAAAATGAGACACGTCTGCTCCTGTCAGCACCAATTACTTCTAAGAGGATGACAGGCATTGAAAAAATTAATTATGGAGTTTGCTTTCTTTGTGGCAAAATTTAGCTACTGGGCAAAAAAGTGCCCTTGTCTTGACTGCTTGACAGGATGCTGTATAATCTGGACATGCAGGACCCATAGGAAGGTGGCCAATGAACTTTGCAAGGCAAGATGGTCCTTTAGGTTCCTGCTTCACAGAAAAAATTGCCAGTCATTCTACAGGACATGAGAGAAGCAACTTAACAACTTTATCAGAATGGGTGGAACAGTCTTTAAATTTTCCTGCTTCACTGAGAGCTATGCCAGAGACTCTAGGCCTTTAGGCTGAAGATAGATGGCCCAACATTACAGAGGAACTTTGGATAACTGTCTAGGCTGCCAGATGTCTCTGTCATTTCTAGAACTATGAAGGTTTCTTGCCATTCACTTCCTGTTTACTCAGGTAATATTATATTCTTCTGGGGCCTTTGATGGAGTTGAAGATTAGATAGTTGTAATTATAGTTTTCCTTAGTCATGATAGAAGATAAATTAGATATAAAACTTTAGACTCACAAAAATAGGATAGATGATAGGATATTTTCTTTAATGTTGACAAATACAAATAGACTAGATACTGTAACTGTAATTCTTGCTTGATTACTATTTTGTTATATATAACTTTACTATGTTGAAGTTACAATCTTCCTTTTTGATTAGACAGAAAATGGAAAGTGCTGTGGGATCTTTCTGTATGCTATGAATGTGTGGCTTTCATTGGATAATAAACAAAACTGTTTTCGCCTATGGCAAGAAAGCTTACAGCCAGGTGGGAAACTCAAGCAGCGATACAGAGAGAAGGGCAGAGTTGGGAGAGATGCCAGGCCTTGGCTGAAGGAGCAACAAGATGACAGCAGACCGGTAGTGCCACGGCCACGTGGCAACATATAGATTAGTAAGAGTGGGTTAATTTAAGATGAAATAGTTAGCTAACCAGAAGCTAAAGCCACGGACCATAGGGTTCATAATTAATATAAGCGTCTGAGCAATTATTTTATAAGCAGATGCAGAGCTATAAGTTATTGATCTCTGGTTACAGCTGATGAGTGGTTGCAATTATTTGAAAGATTTATATGGGTATTTATTTCTTTTGAGAAAAAAATCATGAATGCTAACTTCCACAAATTGGCTGTAATTTCCAGTAAGAATCCTAGTTAATACAGTGACTGAGAATTGTGACGAGTTAGTCCTTTGGAAACTGTCCTGGTTACTGATCAGGGTTTTAAGACATCAGGGTTATCAGTTAACCTTGGCAGCCCTACAACCGTGGCTTTTGTACTTTATTGAAGTAAATAAAGAGGATGTTCCTTATAAGATAAAAAGAGAGTATAGGGGGGTTATTCACTCCTCTGCAGATTTTTATTCTTTAATAATTTTCTGTTCCAATTTTCCATTGTCAAAAGACAAGGTAGTGTTGACTCCACTTTTCCTCCCATGGCTTAAATGAGGTTAGGTTAGGTAGCTCCAGCAGAAGCCTCTATACTGAAACACAAAGGGTCAATTTAATTAGGGTGCACATAATTTTTAATTAAAAATTATTTTACTGCTTTTATTAAGTAATTAAAATTTACAATGTGATTTCTCACAAATATTTATTAATATTAAGTTGTTTCTGGCACACAGCAGTAAATAGCAAACAACTGCTTCACTCTGCATATGTAATTAGAGTGACTAAGTAATTATATTTTTCTTTAAGTATAGTGGACACCATCATATTTTTCTAAGCTTTGGTTCATTTTTGTTTCCATTAGTGAATGTTTCATAGAAGCTAAGATAAAGGGCATGCATTAGTGAAAAAGAAAAATGCTTCTTTTACTGAGATTTTGAGAAATACAAATAAATGCCATGTGTCATGTTCACATTCTCATGTGACTCTTTTTTGTCAGTATTCTATTCTTCATCTATTGGTGTTGTACCATGCATGCCATTAGTAAATGCTTGTTATTAAAACATTTAAGAATATATATATTTTGACTGAAATGCTTCATTTTATGCATTTAGACTTAATTTAAACTGAAACACAGAGTGGTTGTGTCTGTTCACTATATTAGTTTTGCCCTGTTCTTGTCATATCCTTCTCTCTGCTTTTTCCTCAGTTCTGATTCAGTTTCTTGCACTCCTCTTTATCATTTACAAATGCCCTTTAAGAATTCCCAGTGAACAGGCTTCGTGCCATATGCGGGGACTTCTATGCATTTGGATTTACAATCCTCACCCACTGAGGAGCTCAGCATCAGATGGAGGGAGAGCTGTGTCAACATGATGCTTCCTCCCAAAATAAAGGAGAATGAAAGAGGACGGAGAAACAACACACCCAGGGGACCTTTGTTATTCTTCCCATCACAGAGATGAAGGGTTGCCCATGTGTCTGTCGTGGGGGTAAGTAGTTGTGCAGCATGCTGAGGGACCTTCCCTAGGGACTGTCTCAGACAATAGAGGCAGAAGTCAGGTGTCCAATCTAAGTGGAATATTCTGAAAATGAAGCCTGCAATTCTTGCTTGAAGCAACATAACCAAGGGGAGCTCACCTGGATGCTGTTAGAAATAAGTTTGTAGAAGGAATAAAGTTGGGGCTAAACAAAGAGTGACATCATGGCATGTATTTAACTGGATCAGATTTTTCATCCACATGAAAAAACACCCTCATGAATAAAGACATGTTCTTTTAAAAAGGGTGGTTTTGGGGCCATCATACAATAGACAGTGATCTCTGAAAGAAGGGAAATTATGAAGCAAGCTTTACATATTCCTGGGCTTACTGCTTTGAGAGACAGTCAGGCTACGGCTTGAGGAGGAGGGACCCGGTGGACTACCTGCACTGTGGACATGGGAATGGGGAAGATGAAGGAGTTTGATGGGAGGATTAATTGAAAGCACAGCAGCCTAGAGAGAGAAACTGCAGAGGGCAAGCAAGCCTTGAAAAATAAGCCGAGTGGTAGTGAACATGCCTTTGTGAGGAAACCATTCAAGGCCAGAGATATAACTGAGATAAAAGGGCCAAAGGTGTAAGAGGTCTGAACTGCTTGGCCAGAGGTTTCCTGTTCCTCACAGCCCAGGCTGGATGAATCTTCAGACTTTACGTGTCTGTGGAAGTATGCTCAGAAGAATCTTGCTTCAGTAGGCAAGTTGTTCAGCTCCATCCCCAAATGCTGCTTGTACCCTTGCCTAAAATGTCTTGAGAATAATCCTAAAAGAATCAACATGTTTGATGCACCATAGCCCAGACTTATAGAAAGCATGTCCCTGTCCAACCAAGGGAGGGAAGTCAGTATTGTGGAATGCCTACTGGGACTTTGATTGCTGGAGACATAATGACCAAGAATAGCAGGAGATTTTGTATATTTTATTCCATGTGTTAGTGACTGTCCTGCTATTGTCACCAAGTACCTGGTGAGAAACAAATAACAAAGGAAGTGTTTGTTTCAGATCATGGTTCAAAGGTACATTCTGGTGGGTGAAGTATGGAAGGAAGCAGGAGCTTGAGATGGCTGGTCACATTTAGTTCTCTGTCAGGAAGTAAGGGGCGATGAATGCTAATGTTCAGCTCACTTTCCGTGTTTCTACCTTTAGTCCAGTACTCCACCGAAGTAGCAAGAGTCTTCCCTGTGCAGTTCAGCCTCGCTGGGAGCACAGAGACATACCCAGAGGTTTGCATAGATCAAACTAATCTCAGTGAAGCAGATAAGGGAGAATAAGGAAGATTAACTGTCACGTATTGCTACAGTCCAACATGACGCATTCTGCAAAGGCCGCCCTGACACCAGCAGTGAGCCTGGGAGAACTACCACACTTGAAGATGAGCCTGGAAAAGTAGAACATATAGAATCATCTCCCAAAATGATGGTGTAAACAGGGAATGAAAAACAAGACATTATGAGAGAATGAGATATCAAGGGAAGCACAACTCCATGAAGCTACTCAACAGGAGTGGTCAGAGAATCTGATTCACTGTGTCATGAAAGAAAACCAAATGGAAAATAAACGTCTGTCCATGATCAAAACACAAAGTAAACTAATGCAGAGATGCCTGAGGTCCTGCCCTGGACAGCATAAGAATGGGATAGAAAACCAGAGATTACACGGCATGGCCTAGAACATAAAAAGAAAAGGAAAAAAAAATAAAACAATGAAACAATACTCAAATGAAGCCTGTACTTGAACACCGTAGGGGGCTGTATGGGAGTAAAAATCTTGAAGAGCATATGTGTAATAGTTATGCTTGGTTGTCAACTTTATTATATATGGAATTAACCAAAAACCCAAGTCACTGAGCACAGATGTGATGGATCTTTAGTTACTTGGATTATTTGAGATAGGAAGACCCACCATAAGTTCATATCACTTGATGTTGGAAGACCCATGTTTAATCTGAGCCACATCTTCTCATGGCAGCCTATATAAAGAACAAGGGATAAAGCTGTTTGTGTTACTGGCAAGGTAATTCTTTCACTGGCACCAGAGCCTACTTCTGCAGGATTGTGGAATACACTGAAGACCAGGTGAGACATCCAGCTTTGTGGACTGCATAACTACTGAGTTCATGAATTTCCATTGGTAGAAAGCCATTATTGGGCTAGCTGGACCACATTCTATAAGCTACTCTACACATTCGAGTATAATATGTATATTATATATGCATTCTATCAGTTCTGTCCTTCTAGAGAACTCTGACTAATATAACATGCCAAGCTGAAAACAGTATCATCATCGATAACAGCCAGCAAAGGAAGCTGGATGGGACACATTTGAAAAGAATGAAAAATCATAGATGGGAAAGACGAAAAGCTGGCTTGAGTGTAAAGCATGTGTTGTCCCTGAAAGGAAAGGAAAGAAACACTAGGTAAAAAAACAAAAACAAAAACAAAAAAACCCTTAAAGATTAAGAAGACTTCTCAAAGACAAAAGATCTGGATTCTATTCACTAATTATTTTACTTTTAAGACCCAACTGTAAATGGGTCTCTTCCAGAAAGCTGCTGACTCACTCCACGCTGAACTTGCTTCCTTCTTATGGCACAGATGGGCATGTGCTGGGACGCATCTAGCCCCTAATTGTTAGGCTGGCTTTTGCTGTTGTTGTTTTTAGTTGGATAGTTAAGCAGTTTTATGAGGACCGGGGCTGCATCTTTCTCCTTTATAGTCCCTTTTGCATTTTGCTGTGGACTCTGCTCAGAGCCAGTTCAGTGGAAATTATGGAACAAATGAATGAAACGCACATTTTCTTTGTGCCTTTTCAAAGCAGTGGCCTCTGGGTACTGATTTGGCAGTGCAGTTCTGTAACTGAGGTTGCCACTTAGCCCTGTGTTACTGACTTTCTGTTGCTCTCTTGAAGGTAAGTGAATAACTAGAGAAGAACAAATATTTGGTCAGGGCATTGGAAGTTAAGATTTACTTTTTGTTTCTGTGTCCCTATTGCCAAATATTCTAAGTCAATTAAAGACACAGGTACTGACTTAGAATTCTGGAGAAGGAACAGGGCACTCAAGTCCCAGTGTAGGCCTGATGCTAGCTTATTCTGTGCCTTCAGGTAGGTCAGTTGATTTTTGCTCTTCTGTGCCTTAGAGCTAGCATAGTTCCTGTCTGATTATAGACACTTAATAATTATGTTTAGAATGAAAGAATAATTAAGCTCTGCTTCCTCCTAGGTAAAATGAGGGGATGGCACTCTCACGGTCTCTAAATGCTGTTAGCATCATAAAATGAGAAAGTAGCTGCTTGCTCCTGGTTGGTGAGCATGTGTGCTTTGGGTTTCAATAGCAGCCACGCTGCAGAGGCCTGTTGTTTTTATGGAAGTCGTGTGTCCCCACATGTGCTGTTTACACGTTCCATGTAGATTTTAATGTCCATCCCAACTTGCACAACTTCTGAGAACAGCCAGACAAAAAGTCCAGAGGGCACACTGAAGGATTCTTACAGAAGCTTATAGCCTGTCTCCTTTGGCTAATTTGCAAAAGCATTTTTTGATTTAAAACAGAAGGAGGGAGAATCCCTGGGAGAAAACGCAGATCCACTGATGTTCCTTCTGGAGTGAGTTATGAGCTGGAGCCCCAGATGGATTACAGATGAAGGTTAAACTTGGAGACACTAATTTATTGAAAAGGTAATGATAATCAAAGGACAAAAAGTGCCCCGAGTGCTGTGTCCGGGTGTCCTCACTTGCACCACACTGCCTAATATTTTAAGGGAATTTCTCTGGAAGGGATTTGTTCATCGGTAGAGTCAATGTCACATAGAGGTAATGTCAACTGCTTAGTAAGGAAAATATACCCCCTTTGGAAACAATAGAAACTACATTCTAGTTAAATCCTGTAATTAGACATTCATACAATGGGTAAAATTTAAGGAATACATTCCATACTGAAAAACTTCCAGAATAATAGAACTGTTTTGGGAAAATGCAATCCAAAGACCACTTGGTGTATTATGGAAAACATCTTTGCATACAGTGAGTACAGTGATGTTTAGTACTTTCATTACACTGACTTGAATGTGCTCATTGTGCTCACATTTTAACATTTCTGGAATCATGTCATAAACAATAGAAGCTGATAACTGCTGTGGCCTAGGAGAGATACAAGTTCAACTGTCACCACAGCCACACTGTTGTGTTTCTGGTGGTGTCTCTCAGCAACCAGTATTTCAGAGGTTGAGTCACTACATTTAAGAGCTTCTGTATGAGGAATATGAGTTCTGATACTTTTATGAAAATCTATTTTTTTTATATTCCAGAGTAGGATCAAAAGGCCTTTTCATTTATGCTCGAAGACTGAGGACAGTGATAGGGGAAACATCTGCAACACTCTTTTCAGAGGTGCTTAGGAGAGAATACAGAGAGGAGAAAATATGGAAATACTTGTGAATTTTCCAGAGATCAGTACAGTAGTGCTGATTTTTAAATTCTCTTTTCTACTCTCATACAAATTCTGGCAAGCAGGACGTGTGCCCACAGAGATCTTGATGCTGTTGTCTGAGATGTGGTAAAGAGGTTGTGTCATGGGAGCCTTGCAAAGGACCCTTTAAATCACAGTCATAGGATGCCTGAAGCTATTACTTTAAATGTGAAGTATGGTGGGTAGATGAATTAATGGACCTACTTCATGGCTTTGCTATATCCAACTCCTTTCTATTGTTGCTTCATACCAGGAGTTGGAATTGATTAATTCAGCCCTAGGACCTAGCTGGCATTGTGATACACTCTAACCAAAGAAACTGAGTGACAGAGATGGCATGTTACTTATGAGACTGGGCTTTAAGCGGCTGTGCCTGGTGTCACTATATAGAAAATTATGAGACAGTTCTATGGAGAGTGAATGACCACACAGAGAAGAGTAAAGTTGCCCTCAAGTTTTCTAGAGCACTTAATCATGAACAGCAAAGTTGACTCACTAGACTAACAGGCTGAGCCAAGATAAGGACGATAGAATGGCCTACCTGAACTGTAGGCTGGTTATGAGCAAGAGAAAAGTTAGTTTAAATCACTGACATAGCGGGGTGATTTGTTACACAGCAATAGCTAACTGATACATGAGGGCAGCATATGCTTCTGACATAAAGCAGGTCAGCTTGAAATTGGCATCATGATGTTTTTTCTTAAGTGATCTAAATCCCCGGAATCCCACATATCATCTATTTCTGCATTTCCTTGGAACAGAAGCACTGAAATTCTGTATGACAGGCTGCTCTTGAGATATTTTCAACTTTGTTGGAATCAGGATTTGCCAGAAATGTCGTGAGACAGCTTGTTTAAGTGAGATTTCCTGCTCGATTTCTTTTTTTAAAAGAAAAGGAGAAAGCAAAAGTAAAAACTAATGATTTTTTGGATGGAGTTTATCTGTGCTGGACTCATTTGGACATTGGTGTAGTAGAGCCAATGTACGTAGACCATGGAGTTCCTAGGGAACTTCAGCAAAATCCTGAATGACCTGAGAATTCTCTAGCTTGAATTAGGAAGTGTGATTTTTTAAGTTAACAATACAGACATCACAGATCAATCTCTTGTTCTCCATAAATGTTCTGTTTACAGATTATTGCTTTCCTGTGGCTGTTAATTACTGGGAGACTGTCATTCCATGTCTTTTCAGGCTCCCACGTGTACTCTAGTTCTATCCAACGTAACTATTTGGTTAATATTCCACATTTCAATTTTTCCAACTCAAACCAAGAAGCTAGAGAAAGGCAAGAATAAAACTTAATCTATAGGTGTGCATTTAGAAAAAGAAGGGAAAAAAAGCAGAGGATGAATATGTATGAACCTCATTTAAAATGCCATTTTTATGAGAAGGGGAAATATTGGAGTCTCATTCTCCGTTTACATATTTTCAAAACACCACGTGGACTGAATGGGACCAAGAGTCTGAATGTGCTGGCTGTGGTGGGTGTGTGAGTGTGTCAGTGTGGAGACAAGTTGGTGGTATGATTCTTCTAGGGTTTGTGGGTAGGAAGACACACAGGGGCTCAACAATAGGGAGAGGCACATATTCTCTGGCGAACTGTTTCCAGTAGGAAATTGGGCACCCTCTGTACCTTCTTTTGAGGTCAGTACTGTGGATCTGAGGGACTAAGAGTGCACAGGCCATCATTGCTCCTCAGTGTGCCAAAGAATGGGCTTGCATTTGTCCTTCTGGTACCTTCCCTGAGCCTGCACTAAAACCAGGGGTAGTGATATGAAAAGGCGGGAAACGCCAGTGCATATACTAGCTATAGGGATTTTAATTCAGCCCGCATTTGGTTCGCTCCCTACATTCTCAGGCCTGTCTGCAGTCGTCCCTGGGAGGTTAAGTAAGAAATGGAAGATAATGGTGCTTCCCTAACACCACAACTCC
This sequence comes from Peromyscus eremicus, assembly GCF_949786415.1. Lineage (NCBI taxonomy): Eukaryota > Metazoa > Chordata > Mammalia > Rodentia > Cricetidae > Peromyscus > Peromyscus eremicus. The sequence goes on from NC_081435.1 coordinate 15,862,564, forward strand.
AGGGCTTATCCAACTACGGAAAAAATCACACATGTGCATAGGACATATGTCAGGGGAATTGTGTTCTGAACAGAAGTTCTAGTTAAGGAAGGAATCTGTCATGTTCCTCTTTGGGCATCCCTGTTTTTAGCAAAACATGTATGCTCGAGGATTTTTGAAAAGTGCCACACCGTGCCCTATAGTATAACATCATTTGCTGTCACTATAAGCTGACTACCAAACTATGCATTTCTACCTTTCAAAGATCACAGGGAAGGACTGACAGGCACAAAATAGTTCTCTCAAAGAAGGTGCCAGGGTGTGGGGGGGAATCAAAGGCGGGGAGTGGGGGTGGGGTCCTGACATCTTGTACTATAACACATGTATTTACTAAATGAACTAAACACATTAAACTAAACTAAAAACCATTAAAGTGGTTAAATAAGAACATTCATTTATAAGAGCATTCCTCTCATACCATAAGCACGGAAACAAAGGCATTCATAATTAGCCTTTATTTTCTGATCAAAGAAATAACTCATTTTAAAAGAAACTGCAGCATGTTCTTTCTATTTTCCATGACATTTTCCCTGTGTGTCCTCTTCTCCATCTCAGCTTTTTTCTCCTTTCACCCCTGCACTTTCTCAATTCCATTCATGCATGTGTTCTCTAAGGCTGCCCTTTGACCCCTTGTCTGCTTACTGGATATGTTAACTCATCCACGTAGACGCCAAGATGACAACTGGCTAAATCTCTATCTCCAGTTGTACTTTGTGCTTTATTTTCTGATATCAGAAAGGCATCTCTGCATGTGTCTTCCACAGGTTTGAGTTCAGTTTTTCTGGACTAAAATTCATTTCTCTGTGTTCAATGGGATGGAATGTTCTCCCTGGCTTCCGGTTTGGGACCGAAGATTTCTCCACTCCGCAGTGATCACGACTGAAGGCCCCAGTGTGTCCTTGACTTTTTAGTTTTCCATGCTCCTCACCCTCCCTGACAGCCACACAGTCTTCCTTGCTGAAATCTTTTGGATCTTTGCTTCTGTTTTTGCTTTACTTAGTTCAGTCTGTTGTCACAAATAGACTGAGTGGTTTCAATAATTATCATTTATATCACTGGGCTGGTGATACAGGCTGGGAATCATAGCTATTGGAAGACTGAGGCAGGAGGATTGAAAATTAAAGGCCATCTGAGTGAGTTTAAGACCACACTGGGCAATTTAGTGAGAGGTCATCTCAAGCTAAAACATAGAAAGAGGGCTGGTAGTATATTGTCTAGTATGGCCGAAAGCAAAGAGAAGCAAGCTCTCTTCCAGCTCTTCTAACAAGGATACATGTTTTATCAAGGGACTGCTGACTTTTGGACCTGTTTACTTTCTGAATTCAGCTCTTAAGGCTATCAAATTAGAGACTAGTCTCCATTGTGTGAATTCAAGAGAAGCATTCTGTCCTTAAATATTTTCATGTGTACATTTTCATTTCAAATTCCTTCAACTAAAGTGCATGGGAAAAGGAGTTACTTCTTTTCCTTACTAAGAATGTGTATCTACTGGTTTTGTTTGATTTATGGTATTTATGTTTGAAATGCACAGTTTCAACCTTTCCCCTTTTAATCAGCACCAACAATTTCCCTTTTGTCAGTGTGATGATCAGCCATGGGAGACAGAGTAGACAAAGACTCGTCTGGAGAGTTAATAAAAGAAGTCATCAATATCTAAAAGTAATGAGAAATAAGCATAAAGATATGCAGAAAACTCTCTTGAGGCAAATCAGTGTTGTGGCTCATGCTTGTGCACTCCCACAAGTGTTAAGTGATATTTTCTCTATGTCACACACTTATAATCTAGGAGCTGGGGATGGGCACAGAAGCCCAGCAGCAAGCCTGTCCCTGTGTATTTTCTACTCAAGTTCAGAGAAATAGATGGTAAGTAGGTAAGCCAACAAAGAAATTGTAGATAGACGGAAGTGCTACAGAAAATCATGTAGGATGGTATGCGCAGAAAGGTATAGGGATAAAATGTAGCCAGCAAGGTCAAGTCCGATTCAGAGGCTCTTTGACTCCTGAGTAGCCTATATTGAGAATTTGGTCCCCAAGTGTGATGACTTGGGAATAGGTAGGCCTTTATGGTAGGGTCACAGGTGTTGGCAGTCTCTCATTGGAAAGGAACACTGAGTAAGGAGTTAAATAGTCTGAGTGTAGAGCTGGAGGACATTATGACAAGTGAATTAAGTCAGGTACAGGAAGACAAATACTGCATGATCTCAACTTATGTGAGCAACGTGAAAGAGGTGATCTCAAACAAACAAAGCAAAAAGGGTAGCTGCCAGAGGCCTGAGGAAGGCAGATGAGGGGGGCATGTTGATTAAAGGGTCCAAGTAGACTGGAGGGATACAATCATCTGTTGTCTTACATTCAGACCACCAGTAGTAATAATGCCTATCAGAACATTGCTGAAAGAGTAGATATTTTTTTTTTTAATTTTTATTTTGCAATACAATTCAGTTCCACATATCAGCCACAGATTCCCTTGTTCTCCCCCCTCCCGCCCCCCTCACCCTCCCCCCCAGCCCGCCCCGATTCCAATCTCCTCCAGGGCAAAGCCATCCCCACAGACTGAGATCAACCTGGTGGACTCAGTCCAGGCAGGTCCAGTCCCCTCCTCCCAGGCCGAGCCAAGGGACCCTGCATAGGCCCCAGGTTTCAAACAGCCAACTCATGCAATGAGCACCGGACCCGGTGCCACTGCCTGGATGCCTCCCAAACAGATCAGGCCAATCAACTGTCTCACCCACTCAGAGGGCCTGATCCAGTTGGTGACCCCTCAGCCATTGGTTCATATTTCATGTGTTTCCGTTCGTTCGGCTATTTGTCTCTGTGCTTAATCCGACCTTGGTCACAACAATTCTCGCTCATATAAATCTTCCTCATTCTCGCTAATTGGACTCCCAGAGATCCACCTGGGGCCTAGTCATGGGTCTCTGCATCCAGATCCCTCAGTAGTTGGATGAGGTTTCTAGCACGACAATTAGGGTGTTTGGCCATCCCATCACCAGAGTAGGTCAGTTCGGACTGTCTCTCGACCATTGCCAGCAGTCTGTTGTGGGGGTATCTTTGTGGATTTCATTTTATTTCTTACCACAAAAAAAAATGTAAGTTTGTGTGATGATGGATATGGTAATAACCTTGACTGAACTTTCCTTTAAAGTATACGTAGATCAAAACATCACATTGTACCCCATATATAAGCAAAATTTCCAGTTGTCATTTAGCAGCAAAGTAGTTCTTTCAGAAGCCAAGTCTGACCCCATCTGACGCTCTCTGACTTCCTGTTTGAATATATAAACTCTTCTCCTTACACATGTTCCCACTGCAGTAAATCATTTGTCATCTTCTCCCTGGAGCTAAGAGATGGCAGCCCCAGTGTCATGACCTTTAACTCCCTGAACTGTGATCTACATCATCAAAATTCACCTAAGTTCTTTATAAAGTTAGTCTGGTCTGGGTATTTTGTTATAGTCACAAGAAACAGAAGCCTTTTCTGATGAGCTGAATAGTAAAAGAAGCCAGTTATAGGGAAAGCTGAGTGTAGAGGCCCACAGCCTGGGTTACTCTCCAAACAAATCTCAGACATGAGCATGGTGCACATGAGAGGCTGCTACATGAAAGCTTCCCTCAAGAACAAAAAGAAACAGCTTGGCTGTGATGAACATCATGAGTCAAAGGGCACTGGATGGATGACCTTGGGAATGACCTTCACAAAGGTAGTGTGTTTTGCTCTCCACAAACACGACTTTTCTGAATGGACTAGGTAACATCCCAACAGAGCCCTCTGTTTCCTCAACACACACATTTCCAAGGACCAAAATTGGAGTCAGATGGCTAAGCAGAGAATGAGAGAGGAATTTGCCAGGGAAGAGAAGAGCTAGGTGAATCAACATTTTCCTAATTGGTTTCCAGAGGCATTTGTCTATGCAAGAATGAGATGTTTGATATTCTAGCTGAGTGAGTTCTTGATTTCAGGTCATCAATTATGATAATAGAACAAATCAAAAAGTTTGCAGCAAACAGAAATTCTTCATTTCCTGGCTTCTACTCAACTTTATTGATTGGACCATGGGGTATGACCATAAATTTCATGTGGAAATGTTATAAAGTATTTTTTTTCTTCTGGGATACTTATTCTTTCTCATTTCAAACAGTTCAATGTGCCAGGGCCCAGGTAGATCACTCACCCAACCCTCTTCTCTGCCTGTGTACTGGGCCAGGAGCTTCACAAATAAAGGCAGCTTCACTCTTGGTATGAGGGAAATGCCAAAAGAATCTGGTGTATACAATTTCTTATTCTTTCAAAATATCTCTTCCATTTATTTTAAAAAACAGTGAAATTGTAACCATTACAATACATTTTTCAGAGTCTAAAATCACAGGCTCCATTGTGTAGAACTATTGTATTCCCCCAAAATAAATGAAGGCTTGTTTATATGACTCATACATCTCTAAAGCAGGTTCACTTTAACATACACCAAGAAACAGTAGGCAATATTTAATATTGAAGAAGATCTAAGACCAAAGTTCAAGGTAGGCAATACTTAGAAGTGTGTGTTAGTGAATCACTTAACTTCGATGAAAAAAATTCTCTCTCTCTTGTTCCAGAATTCACCCAAGGTTACATTGAGAGTATAAAGCTGTGTAAAAAAGGTAAAAGCACCAAATAAATGTAAACTATTATAAATATAATCTATAGGTTAGTAGAGATTGGTTTTTAAGGTCTATTTCATCATTTTGGAGGGGTTAGAATTCTGAAATAATTTTGCAAAGCAAAATTCTTGACCTTTGTATAAATTTGAAACACAAGAAAAACACTGTTGAGTAGGTACTGTGCTGAAGGAGATGCTGAGTGCTTTGTAGGTTTTCATTTTATTTTCAGTTTAGCTGGGTGAGATAGTTGTGCCTACAATACAGTGATTATCATTAATTAGTTTATTCCCTCTCTGTGTCACATGTTAGTTACAAGTAGTTTTCCAGGCTCTATCAGTCACATTTATTCAGTCTAGTATTTGTACTTGCTGATTCTACCAGTGCTGGGCTTTAGATATAATGAAAAAAGGAAAATGGGAGATAGGAGCCTGTGCCCTCATTTAAGAAGAAACTGCTCTCTCTCTCTTCTCGTTTTTCTTGCAGACATCATTTTCTGACACTATATTTTTTGTTCTAATGTTCTTCTTTGTGCACATTGGGTTCCAGCATGAACAGATATCGTCAAGTTTCTGTTCTCCAACAGAATTCCTATCTGAGACAGATGTCTTGACCCTTTTCCCCTCGTTTTTATTAGCTCCTGGAAAATATCATATGATGTATTTTGACATATTTACCCTTCCCCCAACTTCTCCCAGATTCACCCACTTAACTACCTACTCAACATTGTATCCTTTTATGTTAAAAAAAAAATCACATCAAGCCCAGTTTGTGATGTCCATGTATTCTTGGATTTGTGGCCTTTCACCAGAGAGTAATCAACCTCCCCGGGGCCACACCCTTAAAGAAAACTGCCTTTCCCTCCTTACACAGGCATAAGGCTTTGTGACCAGCTCCCCTCTTACCATCTGGCTTGAGCTTACACAAGTCTTGTATATATGCTGTCTCAATTGCAGTGAGTTCACAAGCACAACCATCATTGTGTGTCTAGAAAATATTTCCTCATAGTCATCTACTGCATCTGATTCTTAAAGTATTTGTGTTTCCTCTGCTGAAATGATCCCTTGGCCTTGGGAGGAGGAGACAGGATATGTATATTAGAGGAGAATTGTAGCTAGAATTTTCCTTCCTGGCCCACAGTCAGGACAAATCTCTGACATCCACCAGTCCCACAGCTGCTCAGACCCAACCAAGTAAACACAGAGACTTATATTGTTTACAAACTGTATAGCTGTGGCAGGCTTTTTGCTAACTGTTCTTATATCTTGAATTAATCCATTTTTATAAATCTATACCTTGCCACGTGGCTTGTGGCTTACCGGCATTTTTACATGTTGCTTGTCATGGGGGCGGCTGGCAGTGTCTCCCTCTGCCTTCCTGTTTTCTCAATTCTCCTCTCTGTTAGTCTCGCCTATACTTTTTGTCTGGCTTCTGGCCAATCAGTGTTTTATTTATTGACCAATCAGAGCAATTTGACATACAGACCATCCCACAGCACCCCCTCCCTTTTTTTTTTTTAAAGGAAGGTTTTAACTTTTACACATCTCCAAAGTCAACTTGGTATATTTGGGAATTTGGGTGTAGCTTTTCTTACTATTTCCTGTTGGGGGGGGTGTATCTTATGGGGACACAAAGAAAATTTTAGGATTATGGAATAGTCCATGAGGGTGTATCATCTGAGCCAGTTGCCTTGAAACGGTTCTGAATGTTGGATCATCTGGGCCATGGTGTCATCGGAGACCTTTCAGGGGGTCTTGGCTGGTCAAACCTGATGTATCTTAATCTGGAACAAATCCATAGCCTCTGGCTTTCTGTGGAAACAAAAGCAGAGCCTCCTTTCCAAAGCAACATATCCTTACATCTAAATTTTGAAGTCAAGGTACCTTTAAAATATATATTTTGGCATAACTCAACAGCTTTTGTAATCAAATGGTTTTTTTTAATTACGAATATCAAAGAGAACATAATCTAGATTCTCTGTGTGGTAGCCATCTTTACGTGGCTTATTTTTTTTATTAGCTTGAGCCTATTGCTTTAAACTGCAGCCTTCTAAGACTGAAATGGCGCTGACACTGTGGCTGCTGGCTCAGCCCACTTTAGCTTTCCAACATGGCAGTGGTACATTTTCCTCCAGCTCTGGGAGCCATCAACTCTCAGAAATAGTGGGTCTATGTTTCTATCAAAGCAGTGTGTAGCCCAGAAACCTCTTTTTTTGTTTTGAACTAGCAAAGACTAGATCCAACACACAGCTTAATTTGCCACTTGTAGAGGCCCAGGTTAATGTGTCACTTGCAGAGGCCTCATTCCCGCCATACTGCAGTTCGAGCACGCATGCCAGGAACCTGCAATAGTAGCTCAAACACTCAAGCTGCTGCTAACTTGAAAGAGACAACTAGGAACTGTTTTTAGCTCCGTTTTAGAATCTTTTTACTCAGGTTTTAGGTGGAAACTCTTGCCCCACATTGGTCACCATTTGTAGCTAGAATTTTCCTTCCTAGCCCACAGTCAGGACGAATCTCTGACATCCACCAGTCCTATAGCTGCTCAGACCCAACCAAGTAAACACAGAGACTTATATTGTTTATAAACTGTATAGCTGTGGCAGGCTTCTTGCTAACTGTTCTTATATCTTAAATTAATCCATTTCTATAAACCTTTACCTTGCCACATGGCTCGAGGCTTACCGGCATCTTTACATGTTGCTTGTCATGGGGGCGGCTGGCAGTGTCTCCCTCTGCCTTCCTATTCTCTCAGTTCTCCTCTCTATTAGTCCCGCCTATACTTCTTGCCTGGCCACTGGCCAATCAGTGTTTTATTTATTGACCAATCAGAGCAATTTGACATACAGACCATCTCCCAGCAGAGAATTAATGTGCATACTAAGAATATTATATATTTGGACTGAAAGTTTGTAGTCTTTTATTCTTTAGACATTAAGCAGTACCTGTGCCTAGACAGGTTTTAGGACCTATGGGAGGATCCACTACTAGTCTTTTAAATAGTCATAGTGTCAAACCAATCCTAATGACTTATTGTTGTATCAGTATACTAGTGGATCTCTAAACCTTCATCAGAGAAGCTGCTTTCTGCAGTATATGTCTTGGCTTTTGTTACCTTCCTATCTTTATTCTCCCATGTAATTACCCTTTGTTGTTTGCTTTAATTGTTTCTTTTCATTTTTTATACTATAATTTAATTCCATCATCTTCCTCTTCCCTTTCTTCCCTCCAAAGCCTCCAATATGCCCCTCTTCATCCTTTTTCAAATTCATTGTCTATTTTTTTCATTAATTGTTATGTATGTACACACATGTGCACACACACACACATACACACATACACACACACATAATGCTCCCAAATACAGAAGGATAACCTGTTTTGAGACAACAGACTCACTATACAGACAAGGATAACGTTCATCTTATGATACTTCCACAACTGTTTCCTGAGTGGTGGGCTTATAGATATGGCCACCATGCCTTAGTTTTGCAGGGCTAGACATCAGGTACTGGACATCATGCATGCTAGGCAAGTACTTTACCAACTGCGCGATATACCTAGGCTCTTTCCTTTTCGTTCAGTCCTTATTCTCCTGACACTCTAAGTAAGCTGCCACTTATAAGTGAATAATTTCCCTAAGAACCAGAAGTGGTCTTTTTCCATAATTCTATTGCAGATATTAGCCCAAGAGAAGGAGTACAGCTGCTGATGGATAAATATTCATAGATGGGTTGTATTAAAGAAAGCTAGGACTGAGAATTAGCATAAATGCCACTTCCTTTACATCAAATATTAGATTTAGTTTGGACCATTGCTTATCTTCTGCACAATTCCATATTACAATTTTCTACAGTGATGAAAGGAATGGGAAAATATATGAATGGAGAATTTCTGACACACCAAGTTATTTGTAGTGTTTAGTCATCATGAGGTGTATCCCTGTTAAGATGACTGAGCAAAAATTCCCTCCACAAGCCTCCATGGGACTGGACAAGGTCCTCTGCCTAAATGAGACAGTTATGTAGCTTGGTCTGCTTAAGAGGCCCCCTGGCAGTAGTATCAGAATCTATCCCTGGTGCATGAGCTGGCTTTTTGGAGCCCATTACCTATGGTTTGACACCTCGTACAGCCTTAATGTAGGGGAGGGGCTTGGACCTGCCTCAACTGAATATACCAAGCTTTGCTGATTTCCCCATGGGAGGCCTTATCTTGTTGGAAGAGGTAATGGAGTGTGAGTTGGGGGAGAAGGCTGAAAGGTTGGAGGAGGGAAGAAAGGGGGAGCTGTGGTTGATATGTAAAATGAATTAAAAAAATTCTTAATAAAAAAAGATCCCCTCCACAAAGCATACAAACAGGGGTAACATAAGTACTTTGCTCTTGAACTGTGTTGATTTCTCTTTTCTACAAATATCTTCCTGTTGCATTTTAGCAGATGAATTCTCTCAGTGATGCTAACCCTAGTTTGAATACCATCTTATTCTGAAATCCTAATGAATGGTCTACCTATCTCTCCAATCACAATATCTGTTTATGGAACCATTCTAATCTTTAGAAATGAGAACTAATAACTCTAGTGATTGCACTAATCATTCCAGGTGATGGAAATCATATATTCTTCACTTCTCTCCAGAACATTCTCCAATGCCTGCTTACCCAGTGAAGACTGACTCAGGTCCAACTTTCTTCAGGGAACTCAGTCTGAATGTGCCTACCCAAACACATTCATCATTCATTTCTAAACCTTTTTGTATTTTAAATCAGCCCTATTTGTCTCATGCTCCTAATTATTTGAAATGTTTTATCTTTAAAATAAAGTCCTTTAATATCAAAGCAATGGGTTGATTTCTCTGTGGTTCTTGGTATGTAGACAGTGTCTGAAGAAATGACATTAGTTTTCTAGTGAATTCTGAGGACCAAATTGCATGCATCCTAGCATGAATCTTTCTCCCAAGGATACATAGCCGAATGGCATTTATAATTTCTCCCCTGGCATTTCAGAAGGCTTAGTGGATTTTTATTGGATAATTGCGGCAGAAATGACTTCCGTTTCTCACAACCACCATTTGAAAAGTCAAATTTAAAGAGCAAAATGCCTGTCTGTTTGCAGAAATGTCTTTCTTTTGCTCAAGAAAACCCAGACTTTTAGTTCCTTCCACCTGTGCCTGAGAATCTGCCCTCTCTCACTAATAAAAATGATTGAAAAGCACCTTGAAAATATGAAGTGTTATATAAATGCTAACTGAGGCAATAATAAAACAGTAATAATAACTATTTGCAGATAAACGTCACTTTCAGGCCCAGGGGAGACGTTCTGCAGGAGGAAAGCCGAACAGGTCCTGTATGTATCCCTGGGCCATGCTTCACTGTGAATCACACCCTTCTCTTTCCATTTGGATACAGTCATTCACCATAGTCATGAAATAGTACTGGTATGTAAAATGATTGTCATCACCCACACCGTAAAATGCAATGTGTTGCCAAGCCATCCATTCCCTGACAAGTGCCAGGGTGACTTCACTCAACTGATCATTTAGAATATAAATGGATTTAGGGGAGAGTGCACATGATTATTCAGTTCCTGTTGGTCACAGCTCAGCCTCTCATGTAACTGCTGTATCAACTCTAGGCTTGGACTAAAGTCTATCAAAGGGCTGATTAACTAGGGGTTCAGATGACTCATCAGCAAACATCATGAGATTTGAGGGTCTCTGGGATATCTCTTTAGTGTGTGTTTTCCTTTCACCACCTTTAGATACTGAAAATGAAAACAAAGACAGAGAAGATGAGATGCTAAGTAAAGAGTTGGAGAATATAGGAGGAAGAAAGGATTTCAGAGGAAAAACTGCAGACAGATGTAAGAGTACATACATAAGAAACAACAGTGCTGAGTTTTGGTGAGTTGTTTACCTATTAGAGGTGATTATTACCAAGCCTGATGACCTGAGTCTGATTCCTGAGACCCACATGTTAGAGGGAGAGAACTGAGTCGAGCAAGTTGTTCTCTGACCTTTATACACATGCTGTGCTTAAAAACTAAAAACAAGGAGTCAAGCAAACAGAGCAATGCTGTTATGGTATCTACTCAGAGCCTCCTAGGCTATAGAACAGGAGTAAGGCATCCTGGAACACGGTACTGCTGTAGCTGAAGGAAAGGAAGGAGACGTGAAAAAGAAACCCAGGCATGATAAGATTAGAAATGTCCCTGATGACTTTGTCTGACACTGTCTCTTGTCAGTGGATATTTACAACCAGATAAACAGCTCCTCCTACATCTCCTGTTCAGGTACCATGAGGTATACTTCCTAGTTTTCTACACTGCTCCCTCTATCTAACTACAGGCCTCAATAAAACCCACATCATCGATTTACAATGACTGATGACTTAAAACTTCTCCCAAAAGCCGGGTGGTGGTGGCACACACCTTTATTCCCAGCACTCGGGAGGCAGAGCCAGGCGGATCTCTGTGAGTTCAAGGCCAGCCTGGACTACCAAGTGAGTTCCAGGAGAGGCGCAAAGCTACACAGAGAAACCCTGTCTCGAAAAAAACAAAAAACAAAAAACAAAAAAACAAAAAAACAAAACAAAAAAAAACTTCTCCCAATGTGTTTCTTTTCCTTAATCTATTCTGCACAATTTCCATATATACATATATGTGAATACACCCACATGTGGTCATATATATATATATATATATATATATATATATATATATATATGTGTGTGTGTGTGTGTGTGTGTGTGTGTGTGTGTACAATTTATAATAAAAATAGGTTCATGCTGTTATAGAGGCTAAAATTCTTCATTATTTTCAGTCAGAAATCTGAAGATGATCAGGGCCCATGTGATTATTCAAGAGTTTGAGAACATTTGATAATGGTTGCCTCCCATGACTAAATGGTGAGACCCCATTGATGAAGACATAACACATGTAGGTTATAAGACAGAGAAAAGTCAAACTGGAGCTGCCCTGACAACCTTCCCCTTTCTGACAAGTTTTCAAAGTGTTCGAAGATGTTATGCATGGCATTGCTCTTGAGAAAAGACATAAATTGTATCACCCAGCAGTTAACAATACAATACCAAACTCCCAGGCATGAAGTGGCATGAAGGTGATTGGGGCAACCAAGAACTTTTTGATTAACTCTGAGGCCTAATCACAGAATTCATGCCTGGTGTTATAAACTTGATCAAAAGCCTGTGGCTAAGGAGGTCAAAGGTCCTAGAGGGAAACCAACTACTGTTGTTTTACTAAATGAACATGTTGATAGACTACCTTCTCCGTGTTCATGTTCATATGCATAGAGCAGTGCTGCTCTCAGTCTTCACCAGAGAAGCTGCTTCTTTGCTGAATGCAGCAACACAGAGACGCAAACTGGTTAAATTGCTGCGTATCGGTGACTCAAATGTACTCATCCCTAAATGTAGGGTCTTTACCAACTCTTGAAAGCTCAAGGAACACTGAGGAAGAAAGGAAAGAAAGAATATAAAATTCAGAGAATGGTTAGGAATGTTGTGAAATGCTGTAATGTTGACATGGCATGGCCACTGTGCTAGTGAACCGCCTGTGGCTATAGTTGCAATAGAGACAGACCAACGAGGTAGACTGATGAGAACAGTCAACATTACAGCAGGCAGCATCAACTGAAAAATGAATGAATAGGGTGGAGGGGTGGGCTTATTGAGGTGCCTGTGGGAGAGAGAGGAGGGAGTTTGTGGTGGATCTGATCAACACACATTGTATACACGTATGAGTTTGTCAAAGAATAAGTAATTAAAAGACATTCTAGAAAAACTATGAGGACAAGAACACTGAGGTCAAAAGAGGGCATCTCTGTTTCTCCAGTCAGACAGCAAGAATGTTCAGTCTTGCCATTGTTTTGTTTTATACAGGTCTTCAATCAAGTGGATGTCTGCTTCTCTCAGTCTAATAATTCAAGTCACAGTTTTTTTCTAAATACATCTTTGCAGATACCCTGAAGGAATGTTTAGCTAGATATCTAGGTATCCAGTGACCCCACCAAATTGACACATGAAAACCACCATCATAGCGACCATGATCTCTCACAAACATTTTGAGTTTGCATCCTGTATTTCAGTCTCAGATATGTGTCTGTTTTGTCTATTTGTCTTGTTACTGTGACTGACTCGCTGACAAGAAGCAACTTAAAGGAGAGAGGGTTTATTTTGACTTGCCTTTCAAGAAAATGCAGTCCATTATGGTAGGCACAGGATGGTCAAGGCAACAAGAGATAGTTAATTACATTGAAATAGTCAAGAAGCAGAATGAGAGATGGATTCTGATGTTCAGCTAGCTTTCTCATTTTTATGCAGTCTAGGATTTCAGCACATGAAATGGCATTGTCTAAATGTAGAGTGGGTCTTCTCACCCCAGTTAACCTAAACTAGATATAGAGGTTTATCTTCTAGAAGATTCTATATTTTGTCCAGTTGAGAAGTATTTGATTCATCAGTATTAGCCGTAACTCTGTTTGAAGACTAACACTTTAAAGAACAGGACAAGGGCTATACTGAGCATCCTTGCTGTTCCAGCTCCTGGAGATGGCAGCTGTATTGAAGTTGGGACCTACTTTTTGGGTTAGAGGTCAAGTTTCAGGAAGAAGCCTAAGTTTCCTACAGTGATAGGAGAATGTGAGCTTTTATTTATTGTCATAAAATTCCTTGAGATTCATATAAAAGAAAAAAATTTAGTAGCATTTAATCATGTTTGTGGCTTTTGTAGTTGTTAATTATTTTGGTACCTCATACCTAATCATATGAGCAGTACAATCCTTGTGAATGAAGGAACTGAGACAGTATCTTCAGTGTACTTGAAAGAATACAGAAGATGCCTGCTGTCTTAGGGAGAATGACATCAAGAGATGGAATGAGCTATGGCAGTTACAATGACCAGAGAGAGCAGGAACAGCTCATGGCTCTGTCTTCCCCTCTTCCTATCTCCAATATAAACATATGGAATTTAGGCAAGGCCCATGTATTCTATAAGCCAATATTTGAGTAAGTAGACATTATATGTAATATACTTAATACAGTCTAGTAAATATTTATATTGTTTCTTAGGGAATTTCATGCAATGTATTTTGAGCACATTCCTTACAGTTCTTCCCCTTAACTCTTCCCAGATTCATCCCTACCTTCCTGCCCCTCACCTTTGTGTCCTCTCTTTAAAAAATTAAAAACACATTAACTCCAATTTGTGCTTCCATATACTTCTGGATGTGGTGGCATGCACTACAGTGTGGTTGACCTTCTATTAGCAATACACTTAAAGAATATTTATTTTCATTTCCCAGAAGCAACCAACTGCTTTCATATTTAGCTTATGTGATGGTTACCTTTGATTTCCAACTTGACACAACTAAGAGTCACTTAGGAAGAGATTCTCAATGCAGATTTGGATTGGCATGTGGGCATATCTGTGGTAGATTGTCTTGACTAACTTAATTGATATGAGAAGATCTAGCCTGGCACTAATTCCCAGTCTTGGGTTCCTGAACTCTATGAATGGAATTTTTTTCCGATTACAAGAAAGAAAACAAATGAACAAGTGTGAACTTATTGCTCTCTTTTACTGATGATAGATATGATATGACTAGCTGTTTGAAGTTCTTGCCTTCACTTTTTCACAAGAACGGGCTGTAGCTTGAAACTGTAAGCTGAAGTAAACTCCTTATTCTTTTAAGTTGAATTTGTCATATTATTTTATCATATCAACAGCAATAATCTAGGACAATATTCACTTTTACTCATTATATAAGCATACTTGTTTTTATTGTAGATAAAGTTATTTTGGTCTAATTGTATGATGTGAGGTACAGCTGTTATTTTTCTATGGCTAGTGCTTTTCCTGCCATTTCCTTTTATTATATTTTATTTTATTCTTCTTTCATATATTACATACTGGCTTCAGTTTTCCATCCTTCCTCCTCCAGTCTCTCCCATCTACTTCCACTCTCCTCCAGATCAGCTCCCTTCTACCTCCTCTCAGAAAAGAACATATCTCCCAGGGACATCAGCTAAACATGGCTAAAAAGCTGAAATAAGGTCAGGTAGATACCATCACATCAAAGCTGAACAAGTCAACCCAGTGTCAGAAAAGTGTCCCACAAGCAGTCAAGAGAGTCAGAGACAACCCTTGCTCCCATTTTTAGGAATCTCACAAGAATACCAAGTCACTCAGCCATAACATATATGCAGAGGTACCTAGGTCAGACTCCTACAGCCCCCTTGATCTTTACTAGTCTCCATGAATCCTGGTCAGTTGATTCTGTGGGCCATGTTCTCTTGGTATTCCTGATGCCTCTGGTTCCTCAGATCCTTCCTCCCTCTCTTCCACAGGACTCTCTGAGCTCTGATTAATGTTTGGCTGTGGGACTCTGCATCTGCTCACATTAGCTGCTGGATGAAGTCTTTCTGGTCCCTTTGATGATGATTGTGCTAAGCTTTGGTCTCAGAACACTCTGAAGGCAGGGGAAACTGTAGGTCCAAGGTTTTGTGGCTATGGTGATGTCCCAATTCAATCCCTCCACTTGAGGCCCTGCCTGGTTATAGAAGATGGCCAGTTCAGGCTCCATGTCCTTCATTACTAGGAAGTCTTTGCTAGGGTTGCTGTTATAGGTTCCATGGAGTCTATGGAGATTCCATTGTACCAGGTTTCCACTTCTCCCCTAAAATGCTCCTCAAAATTTCAGTTGTTTCTCTGCCACACTTCTGATCCCTCCTATTCCCACCCCCATCAGTCCCAATTCCACCCACAAAAATCTATTCTATTTTCCCTTCCCAGGGAGATCCTTGTGCCCTCTCCCTGCCTTAAGCTGTGACACTTAACCTCTCTGGGTCTATGGATTATCTTTTACTTAACAGCTAATATCCACTTATAAGTGAGTGCACAACATGTTGGTCTTTGTGGGTCTATATTTCTTCACGCAGAATGATTTTGTAGTACTTCTATCCATTTGCCTGGAATTCATAATGTCATTGTTTTTAACGGCTGTGTAATACTCCATTGTGTAAAGGTATCACATTTTATTTATCCATTCTTTGATTGAGAGACATCTAGGTTGTTCCCAGTATCTTAATATTATAAATAATGAGGCTATGAACATAATTGAGCAAGTGTCCTTGTAATAGGATAGAGTGTCCTTTGGAGTAGTATAGCTGGGTCTTGAGGTAGATCAATTCATAATTTTCTGAGAAACCTTCATTTTGATTTCCAAACCTTCATTTTGATTGTATAAGTTTGCATTCCCACCAGCAGTGGAGGAATGTTCCACTTGTTCCACATTCTGGCTGGCATGAGCTGTCACTTCTGCTTTTGATCTTAGCCATTCTGACAGGTGTAAGATGGAATCTCAGAGTCCTTCGATTTGCATTTTCCTGATGGCTAAGGAGGTTGAACATTTCTTTAAGTGTTTTTGGTCATTTGAGATTTCTCTGTTGAGAATTCTCTGTTTAGATATGTACCTTACTTTTTAATTGGGTTATTCAGTTTGTTGATGTCTAATTTCATGAGTTCTTTATGTATTTTTGATATTAGCTCTTTGTCAGATGTGTGGTTAGTGAAAATCTTTCCCAGTTGTGTAGACTGCCTTTTTGTCCTATTGACAATGTCCTTTGCCTTACAGAAGCTTTTCAGTTTCAGGATGTACCATTTATTAATTCTGGATCTTAGTGCCTGCACTATTGGTGTCCTATTCAGGAAATTGTCTCCTGGGCTAGTGTATTCAAGGTTATTCTCCATTTTCTGTTATACCAAGTTCAGTGTATCTGTTTTTATGTTGAGGACTTTGATACACTTGGATTTGAATTTTATGTGGGGTGATAGATATGGATCTCTTTGCATTCTTCCACATACTGACATCCTGTTAGACTAGCAATATTTGAAGATAATTTCTTTTTCCATTGTATATTTTTGGCTTCTTTATCAAAAACCAAGTGTCCATGGATGTATGAAATTATGTCTGGGTCTTTGATTCAATTACATTGATCAGTGTTTCTGTTTTTATGCCAATAAATACCATGCAGTTTTTCTAAGTACAGCTCTATAGTACAGCTTGAAATCAGGGATGGTGATACCTCCAGAAGTTCTTTCACTGTACAGGATTGTTTTAGCTATTCTGGGATTTTTGTTTTTCTATAAGAAGTTGAGTATTGTTCTTTCAAGGTCTGATTGTGTGGGAATTTTCATGGTGATTGGGTTGAATCTGTAGATTGCTTTTGGTATAATGACCAGTTTTACTATGTTAATCCTACTGTTCCATGAACCTGAGAGATCTTTACATCTTCTGACATCTTCTTCAACTTCCTTTTTCAAAGACTTGAATTTTTTATCGTGCACATATTTAACTTGCTTGGTTAGAGACACTGCAAGATAATTTATATTATTTTTGGATATTCTGAAAGGTGTTGTTTCCATGATTTCTTTCTCAGACCATTTGCCATTTATATATAGAGGGCTACTGATTTTTTTTATTGAGTTAATCTTGTATCCAGCCACTTTACTGAAGGTGTTTATTAGCTGTAGAAGCTGCTTGGTAGAGTTTTGTAGTCATTTACATATATTATCATATCATTTGCAAATAGTGAAAGTTTGACTTTTCCCTTTCCAACTTGTTTGAAAGTTGTCTTATTGCTCTAGCTAGAAATTCAAGTACTATATTGAATAGATATGGAGAGAGTGGAGAGCCTTGTCTTTTCCTGATTATAGTGGAATTGCATTGAGTTTTCAATTACTTTGATATTGGCTATAAGCTTGTTGTAAATTGCCTTTATCATGATTAGGCATGTCCCTTGTATCACTGATCTCTCCAGGACTTTTGTCATAGGGGTTCTAGATTTTGTCAAAGGCTTTTTCAGCATCTAATGAAATGATCATGTGGTTTTTTTTTTCAGTTTGCTTATATGGTGGATTACATTGACAGATTTTTGTATGTTGAACCATCCCTGCATCTCTGGGATAAATCCTGCATGATCATGGTGGATGATTTTTGATGTGTTCTTTGATTCGGGTTATGGGTATTTTATCGGGTATTTTTTCATCAATGTTGATGAGGGAAATTGGTCTGTAATTATTTTTCTTTGTTGAATCTTTAGTTTCATTATCAGGGTGATTGTATCCTCATGAAAAGAATTTGGCAATGTTCCTTCTGTTTCTATTTTGTGGAATAATTTGAAGAGTATTGGTATTAGCTCTTCTTTGAAAGTCTGAAAGAATTCTTCACTAAAATCATCTGGCCCTGGGCTTTCTTTTGGTCAGGAAACTTTTAATGACTGCTTCTATTTCTTTAGAGGTGGTTATAGGTCTATTTAAGTTGTTTATCTGATCTTGATTTAGTTTTGGTAAGTGCTATCTATTGAGATATTTGTCCATTTCTTCTAGATTGTGCATTTTTGTGGAGTACAGGTTTTTGAACTAATGATACTTTGTTTCCTAGGTGTCTGCAGCTATTTTTTCCTTTTTCTTTCTGATTTTGTCAATTTGAATATTCTCTCTGTGTCTTTTAGTTAGTTTAGATAAGGGTTTGTCTGTCTTGTTAATTTTCTCAAAGAACCAATTCTTTGTTTCATTGATTCTTTGTATTCTTCTCTGTGTTTCTATTTTATTGATTTCAGCCCAGAGTTTGTTTCCTGCCTTCTACTTCTCTTGGGTGTGTTTGCTTCTTTTTGTTCTAGAGTTTTCAAGTATGGTGTTAAGTCACTAGTCTGAGATTTCTCCATTTTCTTCATGAAGGCACTCAGTGCTATGAACTTTCCTCTTAGCACCCCTTTCATTGTGTCCCATAAATTTGAGTATGTTGTGTATTCATTTTCATTGAATTCTAGGAAGTTTTTAATTTCTTTATTTCTGCCTCAACCCTGTAGTCATTCAGTAGGGAGTTGTGCAGTTTCCTATGAGTTTGTAAGCTTTCTATTGTTTCTTTTGTTGTTCACAAATCCAGCTTTAATCTGTCATAGTCTGATAGGATACAATGGATTATTTCCATTTTCTTGTATCTGTTGTGAATTGCTTTGTGACCGATTAAGTGGTCAATTTTGGAGAATGTTCTATGAGGTGCTTTGAAGACGGTACATTTTTTTTGTGTTTGGATGAAATGTTCTGTAGGTATGTTAGTTCCATTTGGTTTATATTTCGTGAGCTCCAGAATTTCTCTGTTTAGTTTTTGTCTGGATGACCTGTCCATTGGTAAAAGTTGGGTATTAAATTCTTCCACTACTAACGTGTGAAGTTCAATGTGTGATTTAAGCTTTAGTAATACTTCTCTTACAAATGTGGGTGCCCTTGTGTTTGGGGCATAGATGTTAAGAATTGAAATGTCATCTTGGTGAATTTTTCCTTTGATGAGTATGAAAAATCTTTCTCCCTTTTTTGATTTATTTTGGTTTGAAGTCTATTTTTTTAAATATCATAGAATAACTATACCAACTTGCTTCCTTGGTCTATTTGCTTGGAAAACCATTTTCAAACACTTTACTCTGAGAATGTCTATTTTTGATGTTGAGGTGTGTTTCTTGTATGTAGTAGAAGGATGGATCCTGTTTTCATATTCACTCTGTTAGCCTATGTCTTTTTATTGAGGGAATTGAGACCAATGATATTGATAGATATTAATGAGCAATGATTGTCATTTCCTATATTTTGTTGTTAGTAGTGGTAGTATCTGTGCACACACACATGTGTGTGTGTGCATGTGTGTATTTCTTTTCTTTGTGTTTTGCTGGTGTGAGATTATGTATTGCCTGCATTTTCATAGGTGTAGTTAACTTCCTTGGGTTGGTGTTTTCCTTCTAGTATCTTCTGTAGATCTGGATTTGTGGATAGATATTGTTTAAATTTGACTTTGTCATGGAACACCTTGTTTGCTCCATCTATGGTGATTGAAAGTTTTGCTGGGTATAGCAGTCTGGGCTAGCATCCATGGTCTCTCAGAGTCTGCATGACATCTGTCTAAGCCTTTCTGGCTTTTAGAGTTTCCATTGAGAAATTGAGTGTAATTCTAATAGTTTTGCCTTTATACATTACTTGGCCTTTTTTCTTTTTTTTTTTCTTTCTTAAATCACTTTATTGGTGAACGACAGGTATGAAACAAACTACATATTTAATGTGAATACCCAAACGAATCTGGAAGTAAAAATACACCTGTGAAACCATCATCAAGACTACAAACATATCCTCTGCTTCTAGAAGCTTTCTCCTGTGACTTTTAGTGTTATCTGTGCGTGTATAAGGAATATTTATAGTGAGAGTCACCTTTCCAAATAAAATGTAAGTATTCGACACAGTACTGTTAGCTCTAGACACTGTACCATATAGCTTTTTAGCCTTACTTATTTAGAACAATTTGAACTTTTATCCTTTGCCATCACCTCTCCATTTCCTCATCCCTAAAACCCTGGGCAACCATAAATCTATACTCTGCTTTTGTAACTTTTATTAGTTCAGGTTCTACATGTAAGTGAGACCACACAATATTTCCCTTTTCCATAGCTGGCTTGTTTCATTGAACATAGTGTCCTCTGAGTCCATTCATGTGGTTAAAAATGACAAAATTTCACTTTTTTGAAAGGCTGAACAGTAGCCTATGTACATACCCACTACATTTATGTGTGTCTCTGTAGGAGTGTGAATGCATGTTTGTGTGACTGCAGGTATACATGTATGTGGTTGTACATGCCTGTATGAGTGCCAGAAATTAATCTTGGGTGCCTGTATATGCTTGTGTGTGAGTATATGTATGTGCACCATATGTGTGCAGAAGAGGGCACTGGAATTCCTAGAACTGGAGCTACAGGCAATTAAGAGCCATCATGTGGGCAGTGAAAGCAGAACTCAGGTCTTCTGTAAGAACAGTACTTGGCCTTTTTTCATTGTAGTATTTAATATTCTTTCTTTGCTCTGTATGTTTAGTGTTTTGATTATTATATGACATAGGGACTTTCTTTTCTGGTCCAATCTATCTAGTATTTTGTATGCTTCTTGTACCTTTATAGGTATGTCTTTCTTTAGGTTAGGAAAATTTTCTTCTATGATTTTATTGAATATGTTTTATGGACTTTTGGACTGGGATTTTTCTCCTGCTATTCCTATTATTCTTAGGTCTTTTCATTGTGTTCCAGATTTCCTGGATATTTTGTGTTAGTGATTTTTTAGATTTAACATTTCTTTTGAGCAATGAATCTGTTTCCTCTATCACATCTTCAATGTCTGAGATTCTCTTTCATTTCTCATACTCTGTTCGTGATGCCTCTGTGTAGTTCCTGTTCACTTACCCAGATTTTCTATTTCCTAAATTCCCTCAGTTTGTGTTTTATTTATTGCTTCTATTTTGATTTTCAAGTAGTTTCCTTCATCTATTTGTTCTGAATAGTTTTCTTCACCTGTTTGTTTTTTCTTGGCTTTCTTGACATTCCTTAAGGTATTTATTGATTTCCTCTAATTTTTTGGTTGTCTTTTCCTTTTTTTTAAGTTTTTTTTTCTATTTCCTCTTTAAGGACCTCTATCATCATCATAAAGTTGATTTTAAGCTCATTTTCTTGGGCTTCAGCAGCATTCAGGTCTTGTTGTCTTAGCATAGATAGACTCTGGTGATAACATATTGGCCTGGCCATTGTTGATTGTATTCTTATACTGGTGATTAGGGATCTGGGATTGGGATTATTATAGGTCTAGGTGTTTATTCCTGAGCTTGTCTTTGTTGGATAGTTATTTTGTTCCTTGGTTTCTGTTATCTCTTTAGTTTTCTGGTCTTTGTGTCCTGGATTTCTGGGAGCCAGGTGTGACCTCTCATCCAGTAGGGAGCCTCTGTTCAAGTTAGGGGCTGAACTTCTGGTGGTTAGCTTGGACTTTAGTGCAGCAGATTGTCTCTGCCTGAGTTGGGGGATGGGATATGGCAATGAGGAGTGGAGTAAGAACTGGGGACACTGAGTGAGTGGAGGAGGCCTCCTGGTGGGCTACCTGCATATGGTTCCAGCAGTGGGTGTGGTCTCTGGTTCAGCACGGAGTCTCTGCCTGAATTTGTCTATCTGTTTTTCTGGTTTGCTTGGCCGACACCTGTTCATCAAACTATCATGGCCTGCAACTGTTCTTCTGACTGGTGTGGCCTGCTCCTGGGCAGCAGAAATCTAACAGAGTTGGGGCCTGGGGCACAGCAATGGGTAGGGATGCTGGTGGGGCAGTAGGGCAGATGGGTTGGGTACAGGAGTGGTGAATTGGATTTTTGAGAACTGAATCTAGGGAGTGGGGCAATTCAGCTAGCAGGCAGGTCACTCACCTGTTCTTCTGACTGGTGTGGCCTGCATCTGTGCATTGGAAGTCCAAAGTCCACCAGAGTTGGGGGCAGGAGCTCTGCAGTGGAGCGGAATCTAGGGAATGGTCTAGTTCAGCTGACAGGGAGATCTCTCACCTCTTCTGACTGGCATGTAGATGTATTCTGGAATTGGGGGCAGGGGTCCAGCAGTGGAGCCTGTGGTTAGGTGGCAGGTAGGGGCATTGTAATGCATCTTTTGGAAGCAAATTTCGGGAGTGAGGCAGTTCAGCTGGTATTTCCTGCTATTTCTATTCCCACTGTACTTTTTATCTGGTGGTGCTGCCAATCACCCACCCCTGCTTCCTTTGCTTCAAGTCTGAATATATGTTCCAGGCTAATCAGTGAAATGCTCCATATGGTGAAACATTCAAGGTGCTCTTGTTATTTAGATAAACAAATACTATTTTAAGGGACTAATAGGGACACTTAGAAAGAGAAGATGTCTCTTTCCCAAAGAGGTTCTAGAAATGATAGACTTATTTCTATATCTCATATCTGTCTTTGAACCTGTAGAATGAACCTGTTTAGATGAAATCAGAACCAGAGAGATAGGCAGAGACAACAAGGTGTCTATGTTCAAGATGAAGGCAAAGGAAGAACTCTTTAGCTGGCTTCTTTTACATCTCTGTAGAGTAATGCTCTCATTTACCATGCAACTTACATCCTGCCTGATTTATGCTGGTTTTCTCTACAAAACATATTACCATTTTTTATGCCATACTGTGTGTATGTGAACATGTGGATGCATAATTATGGGTTACAGTCAGAAATCAGCCTTAGGTTTAATTCCTCTGGAATCTTCTACTTTGTCCTTGGACCCTGGACCTCTCTCAGGGATCTAAAGCTTGGTGAGCAGCCAACATCTCCTCTTCAGTGTTGGAATTACTCATACATACCACCATGCCTAGGTCTTTACAAGAGTCCTGGGGTTCAAACTTAGGTCCATATGCTTACATGGCAAGCACTTTATCAACTGAAATTTCTTGTCACCTCTGTTGTGCCATATTTAGAGACATAACTATTTTTAGTCACGAAACACCTTGAACAGTTCTAGATCCAATGTTGGACTTCAGCTGCTATTTATGGAACCAATAAATGATTGCTTAGAACTACTAAATCCAGCTCTAATAAAAGTAGTTCTGATGCTTCAAACTTTCTAGTCCCATAAACCAACATGCAATAATTTCTACAGACATAAGCGTGAGTTGACTTTCCTAACTTGTAAATAATAATCTTAGCTAAGCAAAAATGCTTACAAAATGCTAACGGATGCACATTGGAGTCAGGCATGTCTGTGGGTTCATCCATACTTCAAACCACCACCTTTCTGAATACCAGCATTCACCCTTGAATCTGATCCATTTGCTTCCTAACGTTTTTGCCTCAGGGATTTTGTGAGACTTTTTTTCTCTCCACGAAACTAACACATTGGATATCTGGGGAAGAGGGGGATGCTTAAAAGTTGGTAATAGGAGACAGACAATAATAACTTTGCAATGGTCAGGATGTGATGTATTCTATGATTTTCCTTCATACAGTTGCCTAATTAATTTATGTTTTCGCTAATGTCACCAATTTTTATGAAGATTTTCAATGGTTTATTTAAAATTTTTCTGTGCTTTTTCTGAGAACTAGTTTGGAAAACAAACAAGCAAACAAAGATCCATGAAGGCCAACTAGGTGTGTGATGACCATGAAATCTTTATGATCCTTCTCTGAGAGTGAGAGAAGATGCAGTCAGTCATCTACTCTTTCTGAAGCTGGAGTTATGCGGCAAGAGATAGATTATTCCATATACATTTGAAATAAAATATATGACTAAACTAAATTTTAGTTATGGATATTGATTTTATTGACTAAACCCTTCTCCTACAAACTTTTCGCTTTGTCTAACAGCAATGTTGCCATTTGACCAAGGTAAACTGTAATGAGGCTAGCAGCCCACGTAGGGAATGATAAGAGGACTGTTCTCCTCATGGACTATGAAAAGTAGATATCTGCATGTGGAATTTTCTGTCCCCATCACTGCTTCCCTTTTAGGTTTTTTTCACAGGCTTCTTATTCTGATCCCAGTGTCTGCTCTTAGGTACCTCATTTATACCAAGGCATGAGTAGCCAAAATCAGTGTAACCCAGAATCCTCACAGGGGAGAATTAACTCTGAACACAAAGAGAATTCCTTCTGATCTTAAAGAATGCACGGCAATGGGAGGATTACAGAAACCAACTAACTGGAATAGGGTGAGTCACACTGTGCTGTTCTTGAAGTCTTCTCATGCAGGCAGACTTGAATTCAGTAATTGTCCTGAACAGAGAGCTTGAGTATTTCTCAGTTTTCAAGGGGCTAAGGATAGCACTACAGCCCTTTTTTCCATATTGGCATAACGGCTTCAAGGTGTTTGTGTAACTTGAAGCTGCTGAAATTTTTATGTGTGAGTCCAGATGAGGGTAGATGAGGTCCGTTGGCTGGGAAGACATCAGTCATTTAGAACAAAGAAAGTGCTGGCATGCTGAAACTCAAAGGCTGCAGAGCCTCTCCTTACCACTACTGAGAGGACCAATCTGCTTGTATTCTTCCTAGAACCTTCCTTGGACTTTGGAATTCATGATGGCAGGCAGATATGCTGTGTTGTTTTTAAAAATTATTTTTATTTTCAGCATGTATGTATGTATGTATGTATGTATTCCTAAATGCAACCTGTGCAGTATGTATAATGTTACCTGTATGCATGTTTTGTTTTCAGGACTGAGTGACCATTTGGTATTGGATAACCAACTGGTGTGTTCTTCCCAGGGAAGGCTATTTCTCCCAGTCTAAGCATTCCTTGGTTGCCTATGGTTCTTTGCTGAGGGTTGAGGACTTTCCCCTATCCATATCAGCATGTCTATTGTTAGTCTATTCATCTTCTGTGTAGGCAGTCAAGTTGGAGAGCCTTTATGGATATAGCTTCTTCTCACATTCCTACAAGACACAATCTCACAGCACACTCCCTCTTCATCTGGTTCACACAACCTTTCTGCCCTCTCTTCTGCAATGTTCATGAGTCTCAGGTATAGGAGTGTTCTGTAGATGTTTCTATTCAAACTGGACTCCACAATTGCATTTTGATTACTTATGGTTTTCTGTAGTGATATCTGTCTCTTGCAAAGAGAAGTTTCCTTGATGAGGTGTATAAAGACAAATATTTAGAATGTTTTGATTTTTATTCTCTATATCTAGTAACTTTCCTCCTGACTGATCTTTGAAGACTACTCCCTCTGGAACCATTCTTTTGATCACGTCCCATACCTAGATGCAGGATTTCTAGCTATTGCAGTCTTATATTGTTATATCCAGAGATTGTTTCCAATATGTTTTTTGCCCTGATTAATTAAAATGTTTCTCTTGGTGTATAAAATAATTTACATATCCATTTCTGTCTATCATCAGCCCTGGCAATACTTAACCTTTTTAATTTTTTATGTAGTAAATGGAAGTACTAAGGTAGAGCACACCGTGAAGAAGTATTTTGAGAACTGAATTGTTACTGCATGTAGATAAGGATGGACCACTGTATATGTTTGACTTCATTTCGGGTGAACACTCAGTAGGTGGTAGCTCTTGGTGTCTGGGGGACAAAGAATGTTCTGGTAGAAGCATTGTGTTTGAGTCTTCTACTCATGCCCTCTGTAAACATCTTCTAACTGTCTTTTTTTTCCCCAGCAAAGGACACATTGACAGGTAAATGAGGGGCATGCTTGGTGTCATGCTTCTTAGAGGGCATGTAACTGTATCAAGGTTCACATTTTTCTCTTGGGCTTCAATTCTTAATCTACCATCTTGTCTCTTGGGAAAAGCCACACCTTGAACCTTCTGCTACCATTCTAGCAGAGACTTATCTGTAGAGCTGGTAACTTTTTGCTAAACCCTGCCCACTCTTGATGGTTCTAAGCTTGCTTGCATGAACTGGGAAGCCACGGTGTATCCTAGAGTTTTATCCCAAGCTACTGGTCTCTGTCCAGCTTTCACCAAACCTATATCCATCCCAATGGACCATCTCAAGAACTTCCTCAGCTACCAACAAATGGGTACTTTTTATCACATTGTATTATTTCTCTTCCTGTTGTGTTTGTCTCTTCAACAAACTTATCTAAGATGAAATTCCAGTTGATGATTTCTCTGTGCATGGTAATTCTCAAACCTGATGCTTAACTTTTCTCTTTAAATTTCTACCACCTCCATCATTATTTCCTCTACCATTATTATGTCAGCCAAACAGTTTCTTCTTCTTCCCAAGGTAATAAAGTTCCTTGATTTGCATTTTAAATAGATCATTCTGATGACAGCATGAAATTAAGAAAGGAAGCAATAACCCAAATGATAAATGATGAGAGTGTGGATAATTGATAGCAGAAAATAGAATGGAGAGGTGGCAGGGCCTGGATTGGTGGAAAAAATGAGATTCAGGAGAGATAGATAGATAGATAGATAGAGAGAGAGAGAGAGAGAGAGAGAGAGAGAGAGAGAGAGAGTTCAGGCACCAGGAGTAGTTGGCAGTGCTATTTGTATAGGGGAAATCAGAAAGTAGTTACATTTTGGAAACAAGATCAAAAGTCATTGAAGAGTTCTAGACATAAAATGATTATAGAACATAAATCAAGTGTGGGTCAAAATGTTGAAATAAATGACTTTATATAAACACCATGTGCTAGGTATCACATTGTACCATCTTAACTATGCTAAATGTGCATGTGATACAATGTGGACATTTCCTCCCCTGCAATATCAGTTTTGAATCTATCACTCTTTGTAGTGGTTTGAAAGAAAATGGCCTCCAAAGGGAGTTGCACTTTGTTGGAGTGGATGTGGCCTTGTTGTAGGAAGTGTGTCCCTGTGGCGGTGAGCTTTTCTCATATATTCTCAAGCCACACCCAGTGCCTCAGACCACTTCTTGTTGCCTGTGAGTCAAGGTGTAAGAATGTTCATCTCCTTCTCTAGTACCAAGTCTGTCTCCATGCTGCCTTGGTTCCCACCATTATGATTGTAGTACGAACTGTTAGAAGATCTTATTAATAAAACCAAATCCAGAGCCAGGTATTGGGGTGAACGCTGAAAGATCAGAGAAACAGAACCAGCCACAGCTAACTTCACTTCTCCAATTCCTCAGCTGATCCTGTTTCCTCAGACTGGAAGCCTCTGAGTCCTCACCCAAATGGATCTCAGCTGAACTGCTGCTAAAAGCCTAAAAGCTTAACTGACTCTAGTTGCTGGTTTTCACGCCTCATATACCTTTCTGCCTCCTGTCATCACTTCCTGGGATTAAAGTCGTGTGTCACCATGCCTGGCTGTTTCCAGTGTGGCTTTGAACTCACAGAGATCCAGATGGACCTCTGCCTTTGGAATGCTAGGATTTAGGATGTGTGTGCCACCATTTTCTGGCCTCTATTCTATCTAGTGGCTGTTCTGTCCTCCGACCCCAGATAAGTTTATTAGGATGCACAATATATTGGGGGACATAATATCACCACATATGATAATGAAGCAAACCTCTGAAGTGTAAGCAAGCCACCTCAATTAAATGTTTTCCTTTATAAGAGCTGTCATGGTCATGGTGTTTCTTCACAGAAATAGAAACCTTAACTGAAACAGTCTCCTTGATGACTATTATTTTGGTAAACTAATCCACTCACAAATGTTAAGATACAAGAATAACTGGTCTTAGCGTTTTTTACTTACAGCAGTGTTTTAGATGAGCAGTCTATTTAGAAAAAAAAAATGGTTTAGCAGTAAGCTTTTCTAGTACCAATGAATATATTGGTGAAATGCTTAAACATTTGACCTTGCACAGTGTTTTCATTTGCGTGTGGAGAGGCGTTTTCTCAAGATTTTACACCATATTGCCACGGAGGAGTCACCCATACTAGGAGTTGTGGAAAGACTCTGCTGTGTCTCTTTACATTCATCGTTATCTTTGTGTTAGCTCAGCTGAGAAGTAATCTGTTTATCTTAGCCCCTCCCTCCCTCTTTCTCTCCTCTTTTCTTTCTCCTTTTCCCTCCCTCCCTTTTCTCCTT
Organism: Peromyscus eremicus; assembly: GCF_949786415.1. Lineage (NCBI taxonomy): Eukaryota > Metazoa > Chordata > Mammalia > Rodentia > Cricetidae > Peromyscus > Peromyscus eremicus. The sequence continues at coordinate 15,890,612 of NC_081435.1, forward strand.
TCTTCTTTCTGGTTGCTTTTGAGTAATGACCACACTAACAATATATTTCTAATTAAATATTTGCTGTTCTTTCCTTGCTAACAAATCTCACTTTTGTAAGTAATTTAAAAGTAATACATAATCTGATTAAATAAGTATGATATATTTGTATTTTCTTTGAATGTATTAAGCTACCATTGATTTCCTGGTTGGTCAATATCTGCATTTATTAAACTGACATTACTGTTCATCAGTCAACTACAACCTTCCAAATTAAATTATTTAAAAAATATTAACTATAAATATGTCCCTGTATACATTCTTGAGCTTGATTTTATTAGCCAGAAATCCATGCTTAGTTTCATAAGCCAGAAACATTCATCTAACATTCTGTAAATTTATAGATTACCATACTTAGTATTAACAATCACTCTTTGTATTTGAAGGTATGATCTTTACACAATTAGTAGAGGTAAGTATTGGTGATCTTGCCCACCAACCTTCTTCTAACTGTGTCAGACAACCTCTATTTTCTGTTGTTTGGAGAATTTTCACAGACTTCTCCAGATACAAACATCTTTCTCCTAGCTGATAGTGATACCAGCTGAAGTTTATTTTTGTCACGTTTGCTGAAATTATAATTAAATCATTAGAGTAAAGCACCCCTGAAAATCTGAAGCCCCCCTCACTGCTGTTTTTTTCTACAACATTCTTCCTTGTAAGAAAGATCCTGTGTCTCTGAGGTCTGAAAATGTGTCCTTTGCAGTTTCCCTGCAGTGATAATGCCTATACCTTCTAGAACATTCTTTCTGTAAGCATTTATGTGATTATCTTACTATCACATCATTCTATTGTTAAGGCTACATTTATAGGAATTTCCTTCTCTTTACCAATCTTTCATAAGGAAAATGAGTGCATGAGATGCATCACATTGTTTTTTTATTTTTAAACATTTATTATTTTTCTTTAGTTCATCTGGATATTCGCCTGCATAAATGTATGTATACCATGTACATAAGTTCCATCAAGACCAGAAGAGAGCATTAATACCTGGAGCAGGAGTTACAGACGTTTGTGATTGGTCATGGAGGTTGTGGGAACCAAATCCAGTTTCTCTGCAAAAGCAACAAGCGCTCTTAACTGTTGAGCCATTGCTTTAACAGTTTGAAGATGCAGTGACAGAAGAAGTTTATAATGATTTTTGGAAAGAGGAAGGGCATACTGGAGATAGGAAGGTTGGACCAGGTAGTGGAAATACGTGGAAGGGAGAATGAAGGCGAAGAGGATGCGTTTAACCAAAATAAAGTGGGCCTGAAGAATCTGCAGGGGAACCTGTGATCTTGTAACTCAAGTAAAAGATAAGTTAAAAGAGGATAGGATAGCATATGTCATATTAAAGAATGGGAAGTAGATACAAGACCTTAAAGTTTTAAGTAAGGAAGGGGGGGGCAGAGAGGTGGGGTAAATAAGAGATAGGGGGATAGTTTAACCAAAACTAAGGATTTGTGAAGAGGTCTCATGGAACCATGTCAGCTCATAAGCTGGTTAGAGATGATATTTTCAAAAGCAGGAATCTGAACAAATGTATCCCAGATGCACAGATAATACTGCTCTCAAAATTCAGCAGTCTGTAGATGGAAATCTCAGTGCCAGGTTCACATTACTTTCCCAAAAGTTATTGGTCAGGAGACCTCAGAGTCTCCCAAAGCAACAGGATATTGTCATTGCTCCTGGTTGTCCACCATAACTGTGTTGTAAGATCCTGTTGCTGAGGACACCACTCACTTTAGTTGCAAGACACAGAAATACATCTTGAACAGCCATAAAACTCTCTATTTGCTTGCTAGCTTTCATACTTCTGGAAGGTTCTATTTAGGCTGCTGAAAGAGAAAAGACATCAACAGTTTTATCTAGTGCTGGATTGTACATGCTGCAGTAGGAACCTGCCAGGTAGGATATACCCATTGGTGTTAATACTGGCAAGACTGTTTAGAGGAATAACCATTCATCCCTTTGATTGGATTTGAGGCTTTTTCCATAGGAGGAAATTCATACCTGAAACTGTGGACATGGTCTAAAGCCTTAGACCCTAGGGCAGAACCTATTGATGCTGTTTTGCTGAATGGTAATGCTATCAAACTCCCTTCTAAGTTTAAATTTATATTCATAAGTTTATGCTACTCTGAACTTTGGCCAGAGAAGTTTCTTACTAGAGAGGATGGGGGTTATGCAGGGACTTATAACTAGTCAAACTCCAGAATAACTGATTGTGACTACTGTAGTGTAGATGGGGAAACTACATCAGCTTCCACCCTCAAGACTTAGGGAATATCCTGGAAAAGGGGGTGAAAGAATTTAACAAACAGGGTATGGGTAAGAACTGTTGTAAAATGCTGTCCTCTGGGTATGTCATGGCTATTATAGAGTTACCTGCACAAGACCTCCACAAGAACAAGAGAGTTAACATAGCATGATTATGTTAACTGCCAGGCAGGATAACATGCCTGGCATGATGTCTTACCACTGCCAGCTGAGGGAGGGAGAGTCTTTTTTTGTGTGTGGATGGTAACCATTGATATGTTGTTTATAACTCAATGGATGACCCTCTGCACAGACATATGGCAACTCTAATAGGACTTTTTGGACTATAAACAAAAATGTGAACTTGTAAGGGATATGGAAAACATGTTGGAGGTAATGAGGATGGACATGGCCGAGATACATTGTGTACACGTATGAAATTTATTCCATCTCCAGAGAATACTATCACAAAGGAACAGCAGCTACTCCAGTGGTTTCGCAACCAAGTATGTTACTTGCCACAGTGTTCCCATGTCTTGGTAACAAGATGGCAACATTTGTGTGAGTGTGGCATAATTTCCCAGTAACAGTACACATGAAATAACAGAGCCTATAGTTTTAACTATAAAAATGATAAAATTGACAACTTTATGTATTTTACAACGGTAAACAATTATAAATATTTCCTCAACATGAATGGTAACTACAATAACCTTTTCCTTAAGGAGAGACGTGTTAGCTCTGCTTCAGACTATATGACTACCATCAGTTCTGTTTGTTTTGGTCATGGTAGGGTATGTTATCGTAGCAGACCATTGTGTTGAAACCAACTCTGTTGTCCCTGAGCTATGACTACAGCATTGCACTATAAGTACTGTCTGTGAATAATAAAAAGAAGTGTGAACAGTTCATTTCAAAAAAAATTAATTTGGGAAATGTGGAGTTGATGAAACAAGAGTATAATATTTGACATCATATTATAAGCATCATCAACAACTATATCATCATCATCATCTCCTTCATCAAAGTTATCAATAAGCATTATCAGCATCATCATCAACTTTAGTAGCATTGACATTGTTAGTATCACCATCATAACATCAGCAATATCATCATCAACATTGGCATTCTCATAATCACCACCATCAGCATCATCATTGTAGTTACTATTCGTGACAGCATTTTTACCCTCAACAACAACCAGCTGTCATGTTTCAAACTTCTATTCAGATCTAGTTTCTTTCATTTCATTTCACATAGAGACCCAAACTATTCTTTTTTTTTTTTTTTTTTTTTTTTCAAAACAAGGCTCCTCTGTGGAGCTTTGGAGCCTGTCGTGGAACTCGCTCTGTAGACCAGACTAGCCTTGAACTCATAGAGATCCACCTGCCTCTGCTTCCTGAGTGCTGGGATTAAAGGTGTGCACCACCACTGCCCAGACCTAAATTATTTTTACATTAAATGTTTTGCCAAATGATATCAGCAACAGGTTCCTGTAGCCTATTTTGTTTACATAATTTTGTTCTCTCTCTCTCCCTCCCTCTCTCTCTCTCTCTCTCTCTCTCTCTCTCTCTCTCTCTCTCTCTCTCTGTGATGTGTGTGTGTGTATGTGTGTGTGTGTGTGTGTGTGTGTGTGTGTGTGTGTGTGTGTGTGTTACGTGGAGGTTGGATGTGGAGGTTGTTGGAAAGGGAAAGACCTGGAATAGACAATTGTGCTATCTATGTTTTCTGTCTAGTGAGCCCAGGGATTATCTTATCTCCACCTCTCCAGTCTTACATGCTTTGTTTTTATGCCATGGATCACCTTCCTCGAACATTGCTATTTGTGCATATGTAGAAAATGACTTTGTTTCTGAATATACTGTTGTTAGACAGGGTAACAGCTTAGCTGGCACCAGAATCTTTCCTGTGTTTTGTCCCAGATAGCATCCAAATGAGATGCAGAACTCTTAGAGTGTTCCCTAATTTAAGGAATCTCCATGGAGGAAAATGAATAGTGTCATGAGATTCAAGGGAGTTTAGTGTAGATAAACCAACCCTATTTTATGAAAGGATATTGGTGGGACATGAGTACAAGTGGGAAAGGCAGGTAGAGAATTGATTGCAGTCTGATGTTTGGCTAGTCATACTGAACTATTAGCTCTTTAGTAATGGTCTAAAGGCTTTTTTTTAAATCAGGGACAAGATACCTAAAGGAACATGTAGTAAGAACATCTTATGTAATTGTAATTATTTTATTGTGGCCAAGTTTGATCCACAGGCAGCAAAAGCCTATGAAATTTATTATGTTTTTTTTCCTTCCAATTACGGACAATAGTCTATTTTTTAACCACATTTTGAGGTATGGTTGACATGTGAGAAGGTATAAGTATTTAATGCGTACATAATTAGAGTTTGGAACCAAAAATAATCACTCATAAAATTACCACACTTTGATGTTGATGGGTGCTCTTGATTGTCAACTTAACTACATCTGGAATTAACTAAAACTCAAGAAATGGAGGAGCAAACTTGTGAGGGATTTTTGCTTAATTTGAAATGGGAGGATCCATTTCTAATTTCCATCTTCGGAGGTGGGAAAACACACCTTTAATCTGGATCTTTTAGGTAGGAAGACCCACCTCTAATATGGGCCATGCATTCTGATGGAAGCTATATATGGACAGGAAAGAAGGGAGCTTTTGCTCTTTGCTTGCTTGCTCTCAGCTAGCTAAGAAGTCCTTTCCTTCACTGGCATTAGAGACTACTTTGAGATTCTGGAGTATACTGAAGACTAAGACATTCAGCCTCATGGACTGAATAATTACTGGATTCTTAGACTTTCTGTACCTAGGCAGTCATTGTTGGATTTTTTTGGACCACCACCTTAAGTCATTCCAATAAATACCCTTTCTACATATATAGAAATTAATATGCATGCAGGTGTGCTTGTGTTTGTGTGTATTGTGTATGCATGTATTCAGATGCTTGTGTATTGCACACAGATGTGTGTGCTTATATATGGAAGTCAGGAGTCAACATCAGCTGTCCTTCCTCAGGTGTCATTCAACTTATTTTTGAGACAGGGTTCCCTGATTGGCCTGGAACTCACCAAATGTGTTAGAATGTCTGCCACAGAGCCCCAGAAATATGCCTGCCTTTGCCTCTCCAGTATTGGGATTACAAGCATCTGCTCCCATTCCTGGCACTTTTTACATGGGTTCTGAGGATCAAACTCAGGTCCTCAGGTTTGCATGACATTCTATTCACATGCAGAGCCGCTCCTATTTAATTTCACTATTCTTTTAATCATCTTTATATTTTTAGGGACATAAGATTGACCCTGGAATTTAAAACATCATTATTCTGCTCACCACTAATGCTCAGAGAAGGTAAACAGCATGACAGGGGCCATGAAGTTTGGACGGCTGTGTAGTTATGTCTTGGTCTGGAACATTGACCTCATTCTGTACTTACCTCTCAGCCCCAATCTCAAGTGGTCTGATTAAGCTGTGTATAGAGGTTCTGAATATTTGGATCTGCCTAAGAATTTGGAGTAGGTCACTAATGGTTGGTATGTATGCCTTTAGGACCAGATTCACCTTTACTGTAATAAGATTCAGTTCATTTTGGTCTGAGTTTAACAAAATCTATGACACTGTTGATTCCATCACACAATTTTCATGAATAAAGTGGCTCCATTTAAATGTAGATTTGGTATTTTCAAAGAGGAGTAAATCATTCTTTTCTAACAACAAGATCAGAACAAACCCTGCTCTTTCCCTTCCCACTGTGGCAGGAAGGCTTATTCAAGACCCACAATACAGTAGGGATCCTAGGGACAACATTCTTATTGTTCAATAATTACATGTAATAATTTCAGGATACTTAATGTCATAGATTTTTATAATACAGTAATATTAAATAAAAACACACCCTAAATACAGTGGATATAAGCCTTTCATGTGCAATTAGCAAACATTAAAAAGAAACTTTAATATTAGCATTATTCTTTATGCCCCAGTGAGTGGGATATTATTTAAATTGATATGACATAAGAGGATATAAATAATTCCTAAGTGTAAATTTAAACTATAATTTCAGACAGAGTTTGAAATCAGTAAGTATTATCAATTCCCTATTTCCCAGTATATCATTTATTACCAGCCTGAAGATTTTTTTCTCAAAGAGATTAAATTAACATTAGGGCAATGATAAACATTATAAATAAATATAAAAATTGTTACTCTGAAAACCTAGTTGAAAAGAAAGTAAATAGATTGGTGTGATATCCAATTCCTCTTCCCTGGAAGGGTTCAGACACAGTTCCAAGCATTAGTAATACTCTGTCACTTTTTCCTTGCAATCAGAAATGAAATTTGTTAAAGGTTGGAAGTTTGATGCCCTTATCTACTCTTCTAGATACACAAGCTATGATGCAAAAACAGCAGTGTCACGAGAGAAGTTCTAATGAGCATCATGCTGACAGCGGATCGAGGCAGGAGAGAATCCAGCTTGCTGGAATATTACAGCTGACTCTCGGGCATGATTGCCTCCTGTGGCTTTCCTATAGGGAGAACCTGAAATAGATATCTCCCTATTCCATATAACCATCTTCACAGATTATGTGAACTTAGTGTGCATTTCAGGTCCTTCTCATCTGGAGGCCAAACTTACCTAGATTACTCTGAAATTCTAGAAAGTCACACAATTAAGATATTGAAGATACATTAAAGAGAACGGATGAGCATGCTCCCTAAAGTGGGACACTGAGAGATTTTCCTATGCTGTGTCTAGTGCCAACTCATTTTCATGCCTGCACATATTGAGAAACCATAGAGACTGATGCACTGCCTACTGCACTGAGAAGGCTGGGGGGGGTGGGAGGAGGGAGGACAGGGGAATCTGTGGTTGGTATGTAAAATGAATAGAAAATCTCTTAATAAAAAATAGAGAGAAACCATAGAGAAAGCAGAATAATCCTTAATCTAGAATAGATCTATGGAATAATAATGCTCAAAATATTCACTTCTAATACATTCTGTCAACAGTCTGTGTCCAGGACTACCATGTTTGGAAATAAGTAAAAAGACCTTAAAATATCACAGAGTTCTCTTAAATGTGTCAAGGTGTTGTTGAGAAGAGACTGGAATCTCATCAAGTTAGTGGGGTGTAGATATGATGATGGGTTCATAGCCGGCATGGCATAGAAAAAAGGGGTGGCTAAGTGCTTGCTGAGAGGTACTGAGGAATCAGTGGGAATATTTCCCCTCCAAACTCATAGAAGATCTCAGAGCCAGGAGGCCTTATGAATATTTAAGTCAGAGCAACCGTCCAACTTTGTTCCTTTCCTACTGTCAGAGATGACCTGCTCCCTCTATAATGGCTCTCCTGCCATATGTACAGAGGAATTCAACTTAAATCTTTGGAGAAATTCACCAGATTGATATATGTGGACAGTGAGATATTCACTAGAGCAAAGTCCAAAGACTATAGAAAAGTGCTTCAAAGACCTGATGTCTGACAGCTGGAGTGAGGAGCTTTCACCGAGCTTTCCCTGCTTCTGTAACATGAATTAACTTCTTTCCCCGAATAGGAGAGCAGAAGCATCTCAGCAAAAACCCCGAATGTTCTTTAATCATTATGCTCTTATCTTCTACCATCAAGTCCACAGATCTCTCATCCTGGAGGCAGCAAGCCCCATGTAAACACCCAGAGAGTTCCTTTAGACCAAATCTGCCCTTTAAGTGTAAATGTAGACAGGAAGGTCCAGACTGGAATGTCTTCAAAAACCAAAAAGATGACAGAATCGTGACAGGAGAACCACCAGTATGAATGGCATAACCTGAACCAAAGATCCAATGCAGGCAGATAGGAGAAGCCTAGTGTGTGTTCCATATGATTCAATGAGGAACCATAGCCATACTGGAAGGAGATAATGAAGAGAGGAAGTTAAGGCAGAACCAAAACACTCCCCATGAAGGATGACCACAGGTGACAGCACATCATAAACAAAAATAGACAAGTGCAGAGATACTTGAAATGCTAAGACTATGAATGAAAATCAAAATATACAGTGGGAAACTATGAAAGATACTTCAAATACAGAATATTAACAATATATAGGGAAGAGTTTGCATTACTTATTTCTAGAAAACAGGATTTCTGTTAGGATAGATGGAAGAAATCAAAGTTGTTATTTTCTTCAAAGGTTTGGGGTAATTTATATTTTAAAATGATGGACATGTATTTCCTTTATTAATTAATAAATAGTTAAAAACATTTTATCTTCAGATTTTAAGACAACTTCATAGATGCTCAGCTTGCAAGGATTTATCAGAATGCAAAGACTTTTTCATGGATAATTTTCATATCATTCTGAATGACTCATATTCTTTATGGCCTCTATGTGTGGGCAGAATCTAGCATTTGAGCTGAAACACAGAGACACATGGTTGCTCATACATGCCTGGAAGGTCCATAATATAACTTCGTCTATGATCATTCTTTTCACACTGACGATCCCAGATTTAACATTTTACCAGAGTCAACCTGTTGCTGTAGCAGTTGTCTTGATGTCCTTCAGAACTTAGTTTGATGCTTCTAGACCTCACAGGATATTTCTACATGGCTAGCCCCATGTGTCCATATGTCAAGTTTAACTTCTGTTATTAGGACACATTTTCACCTTTAAACTACTTGGAAGAGTGATGGCTGGGTCATCTGTAAGCTCTTCTAGCTCATGATGGGCCTGTTCACTGGCCATTTCCATGGCCAGATCTTCTCCACAGAGACCAATATATGCTCCAATGTAATGTTCAGTATACTAGATTGTTAAGGTATTACCCTGCAGCCCAGGTCCCCACACTCGGCACCTTCAACTACTTTTACATTAAAGGTTTAACCCCTGATATCCTTGCTACTTTATCTTCCCCTGAAACATAATTGCATTTCTCAGGCCCCACTCAATTCAGCCTGAATTATCTTCTCTTGCACAGCTGATTGATGTTGAGGTATCCCTAATGCCTCAAAGTAGAATATAATTGAAAAAAACACCGAAACTTTACATGCTTTCTTCTTCCTTAAAATGTAAATACTCTTAAAATGGAAAGAATGTCTTATTTTTAAAGCACAGGACACATAATTTTGCAACTTATACATCTGTGGATAATAGTAAGCAGCAGGTATCTTGCTGAAAGTTCTTGGAAAGTTTTCATGTTTTTCTTGTGCAGCCTGATAACAATAAAACTGTTTCTTTTTACTTTATTAGTATCTTTTTTTTTATTTCGGCTGGCACATACAGTGGAGTTCTACTATTGGCTGCAGGCTTCCCATTTAACCCCAAAATGAAGAGAAAGCAATTCAGGAGGTGGTTAAGAATATGTCATAGGCACAGACTCAGCTTAAGGCATTATGAATTTTCGGTGGAGAAAATGCATTTATTCATTCTACTCTAAGTCAAGATGGAGGAAAGTCATTATCTCAAACTTGGGAAAAAAATTCCCTTTGGGATGTGAATAGCCCATGAAATATTTGAGTCAAAAATGAAATTTTTGGATAAAGTGAAGGTCCAGTGGCGACCGGTAATAGAGTTTAGGCTTATAGTCATCAAAGCTTTCTCTGAGCCTTCCAGATAGAAAGGGGCATGGAGAGTTAATGGGTGATATTATTCTAATTATTATTGTATAGCACAAAGGCCAATCTATTTCTGTAGAATAATAGAGCTAGGATTAGAATCGACAGCATCTGTCACAATAAATGCAAATATATAGAGAATTGACAATGAGGCACGATCTCATAAGTGATTCTATTTTCCATCTGAATGACATCACTACATTTCAAGCTCACTTGGCAGATATCTTCGCAGCTCATTGGGACTGTGCCGGAGACCCTTCCGAACTGCATTTGCAGGGGTGAAGTGCTTTTGAAATTGAACTGTTCTAAACTTATTTATGTCTCTAGAGAATGTTCTAGGTGCATTTTTAGCGTAGATTTCAAAAACATTCTTTTTTTTTTTTTTGCTGGCATTTATTAATTGGTTTTCATCTACTCATTCCTGACATGGCAACTTAAGGAAATTCAGAAGGCATGGTGTGCACTCCACATGGTCTTAAAATACCACTGCAAATGACACAGATAGAATTACCATGTAACCTCAGAACAATACAGGTGCTAGGTCACCCAGCAGTGCTTGTCATGCCCCGGGTGGTATCAGCTACAGAAGACAAGACTGAGGGCCTCAGTGAAGAGGTCCTAGAAGAGGGGACATAGGTGCTGCCATGTGGGATAGAATAGCCTTAGACAGACAGGTAGATTAAGAAATTATATGTGCGCCGGGCAGTGGTGGCGCACGCCTTTAATCCCAGCACTCGGGAGGCAGAGCCAGGCAGATCTCTGTGAGTTCGAGGCCAGCCTGGGCTACCAAGTGAGTTCCAGGAAAGGCGCAAAGCTACACAGAGAAACCCTGTCTTGAAAAACCAAAAAAAAAAAAAAAAGAAATTATATGTGCTAAACAAGTGCCCAAGAAAACATGCATAACACTGAAAAGGCAGATGTGGGTAGAGCACACATAGAGAGCCATTGTAGGATGGGCTTCTGAGCTGTCCAGGACATGAGCCAGCCTGATTGTATCTTATTTTATTACAATAAGCTCAATCTCTGTTGAGCAATTGGTGCTTTCCTTTTAAATGAGTGATTTAGGCCTAAGCCCATTGTTCCATAGCATTGGAGCCTATCAGGAGGGTAGGGAAGGAGAGAGAGGAGGTAGGTGGCAGACAAGCCATGCTTGGTGGTATCCACGAATTACGTGTCTATTCTAGGTTGGTGAAATGTCAATTAAATCTCAATTAGCTCCTCCTTCCCCTGACCCAATTAGATTACACATATTTACTCATCATCTCTGTTTTCTTTGTTCTCTACTTGGTTTTACTGTCTGAAAATATTTCTAGCAGATTTTAATTTTTCAAATCCTTCAAGACAATCATGCCTTGCTATTGCAAACAGACTTTTGTTTTGTTTTACAGTTATTTATAATATCTGTAACAAAAATAGATTTGAATGTTGAGGCTCTATTACGTGCCACACACTAGAACAAGTGCAGCGTGTATCTTAGCTCATGTAACCCTCTGTAAACAGATGAAATATATCATCATGGCTTTAGTCAGAAAGGGCTTCCCTTTCTTAGGGTCAAATAGTTGACAACTGGTCCATCACAGACTCTTGAACTGCTAAATAGCACTCATCCTTAGAGGAAAACACATGTACCAAGGATGGGATAGTTAAAATAGTTCAAGGGGCTATCCCAAATTCTTGAGACGTACTTCTGAGAATCCATCAGCCACACCAGCTACATTGGCTCCACTTCAGAAGGATCTGAATAGCACCACATAGCTCAGGGTGTAGATCATCTGTGTGAAGTTATTGCAAGTGTAACTCAGCTCAGTCCCTCGGCAGACCTTACTCATTATTGCTCCCCTGCCCTTCAATTTGGTAAAAGAAAATTGGACTCAGCTGAGATGGATGGACATGGCCATTTCCTTGTATCTGTGGAGGGAATGAGATGGACAAAAATCTAAACCAATAACTTCAACCAAAATTACTGAGGCTTCAGGAAAATGGAAGAAATGTTTTGTTTCTGGAGGGCACAGAAGGGCACAGAGAGATGTCCTGGATTTAGGTGTCAACAGAACTGAATCTCTCACAGGAACTTTGTCCATATTAGAGCTGGTAGTTTGCCAGTAGTTTGTCACTGAGGAGGATGTTAGTTCTAGAACATACCTTTATTTGTATTTTTCCTCTTCTCAGAACTTGTTTCTCCCTTATCTGACTGGAAACCCTAGAATATTCTATCTAGCATAGTATAAGCCTTCCTGGAGCTGTCGTGGGTCCCTGGGAGGAACAGGGAAGCTTCATATTTTCTCATAAAATTCGTCCTCTGTGCTCTGGCATCTCCCAGAGAGATCTGACATTGTAGCTTTCATTTCTCCAAGAATCACTGTATACTGTGGCCCCAAGCTTACTTCTTGCTTTCCTGACCCATTTCTTTCTGTCTGAAGCACAGTAACTATCCTATTTTGAAAATAGCAGATGATAATCCTAAATCATGTTTCAACAATTGTAAGTTGACTTCAGATCTTCTATGGACTGTTAATATAGGTATCATTAAAATAAAGTTCTATAAGTAAACATGTTTGAAGTAAGTAGCCTCCAAAAAAGGCTGGGAAGATTGTTTTGATGGATCAATTGCACCAAGAAAGCTTCTATAATTATTAAAAAATATGCATGTTAAACAACAAAGCACGGTGTTACTTAATCTGAATAGTTGGTATAGGGGATTGTTTTTATTCTTATGCACATTTTTCATATTTAACATCTTTCATACTGAAGAGTATTTACTTAAGTATATTTATCACTTGTTTGCATTTTGAATCTTCAAGAGGGTATAGCAGCTGGTGTTTTCTAGTTAGTTGACCAAGAACACTCTTAGGAAGGATCATGCTCAGAACTCTTGTTCTCTGGGGCATACTTCATGAAAGACCATCTTAGAAGACATCTGTCTTTTTACTTGTATTTCTGATTCCTATTCTTAGTATCCTGGCTGGCCACACAGTCCCAAAGCTGGGTATTATCATCTCAGAAGACCCTCTGCTGCATATTAGTTTGGTTCCTACCAGAGTGAATACTTACTATGCATGTTTATCTCTCCCTCCCACTGAGTCCTAGCTGCTTTCTGAGCATTCTGAGTTTGCATCTATTTCCTGAGAGGAGATGACTGACGTGTCTAAAGTTCAAGGTGAATAATATAAATTGGCCCTGCTTCTTCCTTCTTTGCAGACACTTTGTAAATCCTTAACTAAGGTTGAAGACCTTCATACATACTTCCTTTTCCTTCCAGGGAAGATTTTTTATAACCTGAACATATTTTAAGCATATAGAATCTATAATAAACTTAGTCTTCTAAAATAGAGAGAATTAAATTCTCATGGAGTTGCTCTCTGTTTCCTCATCTATGTTGAAAGAATATTAGTCATCAACAAAGACATTTAAAAGACATTTGCTAAGAAAAATATTTCTTCCAATTAAGTAATGAGGATTGGTGAAATATTCTCAAATGTATTTTAGGAAATTAGGAAGTATATTTGGAAAACTAAACAAAGTAACTATTGATGCCTGCAACCCAAAGCCCAAGTGTCAGTACCCAGAGAAAGCTACAAACTTCCTGTGATGAGTTTAGTAGACAGGGTTCTTAGAATAAGTTCTACTGCTGACTGGCTGGTTCTGATCATTTGTATAATATTTTTACCTCAAATTTACTGTTTTAAAAAGGAGTTACCATAAGATATGCCTGTGTACACCATGGGACAAAAGATACAGCATGTTAGAAAATCTTTAATTTTTAAATTTGATAGTCACTTATTTCAATTTAGTAAGATTATGAAATTGGATTAGGGATGGGGAAAGTCATTGCACTGAACACTTCCGTTGTAAAAGGCAGCTCAATAAAACTTTTGTAGAGTGTCTCTGCTGTTCCGAGTGTGTTCAACAAAACTCTCCTCTGAAGGGAGAGATGGTTAAGAGGCTGAAAACACGCTGGGACAGTCAATAGACTGTTTGGAAAGCCAGACATTAAACCATTTATGTCATGTGGATTCTAGACAAAATGACTTTTATGCCAGTCACCAAGTTAATTAAATCCTGGTCTTCTGTGTCCCCAAATGCACATAGGACAGGCTGATACCAAGGATCCATGTCTCTGTCTCTACCACTGGATACCTGCCTGATTTGTTTCATCAGAGGTGAATGGAATCTGCTTTTGTATGGGATTCAATGGAATCCTGTTCATGATGAGTTAGGAGACAAAAAAAAAAAATGTGTTTCTACAAACTCTCATTGTGTCCTTACACTGCTAAAAACTATGGTTATAATTTCACCAGAAGTCACTACCAAGATAATTGTGAACTGCTTCAAGTAGGGAGCAATTGATAGCTGAGCAGATGGGCTCTGTCTGGGCACTCCCAGAACTAGTGAAAATAACCCTGGTAGGATGCAGATTACCATCTTCCAGCTCTGAGTTCTATATGAAGCACAGGGTATGCTTCTGTCCCTAACTTAAGAAGAGGGAGGAGATCATGTTGGGAACATGTGTACACGTGTAATACTCAGCTTGCCTTAAGTTAAAGTTGAATGTTACCTCTTGGAGAGAGAGTACAATTTAAACCATCTACATATAACCTTATGTAAACAGTGTGGTTTAGATAAATGATATTACAGGGCAAGGAAGGGATACTCTCCTTTGGAAAATGCGATTCAACATTTGAAAGAGGTAAATAGAGAATATAACAACTCCTGGAAAGTAGTACTACGGTTTGGATATGCACCGTCCCACAAAAGGCTGAAGTATAGAAGCTTTGCCTTTGAAGCATGCAGTCCTCAGATGTGGAGATTTTGGAAAGTGATTAAATAGTAAGTTTTCTGCCCTCATTAGGAGATTCATTGATGGTTTCAAGTTTTGAATACAACATGAGCAGGGGATGGAACCTTGGAAATTGGCACCTGTGTGGAGGAAATGTGTATGTTTGAGTGTTTTTTTTTTTCCGTGATTCTCCCTTGCCTTTCTTGCCTATCATGAGATTAAACAAATACTTTTATGTCACGGTGATGCTTAACATTGACTGTCAATTAAAAAGATCTAGAATCGCTGGTGAGCCGACCTTCTGAGCACTCCTGTGAAGATCGTCTTACTTATGTCATTTACAGAATAAAGACCTACCTTAAGTGTGAATGAAATCCTCTCAGATGCTGCTCAGTTGCAGGATGATCTGGAAACAACAAACAAACAAACAAACAAACACCTCTTTTGAGCTTTTCTGTTTATCTTAGTACCTTGTTTTGGACTTCATCTTCCCTGTACTATGGCTTCTACCACTGCCATTACCGGGGCCCACCTTCTTTTGCATTCCATGATGGACTAAAGACTAATGGCTCTTCCTGGGTTTCCAGCATAAAATTGGGACTGCTGAGTTACCCATTTTTATGGATTGAGCAATTACTGGATTCCTCTTGCTTCTTGATCTCACCAGTGTACAGACAGCCATTTCTGGGGTATCCAGTCCATATTGTGTAAGCCTATCTAATAAATCCTCTTTTGATATATATTTACCTGGTGCATCTTGTTTTCTAGAAAACCTTGGTTAATACAGCTGTGATGTTTTTCTTCATCATGGTGGAGAATCTATAAGGCCAGCCAACCTTGAGCTGAAAACTTGAAGATTGTGAACCAAAATAAATTCCTCTTTCCTTCAGTAATCATCTAAGGTATGTTGTATCAGAAATGAAAGTCTAAGACAAGTACATTGTTCAGGTAGGAAAGTGGATAGGCATCTCAGCCTTGATGGAGTTGTGTGGTAGAGCTTCACCCATTCTGGGATTAAGTTGTGGATGGCAGGAGAGTGAAGGGGTTCAATATTCTTTTTCAACCTCATCTGAGGATCAAATATTTGCTCACATTACCCTGTTGCTGCAAAGAGGGTCCGCAGACAACTTTGAAGGAAAATTACTGACTGACTTAATAGCCTCTGTTGTCTGCTGGCTTAGTTCTGTTTTTTGTTTTTTTGTTTTTGTTTTTGTTTTGTTTTTTGTTTTTTGTTTTTTTTTGTCATGCTGACTCTGAAGCCAAGGCAACCAGAGCTAGTCTATGTTAACCCATATTCAATTAGACTTTAGTAGAAAGTGGCAAGTATTGGATAATGAATCAAAGAATAGTACAGCTTTAAAATCATATCAAGAATGAGAGTTGCAAAAGTGTCTTCAGGATCGTACTAGTTTTTCATTTCTCTGTCATGTATTTTGTTTGTGTTCATGCGTGTGAATATGCATGTGTAGGTATATGTGTGCACATGGAGGCCAGAGGATGATGTCAAGACACCTTCTTTAATATTTTCTCCCCCTTATTTTTTGAGACAAGTTCTCTCACTGAACTAGGGACTCACTGATTCATTTGAACTAGCTGGATAGCTTGCCATGGGAATCTTGCCTCTGCTTCCCTAACACTTGGATTATGAGAATGTAATACCATGTCCAACTTCTTATGTGGGTCATGAGGATTTGAACCTGTGCCCTATACTTCTATGGTAAGTACTGCACCAATGGAGTCATTCCCCCAGTCCCTCTATCTTAACCTCAAATTCCCCTAAGACACAGAGTCATGGTTAAAAGTTGTAAAGCTGCTGCTTATAAGTCAAAGCTGACTTGAAACATGGTTTCTGTGTAAATCACACTATGTTAGAATACAGTCATTGCTGTCATTAGTGTGTTGTCCAAGGCTATTTTCCTAGCATAATAGTTGATTATGGAGACTGTGTGGTCCAGTCCACTGAGGCTCAGGAGCAAATCTCTGACTCAGCAGAGACGTAATAGCGGTGTTGCTAAACAGCTCTGTGGCAGGGTAGATCCTGGGCTCTCACTATGATGTTCACTGGCTGTTGATTTTTCCTTTTAAATATGAGCAAATTCACTCAGGAAAAGTTATATAATTTGTTTGAGGGCTGAGGCTGAGGTCTTCCTGGCTGACTATTTGTCTTGCTTCATGCAAATACAAGACTGTTTTAGGCACCCAAAATATCTAAATTTGGAAAGATTAAGAAGGAAGGGCTCAGAAATTTTATGCGAATTTGTGGTTTAGAGTTTTGATATTCTTTAAAATCAAATTTTCAACAAATCAATCTCCTGGAGTCACAGTTTTATTATGTTTTTATTATGTCAATTGTTATTTAACTAATATTAGAACTCTAAAACCTTTAGATCTACTTGGGAAATTTTTAGAAGATTATTTCTTCTCTATAGATGTCCTGAGTCTTTTTTACTCTTTCCAAAAATAAAACTATTTTTTCTAGGTCCAATTAAATTGAATCAGAAAATGTCATTGTGATTTTAAGTGAGCCTCTTTACTTGCTATGTGTCGTTTTTATAAAAAAAAATTATGAAAGAATAGAAAATAATAGCTGTAAGGGCTGGAGAGATGTTTAAGAGCATTTGTTGCTCTTGCAAAGGACCTGTCTTCCATTCCCAGCACCCGCCTGGTGGTTTACAACCGTCTGTAACTCTGGTTTCGGGGATTTGAGACCTCCAAAGGCACCATCAAACATGCGTGGTACACAGGCATACATGCAGGCAAACACACACAAAAAAAAATAAAATGAATAAATATAGAACAAGTTTACAAAGAAATTCATAGTTGTCAAAGTTATTGAGAAGATTAAGTGAGGCCAGAAACATAAAGGTAAGGGTATATTATTATCCCATTTACAAATATGTGCATTGTCAGATGAAAGTGTAAATGAAATAATGAAGAAATAAGGGTAGATGGAGAAAAACAATGTAATACTCAGCAAGAACAAGGCACCAGAGGGGAAGAGGGAAGAGTAGTAAAAATCCTAGAGATTTGTGCTAAAGGCAGACTTAAAGGCTTATGGTTGAGTAATGGTTAAGAATCAGTATAGGGGAGGAGGATGGGTCAGCACAGCTCCACCTGGGATCAGGGAGTCCTTGGCTCTGAGCAAGCCATGGGAGTAGAATTCTGTTTCACCATGTTTGCCATTGTGGAATTGACACGATGTTAAACCTAGGAGGGACCCTGGGACTTTGGTTCTTACAGACTCCCACCTTACTCTTTCCAAACTTTTCTTAATCTTAGCTTTCTTTCAACCTCTGTTGACTGTGTCTACAGTTATCAGAGAAGATCACTTGGGCCCAATCTATTATCCTTGTAATGAAAAATCCACTTAGTCCTCTAAAATCAAGTGGCTTAAGATATCTTTCTTAGGGACATAGTCATTTAATCTGTAGCTTGTGTATCCTAGCATCCTATTTAGGAGTTTCTTCTTTGTTCCAATCTCAGCAAAGTTACATTTCCCATTTTCCCTATGAGGAAATGTGTACCTCACCCAAACAGTTGTCCTCGACATGTCCTTTACACAGAACCAACCCTGAGTCAGTCATTAAAACAGTGCCATGCTGCTGCTGCCAGCAATGATGCTTTAACTTCTTTGAGTTACAGCATATACTTTAAAAGTAATGAAAACATTTGTTTTTGACAAGCGTATTATTCAAAAACCTTTGGACTGAGTTTCCTCAGATGATTCTGAATGAGTGAGATTCCACAGCCTTACCTCAAGTGTCTGTTCTGCCAGGATACTCACTGATATCTAAATCTCATTTAGGGAAACAATTCAGAATCTCTTGAGTGTGAGAACTGTAATAAAAATAAATAAATCCCATTCTTTCCACAGTTTACCTTATGGCCTATATGTTAATCACTCTAAAATGTCCAGGAGCACATAGAAAAAGAAGAACTTATTTAAAATCAAAGCTGCTTGAATTCCAGATGGCTCAGAGTATATCTTAATCTATCTTCAGCAAGTCCCCTAATTTTGCAAGAACAAATGGTGGAATGTTATTAAAATGTTAATTAGTTAAATTTAGTCCCCAAAGAATAAAGAAAACAAAATTGCACCTACATGATTTTATTTTTACTAATGGGAGAAAGAAATTCTGATATATAAAGAAATGAGGTTGAGAGGAGGGAACTGTACAGGATGTGAGCTTTAGATGAAAATATCCAGATGTGTCAAGCAAGTTTGAGCAAAATTATTGGGATGTATTTTTAAGCTATTAACATGAAACTATTTTCAAAATAAGTCATATTTAATCCTTTGTGAGTTCTTTATCTTTTCAAGCAGAGATAACAAGATGGGAGTGTTAGTCAATGACAGAGCTATGGGTGTGGCACAACTTGAACTGATTTTTCCTATTTTTCTAGCCACTGTGATTCAAAAAGTACTCAAGGGTCCCTGGAATCTTCAGGTCCATCTTACAATACCCCCTTTTATATGAGGAGAGCATCACTCCTGACTAAAACTCTGCAGGAAAGGTGGACAAACTTACTGCTTTAAGCATCTTTAGATTATGGCCATGTAATGTCAAAGTAGGGAGTCAATCAAATCAACAGACTTAAAGATGTAACAATACATCAGTGACAGTCTTAAGGGCATGCCAGCTTGTCAAGAGCTCAAACTTTCCTTCAGTCATTTTGCTGTTATTAAGTAAGTTGTATTTGTGTTTATAATTGGTTTGACTGCTTCATTTTACCCATATGTTTGCACTTGATTTATTTATAAAAAGAACAGTGAAACTTGCTGGGTTGAATAATATCATTACTAAAATGTTTGATGATGGGTGGGGATGGGGGTGGTCCATCACATGCTTCTGAGCAGTGTGAAGTTACTGAGCTTGAGGTTGATTGACATGTGTAACCTGCACACTGCATATAGATGGTCTATATTGCCCAGTCCCTTCTGACAACAATGAGAGTTTCAGAGTTGTTGCCTATTTTTGATCCTGGAGTAGCTTCTAGTCCTATTCAAATTATCTTATAGAAAATAGAGACAACTATGGGCATTACTAAATACTCACTATCCTGTCCAAATCATGACTATCAGAACAAAAGAGACATCCTCAGGGAAGAACACCAAGACAATTTGCATCACAGGGAGAGTCCATGTGCCCATTGGCTTGCAGTTTCTATCCAGAGAAAGAATGAATTGAATAGGGAAGAAGTCATTGGTGGCACTCAACTCTTCACTAGACATGTCTCTCAGAGGAAAAGCAAACAACATTCATTTTTATTTGCCCCAATAAAGCATATTTGATCACTAGATATTTCATGGGGGAAAGACAGAAAGACACACACAGTACTGTGTTCATTATTCTTACTTTCTATTCCATTTAAAAATATTAAATTGGCCGGGCGGTGGTGGCGCACGCCTTTAGTCCCAGCACTCGGGAGGCAGAGCCAGGCGGATCTCTGTGAGTTCGAGGCCAGCCTGGACTACCAAGTGAGTTCCAGGAAAGGCGCAAAGCTACACAGAGAAACCCTGTCTCGAAAAACCAAAAAAAAAAAAAAATTAAATTGAACTTATGATACATTGGCAAAAGTTTCCTGTCATTTGAATATTACATGTCTATAAGGTGTTGGTGTTTGAGGGAGGGAGAAGTATAGCCTTTCATCTTCCTCCCACTGTACATCATGTGTGAATACAATATTATGTCCTCCGATGGTTTAGTTACTGCAAACATATTGCTACATATCTGTGGGTAGTGGTTTCTGACAGCACATAGAGAATACAGGTTAGTTAACTGTTTCTTGAACAACATGCTGACTTGGTGACTTGGGGAGCCTAAGAAAAGCTTCTCTTCCTGACAGAACAAAGAGTTCTGTCTCTTCTGCCAGCAACATCTCAAGGTAGAATATGAGTCAATCAGAGAGATGGAGGCAGCAGACAGACATTAATTCTTGTGAATGTGGAGAGAAGACGCAAATTCTGAGAAAGTACTTTTAAAAGGTCAGATTTGACTGTATTTGTAGATATACGAGGCAAAGCAAGTGGAGGCTAGTGAAGGGAGAAGCTCCACAGCTTCACCACTCCAGTTTAGCCTAAATTCTAGCCAGTCATTGTAACTTTTATCACCAGGGTCTTCTAAGTTGGAGCACTGGCCACCACTGAGAAGGGACCGTTGTCCATTTTCACTTTCATGGTTAGTAATGCCTCAGTACAGTCAAGTTTTGATTAATATCATCAGACAACTTAGGTCATTCATATGTGGACAAAGATGTGAACAAGATTCAACAACGAAGACCTCAGGAAGATTTTGTTTTTTATGTTACAGTAGAGTGACATAGTTTGCCCACCCCTGACTTTCTATGGAGTCTTTCTCAGAAGAAGATGGTACCCAAAGTTGCTGCACACACGTGTGACCATGGAGCAAAGGAGGAGTGACTGGTTGTGCTTCTTATTCAGAACTTCACTGTTCACAGAGTAGTAATCAACTTTCTGATAACTAAGAAGGTGAGAAGGTTTAAATCTCTGTGATTTACTGTTCTGTTAGACATCTTTATGGATGCGTCCATTGGTGAAACTTTTACTAATGCCTCAGCAAATGCTCTCTCCCTATCTCTACCAATGAGAGCAGCAGTGGCCATTTGAGATTCCTCTTTCTTTTGGTTTCTGCATTTGCAGGGTCACTGAGTTCTGACAAGTTTGGTTACTCTACCCTGTGTTTGTAATCTTTCCTAATAGCAAATATATAATGCCAGGAGCTGTGTTCATGAACCTCGGTATGGTTTTCCTCTTAAATATATCTGATAGATAGATAGATAGATAGATAGATAGATAGATAGATAGATAGATAGATAGATAAACAGATAGATGTAGTTATCTATGGATAGACATTCTTTTAGAAAATCTTATAAAATTTACAATTTTAGAGATTTGGTACTCAGTTAACTTGAAGTATACATCATGAACTTCTAGGACACAGCCTTTTCTCCTGAACTCATGATTTTGTAGTTTAAATCAATAATTAGAACTATATTTTTTAACAGTTCAAACTCTTACAATAGTTTTTCTTTGATACTTTTCATATCTTCAGAAACACTGTATCTATATATAAAAATACCAGAGATTGCTGGTTCATCAAATATCCCTTAATTTTGCATCGTCACAGTTTTCTTTTGCTTGTCTAACCTATTGTACTGAGATACTTACCTCCCCTCACTTTTAGTCTTATCTAGACTCTTGGACATGATTGAGGATGTGAGCCTTACAGTAGGGATTCAGAATACAGTTTGAGTTGTAGAAGGCTGTCTTTAAGAAGTAGATTCTACTTTCAGTCTGATTGTTAATTATTATTTAACATCTTGCATACAAGCTGGACTTGAGATTCCTATCACTGCGTATGATAACTAATTGAGCTACTGTTTTGCTCCCAGTCATGCAATAGCCAACACTAGCTAGCCTGAGCTTAACATGCCCATTGAACACTGCATAAAACCACTTACTGTCTTGTGGGAGCAAGGCTCGCTCCTGTCTAATCCTTTCATCATATTATGTTGTGAATGCACTCACCTTCTTCTTTTTATGTGTATGGGTGTTTTACCTGCACCCCTGTCTATGCACCACATGGGTTCTTGTTGCCCATGGAGGCCAGAAAATTGCATCAGAGCCCCTGTAACTGGAGTTACAGACGGTTGTGGGCTGCCATCTGAATACAGGGAGTTGAACTCAGGTCCTGTAGAAGAAGAGCAGGTGCTTTTAACTACTGAATTATATATCCATCTTGTATCCTTTTTGTTGCGCCTCCTCTCATCAGTTAGTGCACATTTGCCTGGCACATTGTCTTAGAGCCTAGATGAGGTCTGTCATTTTTCCTAGTCAATTATCTTCAGTGGATTTCTACTTTCTACAGGAGAAAATAACTTGTTTAGTCTGGGACATGTGTCTCCCAGCATGCAGCGTCTCAGGCACAATTTTGTCCATTACATAAAAGTGTTCTAGGTTTTAGTCTCCATCAAACATTTTTATGGTAATCTCGAGCAAGTTTTCTCATGGTGTGATCAGAATGAAATAGAAAATCCTTCCCCCAAAATCTGAGCTGAGTGAGATGAATTTTGTAAAACAGGTCAAGAAGTCTAATGGTCACATGAGGAGATTCTCTAGACTCAGATACTGTATTTCCAAGCTGGTATGATGGTGCCTTGAGAATGCATTCAAAAGATTACTTTGGCATTTATTGTAGTTAGGGAGCAGTGACAAAGGGTCTCCCATGTTGACAGTTTGGAGTTCCCAGGGTTTGTATTTTCTATAGAAGCCAAAAAAAGAGCAAATGTCATCTGGTCCAGATATGGGACAGTTTAGGAAGGGGGGAGGATGAGATTGAATGCTCAGAGCATTCAATCACAGTGTAAGAAGTCACTACCCTGCTTGGCTCTGGTTGTAATTTTATTTTCTTAGGAAGAAATTAGGTTGTTTTCCCTCATATCTGTGATTTAATCAACTCAACAAGAATCAAGCTATGAGAGTGAGGAAGGAGCCTAGAATGTGAGCTGCAGGGACTGCCAATTCCACTTTGTCTGCTTCTTATCATTTTGATACCAAGGTATAAATAGAAAATACCTCAAATTTCACAGAGAAAACATTTTAAAATAAAGATAAAATTGATCTTCAATACATCTTGTATTGATTCGTTATGGATTGTACATCATTTATCCCAGTTCCACTCATCTCCACATCACTCCTCTTCCTCCATCTGCCCTTTCAACCTCCCTCCCAAAGACAAAAACAAAAAACAAACAAACAAACAAAAAACAACCAAACAAAAAAAATCTTGCCTAGTGAGTCAGTCACACAGTATACTTTTACAGTTTTAAGTGTTCATTGCATTGAGTCACTGGTCTGGTTTGAGGCCTCGGGCTTCTGCTACACCTCAATACTAGGCTCTCACTGGGACTCCTCTTGGATATCCTAGGGAAGTTGACCCTTTTATAATAATTTCATCCAGCAAACCAAAGACATTTTTCATGTTTTGGCCTAAAATTTTGTCATTATTGTGGGGTAATTTTATGTTCTCCACCTTTCCCAAGAATCTCCAAAACCTGTCCTCCTAGTTCTGTGTTTTTGCCCTATGTCTGTAAAATTCATGAGCTTTCAGCTCCACAGAACTTAACTCAAAAGAGAACACAAATGTGTAAGACAATCAGAGCTGTAACTCCAAAACCTCTAAACTGCTTGGGTAGTAACATGTATGCACGCAAATGCACAAGATATAAAAAAGAATATGTTCATTGCCACTGGGAAGGCAAAGACAATGAGATGCAACTGACCAGCCTGAGACCACTTTCTTTCTTTTTTTTTTTAAGTTCTTTTTTTCTTTTCCAAAGATTTATTTATTTATGTATACACTGTTCTGCCTGCATGTCTGCCTACAGGCCAGAAGAGGGCACCAGATCTCATTACAGATGGTTGTGAGCCACCATGTGGTTGCTGGGAATTGAACTCAGGACCTTTGGGAGAGCAGCCAGTGCTCTTAACCTCTGAGCCATCTCTCCAGCCCCTGAGACCACTTTCTTGAGAGGGATAGAGTGAACTGGGAGTTTCAAAAGGGAAAAGCCTCTTGTTAAACAGAGCAATCAACAGTGAAAACAAACAAAGAACATTGTTGGATGACTAGTGGAGAGTAGGAATGGAGCTGAAAGGGAAGGCTGGAACTTCATCAGAAGCACTTTTGTGACTTGATATTTGTCAGTTTTGAAGAAAAAAATAAATTCTCTGAAAATGTTTCAATACATACAGGCATTGAAAAACTGCTATCAGCACACTTACACCCATTTCGTAGGGCATCAGGAGAGATTTCCAATGAAAAGGCAGGTACCGGTGTTTTGTAAGACTTTCTGAATTAGTCTGTGCTACTCTTGTTTTTCCCACAGACTAGCACTTAGTGACAGATATTTGATATCTCTAAGGAAGATGGTATCACCCAGCTTTTCTATTTATCTTACGCTAAGGGTTTATTTGAATTACTGCAAACAAAAATCAAGGAGGATTAATTTTTATGTGGAAAAATTTAAGCTCCATCCAAGCTTTACCTAGGATCATACCTCAGAAAATAACCTAAGCAGATGAGTCAGCATGGTGACTGATTAACTGCAAGCATCATGGCTCTAATCTCATCACAAATGTTTCATAGCTGTGAGTCCTTATAGCGATTACTTTATTTCTTTGGGTATAGGAGTAACATGGAGAACATATTCTCTCCTTTGCATGTATCAACTAGAGCTTATGTGTACTGGGACTTGACCAAGGGCAGGCACCATTGAACACATCTCATGTGTCCTCTTATATGCCCACTGCAAACATTCTGAGATAAATAATGTTTTAATCTAATACCTCAGATGAAGCATTTTGTATAAATATACTTAGCAATTATTAAACCAAGCATACAGATAGCCAATTTAAAATTTAGTTCCCACTAGAGTCCAGCTATAACTCTCCACCACTGTGCTAAACTGTCTTGCCACAACAGTTTCTATACATGGTAATTGATCTTTTTCTCCAAACCACATACATATAGTTAGTTTGCATTGAAATGTTGTCTGGAAAATTTCCAAAAGAAATGACTCACACTGAAAACTATGCTCTTTCTTCATCTAATGCTTAAAATTATCTCAAACTTCCCTTATGTAGACTTCATGGAGTTATCATGAGAGGTCGATCAACTTCCTAAGATATTTTTAAAATTATAAAAACATATAACTTTAAATATTTCACTAGTTAATGGACAGAATTATGGTATATGCTTTCTTTGTTTTACCGTTTTGAATTCTTTCTTAGAACAAGCTAAACATCCTTTAAATGAAGCTCTGGTCTTATCGGTTTTGCCTAGCTTCCTGCATATAAAGTAGATTTTTTAAAAGTTTTTATTTTTCAGTCTTAAAACTGACATTAGCTGGGACTAACTCAGTTTTGTATCTTTACTGACAAATCCATATTAATAACAGCATCAATACTGCATTAAACCTGAACTATAGGAATAATTTGTAATCATGCCAAAATTAATAACATTGTGTATCACCCCAGAGCCTCTCTGGTAGCGGAGTGAAATGGTTATTAACTTGGGTTATCATTGCAGCATTATGGACATTTAAATAGGCTATAACTCTAGAAATTTAAAGGTCAGTTTGATTTATTCAATCTAGTTTTGTCATATGTTTGGAAAGCTAATTAAAATCACAAACAGCACGGCTATAACACTCTGGATAGCAAGTCAGATGGCTGTGCTTTTGAGGCACCATTGGTAACTATTTCCAAGGCATGGTGGGCTCTCTGTATTCATGGAACAGTGTGTTTATAATAGGGTTTAAGAAAGCAGGTTCCTGGGAAATTTATTTTTTTTCTGGACAAATGTGAGCTTCTTACATCATAACATCATGCCTTTGTTGACTATTGGATTGTCATTAGAAAGAATATAATGATGTCATTTTATATAATTTAAAGATCTACAATAATTTCTTTACCACAAAATGCTTCTCTCGTCAATTGCTTCTCACATTCATTCACACTGAAAATCATCCCTTTTGTTCTTAATAATTATAGGACAGAAAATACCTCTTGAGTGATAATATTTTAAGTTGTGTTTGTTTTATAACAAATGTTTATGGGAAAGGGAACAGTATTGGACACTGAGTGAACAACAGAGGGAATGAAAGAAGGAAGCAAGAAGTTCAAAGTGAGAAGACACCAACAAACAAAGTCATGAATATACACATACATAATGGGCTATGCCAAAGTATATGGGTTGTATAAGAGATGAGCATATTTCCAACTATTATTAAAATTAATAATATAGTTACCTCTTGTCATGTAGACTCCTTTTGCTCTCAAAAGGAAAAGTCATTCATGAGTTTAACTATGAGAGGTAAAAGAAATACGGGGATGAAATGCAGGTATAATTAAAGGGCAATACATAAAGAAAATGTGAACCAGGTTTTTGGACCATCCTAATGGATATGAGTGGAAGAAAATGAAATAATAGTTTTGAGACCAACATTCAAGGTATCCTTTCCATTTAGTTGCCTTCCATGGCTGCAATTATCAAGCTATATCTATGGCCAAATAGCTTCCAAGAAGTCCTTAAATTATTTGGATGACATTTTTATGATCCCCAAAGCAGAAACTTCTGCCATATGAATATCTACCTGAGCTTGATGCCTGGTGACAAGGAAGGTCCAATGAAAGATGAGAAAGATGGAAGGGATGAAGGTAGGAATAGATTCCCTTACCTCATAACAGGGAGAACTGGTAGCCACATCCATTGTAGACAGTTTCTCCAGAATTTATCTTCACTGAAAATTATCTGTAGCTGCTATCTGAAAACTACCCTTTTACATTTGGTGTGACCAAAATATGCTTATGCATTTAAGATAGCTTACTTTAAATGTACATATGTAAAGTGAGTATAGAAGGGACAGTACAAAAAAAGATAGCTTGATACTTAAGATTCACGAGCAAGCACTTAAGAGTAACCACATAGAAACATTCAAGAAGAACTAAACATGTTTTATCATAAAACTTAGAGTGTCTTCTAGGAGTGGTGTTATATACCTTTAATTCTAGGACTTGATAAAGGAGACTCATGCATTCTAGGCAAGCATGAACAATACTGTGTGTCTCAAACAGTAAAGCACCTTTGTGTATGTCTTATTTTTGTAAGTAGAATATGAATGAAAGCCAAATTGGAAAGGACAATAACTGCCTCCACTTATTTGATGTCTGTTAAAAAGGTAAAGTATGAGACAATGGAATTTAGAGGACTCCCCTCTTTTCAATATACATCATCTCATGAAAGAAAGATCAAATTCATTACTGACAATTAAATGGACGGTTTTAGAAATGCACAGTTCATGATATAAGTTGTGCTGAAACTACATAAAAGGAAAAGTTGACTCTCTTTATGACCCTTTTGGAGACAATAACCTAATACTTAAGAAAATGAAAATCGCCGGGCGGTGGTGGCACACGCTTTAATCCCAGCACTCGGAAGGCAGAGCCAGGCGGATCTCTGTGAGTTCGAGGCCAGCCTGGGCTACCAAGTGAGTTCCAGGAGAGGCACAAAGCTACAGAGAAACCCTGTCTCAAAAAACCAAAAAAAAAAAAAAAAAAGAAAAAGAAAATGAAAATGAAAATCACAGTTGCTGTTTATAACTGTTCACAGAAGAAGGGAGAGTGGAAACAAAGATGAAAAGTTCTTAATGCTTGAAACAGAAGAGCAAAAGAACTCTGCAGAAACAGACTAGAACTAGGCAAGTGGTGATGTTTTTGGGATTATATCATACTTATGTACCGTCAGTATGTCAGGGGCTGCATGGTTGTTTT
Organism: Peromyscus eremicus; assembly: GCF_949786415.1. Lineage (NCBI taxonomy): Eukaryota > Metazoa > Chordata > Mammalia > Rodentia > Cricetidae > Peromyscus > Peromyscus eremicus. The sequence goes on from NC_081435.1 coordinate 15,918,634, forward strand.
TTGAAAGCTTATGATGTAAGGTAATCATATTAGGTTGTTAAAAGTACAGTAACAGGGAATTACAAAATTTGGCATGCTCAAAACCAAAGGAAGTGGATCATCAGTTGAAGGTTCAGATAGTTTGAAATCTTATTTACCTTCTAGAAATTTATGATGAGCAGACGTTTTGAGATCTCAATGTGAGCATGTGTTGCAACCTAGAATCCTATGTAGCTATTCAGGAAGCGTGATCTTAATAGAAGAAACACCCTCCAATGGGCATATTTCTGTTACATATGCAACATATCTTGCCTAGATTTTATTGTAACTACAAGCAGTCATATATATATATATATATATATATATATATATATATATATTATTATTACTAAGTTTTGCAATATGGGAAACACTGCCCTAATCATTGGTGAGGAATGTGACAGATTAGCTGTCCACATGTGTTTGAGAAAGCTGTAAAAAGTTGTACTAGGAAGCATATTACCCTAAAGTTTGTGTATGCTCTATTTTTCTTTGCTTTTTTTTCTCTTTAGGTTATGAAACATTTCATCCCTTGAGTAGTTTGTTTAAAGAAACAAACATTGACACCTCCCACTGGACTTGCTCTGGGATAAAGCAAGTGTTATCTTCCATCCAGTCAGAACATTGCTTCACAAAAGTTGTTGTCACAAATATTGTTATATGAGCCAATATCATTTTATGTCAACAATGTTCTACTAAATTGGTGTGTTCCCACAAGCATGAAAGACACACTTGAGTAAAGGAAGATAATCAATAACTTGAAGGGTGTGTCTTCTGATCATAGAATTTTTGTTTTGTGAACAGGGACATTTGTATTATGAAAAATTTACAAAGTTATAATGCTGAAGACATGTCTCAGTGCTTAAGAGCACTTGCTGATTTTACAAAGGACTAGAGTTTGGTTTCCAGTACCCACCTGATGGCTCAAAACCTATTGATTTCAGTTCTGGGAGATCTGGTGCTCTCTACTGGCCTCTCCAGGAAGTTTAACACATGTTGGGTGTAGACATAAACAAGCAGGTAGTAACATACACACCAAAATAAGAATAAATTTTAAAAGTTTCATTTATTACAGCCAAGTAGTTGGAAGATGGCTTCAGTGTATAGATCACAGAGTGATGATATGCTGAAAAGACACATGTATTTCCTAAAAATGGTATACACACACACACACACACACACACACACACACACACACACACACCACAAACCACTATTCATCATTGGTGAAAAGTGAGTGGGGAGACATTTTGTGCCAAAATCCAGCATCTCTGATGGTAGGCATGAGGTTATATTTGGATGGAACATACCTGAATGTGTGCTAGGGAAGTCTTCCAACAAAGACTGAGAGTCACATCTAAGATTTCCTGTGACAGAAGTGGTGACAGCAGGGAACTAAGGAGTCACTAAAGAGTGACCAACTAAGGTTGATTTTAGTTACTTTTCTATCGCTGTGATAAAATGTCATGGTCAAGGTAATTTATAAAAGAAAGCATTTAATTTGGGACTTACAATTTCAAAGAGTTGGTACCTGTGATAATCATGGCAGGAAGTATGGCCAGGGGCATATAACCATGGTACTAGAGCATTTCCTCCAACACAACTATAAGACAGAGGGGAAGAAAGAGAGAGAGAGAGAGAAAGAGAGAGAGAGAGAGAGAGAGAGAGAGAGAGAGAGAGAGAGAGAGAGAGAAGAAAGTAGAGAGACTAGAATGACTAGAGAGTAGAGAAGCTGAGACTGGGACTGAGAAAATGTGTTTGGAACTTCAAAGCCCACTCCTAGAAACATAGCTCTTCCAATAGGCCATACCTCATAATTATTTTCCAAACATTTCCACCAACTTTGGAACAAGCATTCAAATATATGCACCCAAGGGGATTACTCTCATTCAAACTACCACCATAGACCGACCTACAGGCTCTTAGCAGGGATGGCTAAGGGAAGCAAATTGGTTGGTCAAACTGCAAAATCACCTAATCTAAGACTCAGTGAGATGGACCTGCAAGTACAGAAGCTTAGAGAAGGAGAAACTCATTTAATGAGTGTGAGGGAATGTCTGGGCAGAGTGGACAATACCTATCTGGATACCTGCTGCTGAGGAGGCTACTTGTCAGACTATGCCACCGCTATAGGTGGTACTGAATTGCCTCCAACACTTAAATATTTTTCACGTAACACTGACAATGGCCATCAAATTCTACCACAAGGACTGAACAAACACAGAATGCTTTCATCAAGACCTACTTTATGCTATCTGTGTCCTCCTCAGTGTCCTTTGAGGCTGACTAAAGGGGAAGTGGCTACCCAGTTTCACCAAATCCTGGTTTCTTGCTGGATTTTGTCATTGATGAGAAACCCATAGGAAAGTAGGGGCCTGGGAGAGAGAGATTGAGTCTTCATATCATCCCAGGTTTTCTTTGTAATCTCTGTTTTCTTTGATGGAACCATCAAGACTGTAGTCTTATAAACCATGGGTTCCTATGGAAGTTGCCTCAGTTCCCTCAGTTTGTATTCACTTCAACTTTTCTCACTATATATCTTCCATTTTTATCTGGTTATTTGGCCATTCTTTATTGATAGTTAACCTTGTCTACAGCATAATATACCATATGCCATCTCTTCTCTACAGAGACCCAATAGATTTATGGGTGCTACTCTAAAAGAAAAATTCTGGAGATTTGTTCACAATTTTCATAACATAGATATCATCTATGAGGGCACTGGAAATTCATAATTTTAGTTGCTAATATCATTGGTGAAAACACAGAGTCAACTGCTGCTAGAGGACCAGTTAACAATGATTCAGTGGATGAGGTTACAACAAGAATAATGACTGAGTAACATGGGTGCTCAACTACACTGAAAGGTCTACAAAATAATAAGAATAAAAATAGCCATCATTCAAGGCTGGATAGATCCCCAGATGGGCAGTCATCTGATGTCCCAGTGATTTCCCCTCTTCTTAGTTACACATAGTGTATAGGTGAAGATTGAGCCTGCAATCTGATGGCACATGTTTCAGAGTTTCAAAGACCCCACAGCAGGCTTATAAAGTGAAGTAAGTGTATTGACTGGGGAGGAGCACCATCTGTAGTTTGGATGAAGACTTCTTGGATGCGAAGGTGAACTTGGGAATTCAGAACAATTTTGTAAGCCTTTGGACAAATGTATTCTTATAATCTCAATGTTCCAGTCTTCATTTTGAGTAACAAAAAAATTGAAAAGACATGAAGTTGGGAGGTGGATTGTCATGGGATATTGGAGGAATGAGAATATAAATGAGGGGCATATGTGATCATATTTTTTGTAAAAATTATTAAATTCTGAAGAATAAACATTTTTAAAAGAGAAATTGGTGAAACTCCTGGAAGCAGATGATTTTTTTATGGATGGCTTTTTTCTTTCCAGCCTCTTGTACCACCTTCTTTTTGCTCTGATGCTATAACATTTCAAATTCTAAGCACAGGACTAAAATATGACTAAATAGAGACAATAAATAGATCAAAATAGTCAAAGGGAAAATGTATTTCAGAGGAGTGCATCAGGTCAATAAGTGCAGATGGGAGCACACTGGTAGGATTCCTGGGAGAGGTGTTGTGTGTTATGCTGTTGACTTAAAGTCTGAACTCAATAATGACTCTTGTCTAGACCAAGATGTGTGGCTTGGTTCATGTGCAGTTTATGTGGAGAGATTCTGGAATAAAACTTCTTATCTCTCTTTTGTGGTAATGTTTCAAATTAAGCACTTGGTAATTCTCATTGTCCAGTCATGGCTTTTATTTTATTTTCTATCGTTTTCTGGAGAAGTATGGACCAGTAGAGATTTGGAAAGGAATCTGGGCTTAAGAGATGTCAGTGAGGATTGAAGAGGCAGAACAGTGGTTAAAAGTACTTATTTTTGCCATCATGAAGGATTGAGTTGGCATCTCAGAGTCTGCACAAAAAGTTGGTTATCTAGTTCATGCCTATAACCCCATTTCTGGGGAGGTGGAGAGAGGATTACTGGGGCTTGATGGTTTCCAGTCTAGCCAAGAAAACATGATTATCAAATACAAATATAAACAAAGACCCTGACTCAAAGGAGAGGCAGAGAGTGATAGAAGAGAACGCCCAACATCATTTTCAGATTGCTTGCATGGCTATGAGCAAATGTATTCGCACACACATGTGTACATGTACTCAAAGAGTCACAGGAGCAGACATATAGATGCGCACATACAAACACAAGCATGTAAATAGTTCTATTAAAGATCACCATAAAATTGCTTTTAAAAAGTTAACAAAAACGATGTCAGTGGAGAAAAACTGAAGAAGAGACATTTAACAGGTATTTGTGATATGTGAAGAGAATAAGCAAAGGATATAGAGATCCCAGAAAGCAGGAAAGATGGTTACATCTGACATTACATCTGAAAATGACTCACTTGGGATTTGAGGATAGGATATATCATAATGAGAAACAGTGACTGTACACAGTGCAGGCCGATAAAATTCTGACAAAGCAAGGATGGAGCAGGGAATGAATGAGTCATTTGCAATCCCAAGTTGATGCTGATCTTTGGCCTGTGCCTCCCATCTGTCAAAGAATCTGGGGTCTAAGAGCCTAAATGGTAGGAGCCAGAGAGGAGAGCCTCTAACAGCACATAGGAGCATAGAAGGAAGGAAGACTCTATCTGGGGAAATAAACGACAAAGCTATCACAGTTTACTCCGTCTCAGGAGATATCTAGGAGACAATGTGATCCTTGTCATGTTTTCTGACCACATTTCAAATACAATTTTATACATCATTATGCTGTCCAATGAAAATACATGCCTCTGAAATTTTCAAACATAAACTTCTAAGCACATGCACAAGTGGTTATTTGAGGGGCCCACATTTAAATAACACTCATTACAGAGAAAATGCAATAATAATTGCAAATTACTCACAGTTAGCTATCTGAATCCTGCTTGTTGAAACCTGTAGGAAGCAGGTAAAAGGATACCAAGAAAAGCTTAAAGACTGGAATTAATTCATTGAAAAGAAAATGAGGAAATTGGGGAAGATAAAACTGTCATTATTTTCAGATGAGATGCTTATCATTCTGAAAAAGCAATAGAACTAATACCTATAACCATCATTTTAAGCAAGTCCAACAATGTTTACATAAGATAAAATTTAAGTACTTGTAAAAATTTAATAACTCCAGCAACAGTCAATCAGAAGCATAAGTAAAAATAAAACTATAATCCACAATAGTAATAAAATTTAATGTATGTAAGAATTAACCTCAATCAAAATTATGCTTTTATCACTTATAAGAAAGTTTAAAATGTCAAAAAGTATACAGAAGGTAATTGCAATATACGAAAAACCTACATTTTTAGATGAACTGATTAAATATTATATGTATATAAAGTATTCCTTCATTTAGAATGTAATTATAATGTGATTCCACTTAAATATATAGTTAGATTTATCTTTAACTTGGTAAATTTAATACAAAATTTAAACAAAAACAGAAAGATTCAGGAAGAATTACATAAAGTTAGGGAAAATCCCTAAGATTTGTGAGAGAGGTGCTCATTCACATGAGAAAATAAGAGCCATCATAAAGCCATAAGTGAAATAATAAAATAATATGGTTTTGTTTTGAGAACTATAAAATAGCCTGATGAAACATCGCATAGTTGTGAGAGTCTCACAGAAAACAACTGAGAAAAGCTAAAAACAATTTTAAACGGGTTTATCGTATTCAGAAAAGCAAAGTAGATCATATGCAGAAAAACAAACTAGGTCATATGCTGAAAATCAAACTAGACCAAAGCAGATGATAGATTGCTATATATTTATTAACACTGAGTGGTGGAAAGGTAGCTCACTGGTGAAAACTTGCCTAACATGTGTAAGGATCTATGTTCTGTCATTAGCACACACTTGTAAAACAGGCACATACAATATATAGGAGTAGAATAACTTTGAAGTATGGTTGACAGTGACTTCAAAAACAAGAACTTAAGAGCACAAACCACTGGGGATAGAAAGAAACAGAAATATAGATAAAAGATAACGTGATGACTAAGTAAAGTTTATTATGGGACTTAATGTTGGTTGAACATTAAAAATAAACAAAATAATTCAATATTAATGGGAAAAATATATATGATTCGAATTACAAATTCAGTATGCTAGGAATAAGAGAGAGCTTCCCCATTGTGAAAGGTTTTCAGGAAACCCCACAGATAACAGTGAAGAACCAAAGGCCTGTTCTTAGTGTAGGATCAAAAGGTGCTGTCTTCTTGAGCTTCAACGTTTGCATTGTAGAGAAGGTACTAATAAACACAGTGTAGAATGCCAACGGAATAACCAACACTCAGATAAGAAAGGAAGCAGTTATGCTGTCTACTTATAGATGACTCACACACAAAATTCCAGAAACACACAAAAGCCCATTAAAGAGATTTTATCTCAGTCTCAGGATACTACATCAATATAAATATCAACTGATTTTCTGTCTATTTATTCAATGAATTATTAAAAATTGAATCAATAAATAATCCTTAATTTTAATGGAATTAATACGTAAGAAAAAATTAATAACATAGTTATAAACTCTCAAACACTAAAACAGATACAATATTGTGAAAAGATATTAAGGAAAACTCATAGATCTGGAGGCCAGGTAAGAAATGCATGATCACTGGCTGTCCTCCAGAACCTGCCATGTCTAGGAACTGCAGGCTGCTCATGGGTGAACTTCTTCCTTCTCTAAGTCCAGAGACTTGGGATGGGGCTTCAGTTGTCCTCCAGAACACTATAAGGGTGAACTAGACAGGTAAATGCTGGAGAGCTTACCCTGGTGGTGAAGACAGGGGAGATCCGGTGTGCTGACCATCCCTGCAAATATGCAGGCCCAGGTCCAGGGTTATGTGTTGGCTCACCCCAAATCCACCCCATCTGTTATCTGCTGGAGCACAGGGTAGGTGTCAGGGGTGGGGAGTCAGGGGATAGACGAGTGGGATTGGGGTGAATCAGTCCTGTGGACCCAGGGCTGCAGGATCTCCATGAGAAGAGCAGCAACGGGATGTCCAGGAAGAGTCCTAGTGAGAGATCAACATGGATGGAGTATGAGAAATCAGGGGCCTCGAACCAGACCAATGATTCCTTGTGATGAATGCCTGCATGTAAAAATGTATGGATGAAGGGGTTTACTTTGTGACTCACTGGATGACACTGCAACTTCCATGATGAGATTTCCCCTTTCTTACTGCCCCCCTATTTTTCTCTTAAATTTAATTTTGTTTTATTTTGGGTCGGGAAGGAGATGGGTAGGATTTGGAGGCATGATGTAAAAGACACAAAGAATAAACAAAAACAAAGTTAAAGAAACAGAAGAAATTCATGATAACTAGAGCTGTGCACAGATTCCACAGAATGCAATTTATATCCCAGAATGATCTTTATAAACATATAAAATACACATAATAGTCTAAATAGCTTTTAACAAAAGGTTCAACTACAAGAATTACTCCACCTGATTTCAAGTTTACTATAAGCCTGTAGTTGTTGTTTTGGGTAAAGACTAATACATAGACTGATGTTCTGGTGTAAAAAATAGTAATACTGCCAGGTGGTGGTAGCACACGTCTTTAATCCCAGCACTCAAGGGCAGATGCAGGTGAATCTCTGTGAGTTTGAGGCCAGCCTGGGCTACAGAGTGAGTTTTAGGGAAGGTGCAAAGCTACACAGAGAAACTCTGTCTCAAAAAAAAAAAAAACAACAACAAAAAGGAACACATACCTACATTTCATACTCATACATGTACATGATATTAGCTAAATACACACACATATACACATATACTATACATGTATACACAAACATGAACATTGTTTATATTTGTATACATTCATATATGCTGACATTGGACAAACATCCCAATTAAAAGAATAAGGATGATGAACAAAGAATGCTAAAATAACTAGGAATCCCTCTGTGAGAGAAATGAACCTTGACCTTTATGTCATAACATTTATAAGATGTTATTTAAAATATTTTATAAATACAAACCTAAGAGCTGCAAGTATATTGTTAAAACAGAAAGTTCACATGAAGTGTTGCTGGGGAAATACTGTCTAGAATGAACTTACTTTACAGTAATATTGCAAAAATATGCTCTCTTCAAAAATGGTGTCATTGCAAATGTAACATATTCAGCAACAGATTTTGTACATCCATGTTTAAAGAAACCTACCAAGTCAAAACATATGATCCTCAAAAAAAAGCCAATGATTTTGGTTGTACCTCCGAGCTAGAAGTTAAGATCTTATTGCTGCAGTCACCATACACATTGGTCACAGGGCATAGGGAAACCAAGCAGGGACTGAACTGTAAACTTCTCCTTACTAGCTAGTAATCAAAATGCCTGAAGGCTGCTGTGGGAGAAGAATCACTAACAGTCTCACCTGGTAATAGATCATTTCCCAAATAAGAAAATTTCACTTACAATATCTATGTTTAATTGTATACCACTTTATATACATTATAGGGTTTTCAAAAAAGCTCTATTGTTAATAACATGATTCCTTTTGACTTTTTCAGGCCTCCACACTGTTATTTTATTCTCTTCCCTCCTTATTTTGTATTGATCCCTGCCCCCAGTTTGAACCTCATCATTTTACCATTTCCTCCTTCAGATCACTTGTATCCTGATATTTCTGCTCTGTTACTTCATACCCCTGGTCATATTTTACTTTTTTAAATAAAAAATATATGTAAAAGATGTTAAGCTATTTGGACTGGCAATACTCACACAAGAACTATGGACTAATAAAACCCCTAGTACCAAGCACAACAAATTCCTTTTGAATCTCTGATCAGAGTATTCCAATTGGTTCCCAAGACAGTGTATATTATTTATGTAGCCCTTGGTTGCCTCTAAGAGGTTAAGGGTGGGCCAATATTGCTAAAGACACCACATACTTAGGATGGAATACTTAGATAGATGATTCTATCTGGGTTTGTGTTGAAAGCCTCTTTCCCAAGCCTAGCTTCTATGATTCCAGAAAAATAGCATTTGGTCTGCTGAGGTAGGAAAGCAATAAAATGATCTTAACTAGCTGCAGCATGTATGAATCCTGACAATTACCAGAAAGGCAAGATATGCATAAAAGTGCAATAACTGGTACTCATATGTCTGTGGCAAAAAACAGTTGTTTAATTGGACTTGTCTGGCACTGGAAACCTAATCAATTGCTGGATTTAGTAAGGCCATGGACCTTAAAAAAAGAATTTAGAGCATAAATAAACAGAATATAAGAGATGGAAGAGAGAATATCTGGCATAGAGGATACAATAGAGGAAATAGATTTTTCAGTTAAAGAAAACACCAAAGCCAAAAAAGTCATAACACAAAATGTCCAGGAAATCTGGAACAACATGAAAAGGCCAAACCTAAGAATAATAGTGATAGAAGAAAGAGAAGAATAACAACTCAAAGGTACAGAAAATGTATTCAACAAAATCATGGAAGAAAACTTTTCCAACTTAATGAAGGAAATGCCTATGAAGATAAAAGAAGCTTATAGAACACCAAATAGACTAGATCCCCCCAAAACGTTCCCTTGCCACATAATAATTAAACCACTAAACATACAGAATAAAGAAAGAATAGTAAGAGCAGCAAAAGAAAAAGCCAAGTGGCTTATAAAGACAGCCCATCAGAATAACACCAGACTTCTCAATAGAGACTATGAAAACCAGAAGGTCCTGGACAGATGTAATGTAGACAATAAGAGACCACATATCCCAGCCTAGACTAATATACCCAGCAAAACTTTCATTCACCATAGACAGAGTGAACAAGACATTCCTAGATAAAAACAGATTTAAACAATACCTATCCACAAATCCAGCCCTATGGAAAGCACTAGGAAAAAAACTCCAACCAAGGAAATCAGATGTATCCAAGAAAACACAGGTAATAGATAACTCCACAACAGTAAATCCCAAAGAAGGAAAATACCCACACACTACTACCAAAATATAACAGGAATTAACAATCACTGGTCCTTAATGTCCCTTAATATCAATGGACTCAATAGAGTTCAAATTCAAGTTAATTCAAAGAGATTGGGAAGGACATTATATATTAATCACAGAAAAGATCCACCAAGATGAAGTCTCAGTTCTGAACATTTATGCCCCAAGGGCACACATGTATGTAAAAGAAACAATACTAAAGCTTCAATCACACATCAATAGTGTGACCCTATACATTAATAGTGGGAGACTTCAACACCCCACTCTCACCAATGGACAAATTTGCCAGACTGAAACTTAACAGAGAAATAAGGGAACTAACAGATGTTATGACTCAAATGGACTTAATAGATATCTACAAAAATTCCACTCTAATAAAAAAGAACATGATTTCTTTTCAAAACCCCATGTAATCTTCTCTAAAATTGACCACATACTTGGTCACAAGCAAATCTCAATAGATATGAAAAAACTGGAATAACCTCCTGTATTTTGTTGGATCACCATGGTTTAAAGTTAGATTTCAATAACAACAAAAAGCCTACAATCACATGGAAACTGAATAATGCTCAACTGAGTCACCAATGGGTCAAGGAAGAAATAAAAGAAGAAATTAAAGACTTCCTAGAATTCAATGAAAATAAATGAACTACATTCCCAAACTTATGGGACACTATGAAAGCAGTGCTAAAAGGAAAATCCATAGCACTAAATGCTCACATAAAGAAGTTGGAGAAATCTCACACTAGCAACTTAACAGTACACCTGAAAAGTCTAGAACAAAAAGAAGCAAAGTCACCTAGGAGGAAGAAATGCCAAGAAATAATCAAATGAGAGCTGAAATCAAGAAAATAGAAACAAAGAGAACAATACAAAGAATCAATGGAACAAAGAGTTGGTTCTTTGAGAAAATCAACAAGATATACAAAACCTTATCCAAACTAACCAAAAGGCAGAGAGAGAGAGAGAGAGAGAGAGAGAGAGAGAGAGAGAGAGCAACCAAAGTAACAAAATCAGAAAGGAAAAGAGAGACAATAACAACAGACAATGAGGAAATTGAGAGAATCATCAGTTCATACTTCAAAAACGTGTACACCACAAAATTGGAAAATATAAAAGAAATGGACAATTTTCCGGATAGGTACCACATACAAAAGTTAAATCAAGACCAGATAAACAATTTAAATAGACCTATAACCCCTAAGGAAATAGAAACAGTCATTAAAAGTCTCCCAACCAAAAAAATCCCAGGACCATGTGGTTTCAGCGCAGAATTCTACCATATTTTCAAAGAAGAGCTAATACCAATACTTCTCATATTGTTCCACACAATAGAAACAGAAGGAACATTAACAAAGTCCTTTTATAAGGCTACAGCTACTCTGATACCCAAACCACACAAAGAGGCAACAAAGAAGGAGAATTACAGATCAATCTCCCTCATGAACATTGATGCAAAAATGCTCAACAAAATATTGGCAAACCAAATCCAGGAACACATCAAAAAAATTATTCATCATGACCAAGTAGGCTTCATCCCAGGGATGCAAGGATGGTTCAACATATGAAAATCTGTCAATGTAATACACCATATAAACAAACTGAAAGATAAAACCCACATGATCATTTCATTAGATGCTGAAAAAGCATTTGACAAAATGCAACACCCCTTCATGATAAAGGTCTTGGAGCGACTAGGATATAAGGAACATACCATAAACATAATAAAGGCAATTCAAAACAAGCTGACAGCCAATATAAAATTAAATGGAGAGAAACTCAAAGCAATCCTACAAAAATCAGGAACAAGACTTCCTAAATATAACACCAGTAGCACAGACACTGAAAGCAAAAATTGATAAATGGGACCTCCTGAAACTGAGAAGCTTCTATAAGGTGAAGGATACCGTAAATAGGGCAAAATGACAGCTTACATAATGGGAAAATATCTTTATCAACTCCACATCTGATATAGGGCTGATCTCCAAAATATATAAAGAATTCAAGAAACTAGACATCAAAATATCGAACAATCCAGTTTAAAAAAAATGGGATATAGAGCTAAACAGAATTCTCAACAGAAGAAACTCAAATGGCTGAAAGGTGTTTAACGAATTGCTCAACATCCTTAGCCATCAGGGAAATCCAAATCAAAATGACTCTGAGATACCATCTTACACCTATCAGAATAGCTAAGATTGAAAACACTGAAGACAGCTTCTGTTGGAGAGGATGTGAAGCAAGGGGAACACTCCTCCACTGTTGGTGGAAGTGCAAACTTATACAGCCACTTTGTAAGTCAGTATGCTGATTTCTCAGAAAATTGGGAATCAATCTTTCTCAAGATCCAGCTATACCACTCTTGAGCATATACTCAAGGAATGTTTAATCATACCAAAAGGACATATGCTCAACTATGTTCATAGCAGCATTATTCATAATAGCCAGAACCTGGAAACAACCTAGATGCCCCTCAACCAAAGAATGGATAAAGAAAACATGGTACATATATACAATCAAGTACTACTCAGCAGTAAAAAACGATATCATGGAATTTGCAGACAAATGGATGGAACTAGAAAATATCATCCTGAGTGAGGTAACCCAGACTTAGAAGGACAAACATGGGTACTCACTTATAAGTGGATACTAGATGTAAAGCAAAGGATAACCAAACTACTACCTACAGTTTAGAGAAGGTAGTTAACAAGGAGTACCCAAAGAGGGATGAATGTATTGCCCTGGGAAAGGGAAATAGATGAGATCTCCATGAGTAAACTGGGGATGATGAGTGGGAAATTGAGTGTAAGGGATGGGGGATGAAACACAAGGGAATGTGATGGTAAAGCTGGAACAGAGATGGAGTGGGAGAACAATGAAAGAGATACCATGACAGAGGGAGACATCATGGGGATATGGAGAAACTGGGTGCTAGGGAAGTTTCCAGGCATCCACAAGGATGACCACAGCCTAGTTTACTAGCAATAGTGGAGAGGGTACCTGAACTGGCTTGCCCCAGTAATCAGATCTGTGAATATCTCAAGTGCCATCATAGAGCCTTTCTCTAGTAACTCAAGGAAGCTGATGCAGAGATCCACAGTCAAACACCAAGCCAAGGCCCATTAGTCCAGTCAAAGATAGATAAGAGGGATTCTATGAGAAAAGGGCATCAAGATCATGATGGGAAATGCTACAGAGATAGCCAAACCAAACTGATGGGAACTCATGAAATTTAGATCAACAGCTATGGATCCTCCATGGGACTAGACTAGGCCCTCTACATAGTGAAAGAGATGTGTAGCATGATCTGCCAAGGGACCTCTTGACAGTAGGATTGGAATCCATCCCTGGTGCATGAGCAGGTCTTTTGGAGCCCATGTCCAATGATGCGACACCTCACACAGCCTTGAGGCAGGGTGAGGGGCTTGCACCTGCCTCTAGTAAATGTACCTCCCCATGGGAGGCCTTACCTTCAGTTGGGAGGAAGAGGCTGGAGGGGCAGTAGGAGGAAAGAGAGAGATCTTTGGTATGTAAAATGAATGAAAAATGTTTTTTCTTAAAAAAATAACTCCTTCTGTTAGCTTCAATGACAGAATCTGTCTTAGTTCTATTTCTACTTCTTCAGTCACTCCTAAATATCATATCACTTGCAATTCCCTATATCATATATCATTATCTGTGCTCCATCCTTTAATTACATGATGCATTTTCAAGGCTTTAAAACTCCCACACTTCTTACAGTCCCATTCAAGACGTTGGTACGCTTTAATTGTTTTCTTTTTTCTTTTCTTCTCTTTTTTCTTTTTTTCCACCCATAGACAACGATCTTGTGGAGAGCCTATTGGCTCTATTTTAAACATGTGGTACAAATCTAGCATTTTATTGCCTTTCCTGTTCTTCCTTTTCCTCACTGTACTTCAGGCCAGGATAATCACTTGCCTGAACTATTTCTATAGCCTTCATCATGACAGTGATTTCTTTTTCCTTTTACTACACATTTTTATATTTTAAAAGGAGATACCATGATGAATGAAAACCCTAGGGGATTAGGAAGAAGAAGAGTGCTAGAGAAGTCCCCAGAAATCCACAAAGACTACTGTAGACTACTGGCAATGGTTGAGAGAGTGCCTGAGCTGACCTGCACTGGTGATCGAATAGCCAAACACCCTGGCTATCATGACAGAACTCTCATCCAGTGTCTGATGGAAGCAGATGCAGAGATCCACAGCGGAGCCCCAGGTGGAGCTCCGGGAGCCCAGTAAGCGAGAGAGAGGAGGGATTATATGAGCGAGAGATATTGAGACCATGATTGGAAAAAGCACAGGGACAAATAGACAAACTAGTGGAAATGCATGAACTGTGAACCAATGGCTGAGGAGCCCCCATGGAACTGGACCAGTTCCTCTGGATAAGTGAGACAGTTGATTAGCTTGAACTGTTTTGGAGGCTCCCAGGCAGTGGAGCCTGAACCTGTCCTTGGTGCATGGGCTGGCTTTTTGGAGCTTGTGGCCTATGCTGGGACACTTTGCTCAGCCTTGGTGTAGGGAAGAGGGGACTGGACCTGCTTTGGCTGAGTCTACCAGGCTAGGCTGATTCCCCAGGGGAGATCTTACCTTAGAGGAGGTGGGAATGGGGGGTGGATTGGGGAGAGGGCGGGGTGGGGGGTGGGGGGTGGGAGGAGGGAGGATGGGGGAATCCGTGGCTGATATGTGAAATTAAATTAATTATAAAATAAAAATATTTAAAAAAGAGTTAAGTAATGCCATGTTGTTAGACCAGCATAATTCGTCATTAAATTCTGAAACTTATTCTTATACCTACAGATAACTATAGCTACCATCTCATCAAAGAAGCCTCTCCTTAAAGCCAACGGAGACCTTCGAAGAAAACCATATCTGGACACAATGCAGATGTAAACAGATCACAGGCAATACAGACACAATGGATACATCTACATCACAGCTTCTGCATCTCTGGCTCAAGGAACATCACTGAAGAGGAGGTGGAAAGATTCTAAGAACCAGAATGACAGGAATACTACTGAGAAAGTCTTTCCTAGAAAAGGTGCATAAACAAGACAGGAAAAATGGCAATATAAATGTACATGCTAATGGGAAAGTGGGAAAATTTTATGGGGTTTCACCACTAGACAAAGATCTTCAGGTCATTAATTGCTGTTGGGAGAAAGAGAATTACCCTCTTACAAGAATAAGTCCCGTTATGGTTTGTTCAATGCACAATGCCTTGAAATCATGTACATGCCAAGAACAAAAAACAATTCACAAAGTTGCATTTACAAATATTTGAGCACTTGTATATGTGTGTAAAACAATAATCTTCAAAGGAAAGTGGTTATCAACTTTAGAGTCTGGGGACATGTTGCTGGAGGGAGGGCAGCTGGGAGCAGCTAGAGGAAAGAAAGTAAAGGGGAAAGTGATATAGCACTATTTCAACTTTAAAAAAATTCTAAAACATTTGGATCCGCTAACCAAAAGAAAAGAAAAAAGAAATAATCCAAATTAACAGAATCAGAAATAAATAGGGAAGAATTATAACAGATATAAAAAAAATACATTATTGTAAGTGAATGTTTTTAAAATGTGTACATAATTAAGCTGGAAAATCTAAAAGAAATGTCTGAATTTACAGATTTAGCCAAACCACTAAAATTAAACCAAGATGGAGTCAACAATGTAAACAGACACATAAGAAATGACGAAATTGAAATAGTAATAACATCCCTCCCATCTAAAAAAGTCCAGAGACAAATGGATTCATAGCCAAATTCTGCCAGATATTCAAAGATCTACAGCCAGTCCTCCTTAAACTATCCCCCAAAGAAAAAAGAAACAGAAGGGGCACTCCAAAGGTACTTTTATAAAGCCAATATCACTCTAATACCCAAGTCATTTGGATATAAAAACAAAAAAGAAACTACAAGTCAATACCTATGATGAAGTTCGACTCAAAAATACTCAACGAAATACTTGCAATTAGAATATAGACATGCATCAAAAAGATTACCCATCATGACCAAGCTGGCTTTATCCTTGAAATGCAGAGATGATTCAACATGTGCATATCAATTAATGTAATGCATCATATAAGTGGACTTAAAGAAAAAAATCATCCCAATAGATGCAGAAAGAGCCTTCAAAAAATCCAAGAGACCTTCATCATAAAAGTTCTAGAGAACGTAAGCTAGAAGGAGCACACCTCAACACAATAGAAACTATATATAGGAAGCCCACAGTCAACATCAGTCTAGATGGAGAAAAGCTTGAATCAACCCCACTGAGTTTAGGAAAGAAATAGGGATGTTCATTATCTCCACACATTTTCAATAATGTACTTAATATACTAGCTGGGGCAAAAAGGCAAGTAGGGTAAACTAAAGGGATATAAATAGGAAACAAAAAAGTTCAAACGATTAATATTTACAGATGACATGATGCTATATGTTAGAGAACCCCAAAATTCTACCAGAAAACTTCCAGAAGTGATAAACAAATTCAGGAATGTGACAGGATATAGAATTAATTTGCAAAAATCAATAGCTTTCAAATACACACCACCAACAAAGATACAGAGAAGAGAACATGGACACACTCCCATTTACAACAGTCTCAAGGAAATAAATATCTAGGAATACACCTAACCAAGGAAGTGAAGGACTTCTACAATGAAAACTTTGAATCTCTGAAGGAAGAGATTAGACACTAGAAAATGGAAGGTACCCCATGCTCATGAATTGGTAGAATTAAAATTATGAATATAGCCATTCTACCAAAACCTATTTATAGATTTGAAGCAATCCTAACCAAATTCTCATCTGAATCTCACAGAAACAAGGAAAGAAAAACTATCCTAAAATTCATATTAAATCACAAATGATCCAAGATAGCCAAAAATATCTAGAACAAAATTAGTAACTCTGCAGCATGTACAAGATCTTAAGAGTATATTATAGTGCCATAGTAACAAAAAATGTGGTATTGGCACAAAAACAAACATGTAGACCAATGAAACACTATTGATGACATAAACATGAGTACATGTAACTTCTGCCACTTAACATTTGTCAAAATGCCAAAAAACACAAACTGGAGAAAAGAAACACCTTCAATAGATGTTACTGGAAAAACTGGATATCCATGTGCAAAATAATGAAATTAGGCTGGTTTTTATATCACCATGCATAAAAATTAACTCCAAAAGAATGGAAGAACTAAATTTGAAACACTGAAACTTCTAGAAGAAAACACAGGCAGTACCTCACAGGATACTGGTATAGGTGTAAGAAAAGACTTCCTGAATAGTACTCCATTTACCCAAGAATTAAGGTCAACAATTGACAAGTAGGACTTGGTGAAACTAAAAAGCTTCTCCACACCCAAAAGAAAGAATTAACTAGATAAAGAGGAAGCCCTCAAAATGGGAGAGAATCTTTGTCACCTCTCTGACAGAGAATTAATATTCACTGTATACGAAGAACTAAAAAAATAGTCAAAGCACCTACAACAACAACAATAAAAATAAAAACAAAACAAAAAAAAACAGAAACAAAATAAAACATCAAATGATATATTGGAAAAACGATCCTGCAACCTGAAGAGACAGTTCTCAAAGAAGAAAAATGAATGGCTTTAAAACTGTTCATTGTCCTAGCAATCAGGAAAATACAGATCAAAATAACTCATCTTGACCTGGTCAGAATATCAAAGATCAACAAAACATCTGGTAACTAATGCTGGAAGGTACACAAGGTAAAGGGAACCCCCATTCACTGGAGGTGGGATTGAAAAATGATGCAGCTTCTATGGAAACTAAGTGTGGAGAATTCTCAAAAAGCTAAAAATAAATCTATTATATGTCCCAACTATACCACTCCTTGGCATATGACCAAAGGACCTGGTATCCTATTCTATAGATAGTTATTCAGCCATGTCCATTGATGCACTTCCCACAACAGCCAGGAAATGGAAACAACATATACGTCTTTCAGTATATGAATGGATACTGAAAATGTGGTACATATGTGCCATAGAATACAAATCAGGTATAAAGAAAAATGAAATTATGAACTCTCAGGTTAAGTGGGTGGAACTAAAAAAGATAATATGGAGTGAGGTTATCCAGACCCAGAAATAAAATTCTTATATGTTCTTTCTCATCAGAGGCTCCTAGCTTTATATATTTGGATATGAGTATGTATCCTGGAGTTATTGTGAAACCAGGAAAGTAAAATGAGATCACTGTTAGATAGAGAGGTTGAGAGAAATAGAGAAGGGAATATCAGGGTACAAATAGTGTGATGGGGAAAGGGGAAAGGCTGATGGTCCTTAGGCATAGGGAATAGAGATAAATATAGAAGAAGAATTGGTGGGGGAGGACAAAACAATAGTAAGGATGTCTTAAAAAGTTATAAGGAATCATGCTATTTGCCATTTATCTAAAAATTACTTGTACTATATTTAAGTCATAGAGTTAATATGTAAAGCTTGAGGGAAATGTTTTCATTTGGACTGGCAGTGCTACCTCCAAAAGCCCAAGACCACCTAAAAAATATCCCTGTATCAGGCATGAGGAGACAGGCTTCTTTTGAGTTGTTGGCAGGGTTGTCAAAGGGACTCCCAAGACATTATTGCTATTGTGTTGATTGCTCCCATGAAGGTGGAAGGCAATCCCTATTCCTGAAGTCACCATGTACTGTAGGCATAGGTTGTAGAGGCCCTGAGCTAGAAATGACATGACTGCTTCCTCCCTAACAACTAATTTTCATGGTATCAGAAGATGCCATGTAAGCTTCCAAAGGAGAGAAGCAACTAACAGTCCTACCAATCTAAGATCCCTATGAATAACAGCAATAACTAGCATAGTATGCTAATCCTAATGGTGCCACAGTGGCACACATACCTTGGAGATAACCAATACCTCTCTAATTGGATTTAAGTTACACTCAAAAACAGGAAAATAATACCTGGTACTAGAAACCTGGATAGCTTCTCAGGGCTATCAAGTAATTTATCTTAGAGGAGATCCTACATCCACCACACTACTAAAGCAGCATAATCCCCAACTACATTCCAAATATTTGTCCTTACATCCAAAGGTCAGTGTAGTCCTTACACCTCATAAAGGAAACTTCTCCTTGCAACAGAGACCATTACAGAAAACCACAAATAATCAAAACGCAGAGTTGTGGAGCCCAGTCCCAAAGGATACATATACAAAACAATCTCACGTTCCAGTCTCTGGGAGCATTGGGGAAGAGGTGGAGGAAAGATTAGAAGAGCCAATGGATTAGGGAGTTTGTAGTGAGATTGTGTCTCCTAGTAACACCAGAAGCTACACCCACAAACTATCACCCATATGATTGCCCAAACATGAGCTGAATAGGGACAACACTTGACATGCCAAATAACCGGGGAAAGCCCAGAACACTATTTTAAATACATACATAGAGAGAACTGTATACACCTAAGGAATGCTGACAGTGGAAGAAACGGTCTTCCCCAGGGAAAAGCACCCCAACTCAAATACATACAAGTAACATATGCATACTGACCAGGTTATGCTTAGGAATATACATCCAGATACACATGTCTGTGTATGTAATAGCAATTAATGTAAAGGAAGAGTCTATGAATTTGAAAGAGAGCAAGGAAAGGTATGTGGGAAGCTTTGGAGGGAGAAAAGAGTTAGGGAAATAATGTAATGATATTGTAATTTTAAATATAATGGGAAAATGCAAAACTACAAAAGAAGAATCAGAAAGTAAATAGTAATAAGTACATAAGATGTTTGGCATTATATCTACAGGATGATTAAACCTAAAAGTATAGATTATAATAAATGTGTACTATACTTAATGAAATTTAAAAACCTAATCTTATCAGGTATTGACAAGAAGTTGGAGACACTATATAATCCAAACAGTTAAATAACTGTGAAAAACTCAGATTAAATAGAAAACAGTGAATCTAAAATCAAACACAAAACATGAGCTACCATTTTGAGCCTTGTAGAATCAGTAGAGATGAGAAAAACTGGATCATAATTGTTGGTTGTGATGCATATGGTCATGCAGGGTTTCTTGTGTGTTTGGTGATAAAGTGGGTGGTGCTACTCAACTAGGAAGCAATGGTTGCTCTATCAGGATATAGCATTATGAACAATGCCTGCTGTCTGGGCACAGTCCTGAGGCTTAGTTTGTCATCTATAGCAGAAGAACATTTTTCCCTAACAACGAAAGTGTTGAACTTACCTGGCTTTTTAAAAAGTCTCTCTAAATTGTGTGTGTGTGTGTGTGTGTGTGTGTGTGTGTGTGTGTGTGTGTGAGAGAGAGAGAGAGAGGGGGGGGGAGGAATATACATGTGAGTTGAGGTGTCCTCAGAGGTCAGAAGGTGTCACATCTTCTGAATCTGGAGTTATGAGCTGTTATGAGCTTACTAACATGGGTGCAGGGTATGAAACTCAGGCCCTCTGGAAGAGCCACATGTGCTCCTTAAACCTTAGAAGTATCTCTCCAGATTTTCTGAATTTGTATTTTAAAATTGTACTGAGAACAATTGATCCATTTGGTCATTGATCTGCCATTTGTCTTGTAAAAACTCTTAATCACGTTATTTTTGTTTTCATTTCATCTTCAAAGTGTTTCTTTACAGAAATAACGAAATCTTCCAAGGTATCTAGAAGATGGCTTGTAAAGACAGAGTCATTGTGAGGTAGAACTGCAGCCATAAACCCAAACACTTTTTATGTTGAATTGAAATTTAACATGTTGCTAATGGGAATACAACATGATTTGTTAACCACACGGGCTTTTAGTTTTGCTTGAAAATATTAAGGGAACCAGAACAGTTGGAGATACTCCATTTAAAAAGCAGTGTTTACAACCAGTCAATGTGGAACCACTTTCAATCCCCTAGTCTTACTTTCTGGGGACAGCTAGTGTGTGTGTGTGTGTGTGTGTGTGTGCATTAAACTTGTGACAGAGGAAATATGCATATATGTACCTAAGTGTGCATGCATTTGTGTGGAAGCCAGAGGTAAACACTGGCTATCTTCTTCAGTCATTTTTTTTTTTTTTTTTTTACTTTTGAGAAAGGTTCTCTCAATGAATCTAAAGCTTTCCAATTCAGCTAGAATGGTTAGCTCAATCTGCGGGTTCGACAAATCCTAATACATCACCTCACTCAACAGCATTGGGTTTATAGACGTATGGTGCTGGCCTTGGCTTTTGTGTGAGGCTGGAGATCTGGACTCAAATTTTCTTAGGATTGTGTGGCAAGGAACTTATCAACTGATGCTAACATAAGTTTTTAAAATAATCTCCCTAGCCCAGAAACCATACCCTTGCTGCTTATAGGTTAATGATTTTAAGTATTATCCAACCATTTTCTGCTACTGCAGATGGGACTAGGAGCTCATTTTTACCAGCCTCTCCATCAGGGGTAACCAGATACCTGTTAGTAAAGGCAACTTCACTGAAAACCATTTATAACAGAGCCACTTACTGTGAATCAGTCATACCTATTGTATGCATTTATTTTTACAGAAATTACGAGTGAATTATGTTTTTTCCCTTTTAAAATGTTTTCCTTTACATGGTTGCTCTACGAAAATAAAAGTCTCCACTTCATGGGTGATTCCATCAGCTACCTTATCTTATCCTATCACTTTAGCTCTGTCTTGACTGGGTTCTCTTCTAGCTTGCCTACAAGGCTATCAGTCTAATGTATGTCTTGTTTCCCTGGGTTTTGACCCCATTTCATTGTTTGCTCCCTGATTTTATTGGAGCCAGGGTTTTGCTTTAGGGTATTTTTAATACTAAAGAAATCTTCCCTGACAACACTGGATGCTTTGTCTCTGTACTATTCGACTTTTCCACACAACTTTGAGAACAAATTGCTGCTGACTCTGAGTCTGAAGATCCTTACATTGTCAGAATGTGCCATATATAAGAGCAAGCTTCATCTACTGCCTCCATAAGCACTTTCAGCATCTCATTTTCCAGTAGCTTGGCTAAGAACACTTTGATATTGTTTCTAGGACAAATATCAGACTTCTCATGACATGAATAGGAGGGAGAATAAGAAAGAGGGGAGTCAGAAATGGAAATGTCATCTCATTCATGTCCTTGATTCACAGAACTTCATTCAGTCCCTTTCTTTTCAACTCCAGTCCTCACACCTGCTATTGAGTATTTGAGTATCTCTGAGCTTCTAATTCTTTCTCCAGCATTCTGCAACTTGACTGTGTTCTGTTTAACACATCCCTGTCTGTTTTTTACCAGGTCATACAAAGTCCCTTCCTCTGATTGTACCTGCTAGCGTTTCTATACAGTTTCTTCTTCCCCAAGACTTTCCATGATCTTATTTCTGGTGTGCCCTTCCTCATCAGTGCTGTTGACTTACTCCCTGTCACATCTCAAACCTTCCTTCCAGTGGAAATTTCAGCATGAAATGAAAATATGCTGGCTATGCAATCTTGTATGGAAATCTATAATGTTTTATTATATGGTGAAATAAGTCACCTCCAAATACTCTTCTTTTCTAATTTGTCTTGGTTATTATTTTTTCCATTATATTCAACCACATGGAGTTTAGAATCATTTTGTCATGTTCAAAGAAAAAAATCCAATTGGAATTTTAATTGGAAATGCATTAAATTGATTAACTTGGCAATGATTGCTTTTTATTTTTAATTAAATTTTCAAGCCCCACTTTTTTTTAGCTTTGCTAATTATAAATTTCTAAATTTATTGCATTTTTGTCAGAACCTGGCTTCTGAAATTTCTGTTTCTAAGCAGTATAGGAGATAAAGGCATTGTGCTCAGCATCACCTTGCCCAGCACTTCTCTGTGTTCAGGGTCCTGGGCCAGCCACATCAGCGTCACCTGGCAACTGTTAGCAATCCAAGCTATCTCACCCTAACACTCCATCCCTGAATTGGGGACACTGGGTTTTGAGTCTGCAAACCCACCGTTGGACTCAGTTTGATAACTGAAGAAATTATCTGTGACCATCCATGCAACCATGGGAAAAGCATTAACTGAAGTCTGTGCTCTCATATGTAAAATGGATAATAGCACAATCTCAATAAAAGTGTTACTAGGAGTGAAAAACTGATATACATGAAATCTTTAGCCAATTTAATGGCACACTGTGAATACTTAATGCTTCCTGGTGATCGTGATAACTGACATTGTCATTTTGAGGTTCTGCCTAGCACAAATCACGACAGTAGGATTTTAGTGGTCACCAACTTTTTTAGAAATGTTCAATGTTTGTTTGAAAGCTGGAACATCCCCTTTCTTTGTGCCTGATATATGAGTACTTTTTACTGAAACAGATGCTATGATTTTTAGATCTTCTTTGTATTATTTTGCCCTTTGGATATATAAAAGATCATACGTATTGTTAAGCTCTCCCAAGACGCCTGCATTTCTGTAAAATATTTCTAGCAATTTGGAAATTTGGTTGATATGTGTCAAAACCATACTCTAATGCATATGAATTCCCCTCCGGTGTATCTTCAAAGCGAATTGCATTTTACAATGAAATAATTTCTTGATTTTGTGGTCGAATTGATTAATTTCATCATTGCTTTCACTTTGTTTCCATTTACTTAGTATGCGTCTATACACTTTTTTAACTTCAAATACCTTCTTGCTTTTTAACAACGATGCATCTTTTTAAATAAGCATTACAATACAAAATGCATTCAAGTATCAATCATCACATAAAAATTGTCTTCAGTGTTGTGATTATATAGTTGATCTAAATGCATTTTCATGTGTTTAATTTTCTTGGTAGTTCACCTAGGTTATATGGCTGCCCACTCTTCTATTATTTGTTCCTAAACATTGGTGTAAGTGTATATATCCCTTCTTAGCCCAAAAACATACATTTAAGTAGCAGTATACAGGCTGAGCAGGTTATATTTAAGATAAACACACACACACACACACACACACACACACACATACACACACACACACACACACACACATATATATACACATATATATATGTATTAACAACAATTAATAAAAAAGAGACCATGAATTTGAAAGAGAACAAGAATTGGTAAGAGGGAGGGTTTGGAGGGTGCAAAGGGATAAAAGCACGATGTAACAATATTATAATCTCAAAAATAAAAGAAATAGTAAAAAAATTCTCATTTATTTTGCAATGTTTGAGCACGAGTAATAGTGACTTTTACTTTTTCCCAAACTATTATTTAATTTATGTTTTTTTAATGTGCATTATTAAATAAGAAAAGGCATTAGCTTTTACCCCTTGGAGGCAATGAACTCTTTTCATTCAGTCTTATTTACTAAAGGATTTTTACACCAGTACACACCAAATTGTATTTCCATAAAACTTATCATGTTGATGCTCTAATGTTAGCATAACTGTATTTGGAAATAAGGCTTTTAGGAGTTAGGTCATGAGGGTAGGTCACAATCTAGTAGGATTAGTGGTTATTTTTAAAAAATGAGCTTCCATGTATGAACACAGGAAAAAGAGTCAGTCTATAACAAGAAGAGGGAGTCACTACTCCCATCTGTCCTGACTTTTAATCTCAGACTTCTACTTCTAAGGACTTCAAGAAACTCATTCTACAATTTGAGTCAATTAGTTAGTTTTGGTTATGGCAGCCCAACTAATCATAATTACAAAAGATCCTTTTAATGCTGTTTATCCTATTCCAGACACATAGTCACATCTGAGACCTGTTTTGTAACTATTTATAATAATCTTAATTCCACTTTAAATGGTTTCCTATTTACTTCTCTGGCTTTTCCTTTAAAAACCCTTTCTAGTTGTATTTCAGTTTTTTTAATTTAATATTTTTATTTTATAATTAACTTAATTTCACATATCAGCCATGGATTCCCCCATTCTCCCTCCTCGACCCCCAGACCTCCCCCCCAATCCAACTCCCATTTCCACCTCCTCCAAGGCAAGATCTCCCCTGGGGAATCAGCCTAGCCTGGTAGACTCAGCCAAGGCAGGTCCAGTCCCCTCCTCCCTACACCAAGGCTGAGCAAAGTATCCCAGCATAGGCCCCAGGCTCCAAAAAGCCAGCCCATGCACCAAGGACAGGTCCAGGCTCCACTGCCTGGGGGCCTCTCAAACAGTTCAAGCTAATCAACTGTCCCACTTATCCAGAGTGCCCCAGTCCAGTTCCATGGGGGCTCCTCAGCCATTGGTTCACAGTTCATGCGTTTCCACTAGTTTGTCTATTTGTCCCTGTGCTTTTTCCAATCATGGTCTCAATATGTCTTGCTCATACAATCCCTCCTCTTTCTCACTGATTGGGCTTCCAGAGCTCCACCTGGGGCTCTGCCATGGATCTTCTGCATCTGCTTCCATCAGACACTGGATGAGAGTTCTATCATGACAGCCAGGGTGTTTGGCCATTCAATCACCAGAGCAGGTCAGCTCAGGCACTCTTTCGACCATTGCCAGTAGTCTACAGTGGAGGTATCTTTGTGGATTTGTGGGGACCTTTCTAGCACTCTGCTTCTTCCTA
This sequence comes from Peromyscus eremicus, assembly GCF_949786415.1. Classification (NCBI taxonomy): domain Eukaryota; kingdom Metazoa; phylum Chordata; class Mammalia; order Rodentia; family Cricetidae; genus Peromyscus; species Peromyscus eremicus. The sequence continues at coordinate 15,944,222 of NC_081435.1, forward strand.
TTTCTCTGGGGTCTACATTCATCATGGTATCTCCCTCTCCGTTATCCCACTCTGCTCCTGATCCAGCTGCAACCTCCTGATCCCTTAAGCTGTCTTTCCTCTGACACTTGCCCTCCATTACTCCCACCCCACCCCCAGTTTGCTCATGTAGATCTCATCCATTTCTCTGTTGTTGGGCAATCCCTGTGTCTTTCTTAGGGTCCTCTTTACTAGGTAGCCTCCCTGGAATTGTCAGTCTGGTTATCCTTTGCTTTATATCTAGTATCCACTTATAAGTGAGTACCATGTTTATCTTTCTAAATATGGGTTACCTCACTCAGGATGATATTTTCTAGTTCCATCCATTTGCCTGCAAACCTCATGATGTCATTGTTTTTCTCTGTTGAGTAGTACTCTATTGTGTATATGTACCACATTTTATTTATCTACTCTTCAGTTGAAGGGCATCTAGATTGTTTCCAGGTCCTGGCTATTACAAATAATGATGCTATCAACATAGTTGAGCATGTGTCCTTGTGGTATGATTGAGCATTCCTTGGGTACCCAAGCCAAACAAAGATGCAACAAAGAAAGAGAACTACAGACCAATCTCCCTCATAAACATTGATGCAAAAATACTCAATAAAATATTGGCACACAGACTCAAAGAACACATCAAAACAATTATCCACCATGATGAAGTAGGCTTCATCCCAGGGATGCAAGGGTGGTTCAACATAGGAAAGTCTGTCAATGTAATACACCATATAAACAAACTGAAAGAAACAAAAAAACACATGATCATCTCACTAGGTGCTGAAAAAATCCTTTGAAAAAATCCAACACCCCTTCATGATAAAGGTCTTGGAGAGATCAGGAATACAGAGAACATACCTAAACACAATAAAGGCAATTTAGAGCAAGCCAACAGCCAACATAAAAGTAAATGGAGAGAAACTCAAAGTGATTCTGCTAAAATCAGGAACAAGACAAGGCTGTCTGCTCTCCCCATACTTACTCAATATAGTACTTGAAGTTCTAGCCAAAGCAATAACACAACATAAAAAGATCAAGGGGATACAAATTGGAAAGGAAGAAGTCAAGCTTTCACTATTTGCAGATGACATGATAGTATACAGAAATGACCCCAAAAATTCCACCAAGGAACTCAGATAGCTTATAAACACCTTCAGCAATGTAGTAGGATACAAGATTAACTCAAAAAAATCAGCATCCCTCCTATATGCAAATGACAAATGGGCTGAGAAAAAAATCAGAGATACATCACCCTTTACAATAGCCACAAATAATGTAAAATACCTTGGGGTAATTCTAACCAAACAAGTGAAGGACCTGTATGACAAGAACTTTAAGTCCCTGAAGAAAGAAATTGAAGAAGATGTCAGAAAATGGAAAGATCTCCCATGCTCTTGGATAGGTAGGATTAACATAGTAAAAATGGCAATCTTACCAAAAGCAATCTACAGATTCAATGCAATCCCCATCAGAATACCAACATAATTCTTCACAGACCTGGAAAGAACAATACTCAACTTCATATAGAAAAACAAAAAGCCCAGGATAGCCAAAAGAATCCTATACAATAAAACCACCTCTGGAGGCATCAGGATCCCTGTTTTCAAGCTCTACTATTGAGCTACAGTAAGAAAAATAGCTTGGTAATGGCATAAAAACCAACATGTGGATCAATGGAACGGAACTGAAGACCCTGATATTAATCCACATGCTTACGAACATAAGATTTTCGACAAAGAAGCCTCAAAACTATACAATGGAAAAAAAGAAAGCATCTTCAACAAATGGTGCTGGCATAACTGGATGTCAATATGTAGAAGACTGCAAATAGATCTATATCTGTCACCGTGCACAATACTTAAGTCCAAGTGGATCAAAGATCTCAACATAAATCCAGTTGCTCTGAACCTGATAGAACAGAAAGTAGGAAGTAGTCTTGAACACATTGGTACCAGAGATCACTTGCTAAATGTAACACCAGTAGCACACACACTGAGAGAAACAATTAATAAATGGGACCTCTTGAAACTGAGAAGCTTTTGTAGGGCAAAGGATACGGTCAACAAGACAAAATGACAGCCTATAGAATGGGAAAAGATCTTTACCAACCCCACATCTGACAGAAGGCTGATATCCAGAACATATAAAGAACTCAAGAAATTAGATATCAAAATGCCCAACAGTCCAATTAAGAAATGGGCTATAGAGCTAAACAGAGAATTCTTAACAGAAGAAACTCAAATGGCTGAAAGACATTTAAGGAATTGCTCAACATCCTTAGTCATCAGGGAAATGCAAATCAAAACGACTCTGAGATACCATCTTACACCAGCCAGAATGGCTAAGATCAAAAACACTGAAGACAGCTTATGTTGGAGAGGATGTGGAGCAAGGGTAACACTCCTCCACTGTTGGTGGGAATGCAAACTTGTACAGCCACTTTGGACATCAATATGGTGCTTTCTTAGAAAATTGGGAATCAACCTCCCTCAAAATGCAGCTATACCACTCTTGGGCATATACCCAAGGAATGCTCTAGTTGTATTTCTAAGTAACTCTTTCTCTACTCAGAGAGGTTAGATGTTTGATTGACAGGACATCTACAAATGAAGAAAACTTAATCATGTGTGAATTTTCGGGTTCTTGAAAATCTTGGTAGTGTGATGTATGCTTGTAACCCTGTCCTCAGCACTTTACGTTAGAAATTATAAGTTTGGATGACAACATAATTTTGTATCTTTTAATGCTGATATTTTTACATTTGTTATTATGCTTTAGTTTTGTAATGAAGATGGTACATGCTAGATGTGGATTTAAACATGTTTTTTTCCCATTCTTCTTTGTTCTTCTAAACCTTTTTGGCATGTATGCCTCTTGGATTCTCTTTGTAAGACATGATCTCTTTCAGATCTAATCCCTCCGCCCCGCCCCCGCACACCTTCTGTGACAGTTCTCAAGCATCCTTCATCACATGTTGACTATTCAGCCTCCACCCCACTGTGCTATTTATCTTCTCTTTATACCTCATCTATCTATACTATGTTATATGTCACCCTTCCCCTTGTTTTTTTTTTTTTTTAGAATTAATCCTATCCTGATAGATAACTGACTTTTTTTTTTTTAGGACAGGACATGCATTTTTGCATCCCATGGAGACAGAACTATTCTCCTGACAGTGTAGAGTGAGTTCAAGAAGCCTTCAATCTATGTTTTCTTCTCATTTTTTTAAGCTTTGAAAAGATGATGTTTAGTGACACGTTTTACTGTGAACACATTACTCACATTTCTCTTGGCTTATTTTGAACAGTTTTGACTCTGGATCCATTTTTAATCAGGCATTTAATTATGTTTGTTTTCTGCCATGAAATCTGAATTTTCTTCTACCTATGTGGTTTAGGGACCCCCTAAGTTGAAAGACTGTTGACCAAATGCAATTGCCATGGACCCATGTTTTACTCATAGTCCTTGCTTCAAACCACAAACTCTCTACTCATGGACAACCTGGCTCCCTTTGATACAATGCACATGTCTAAATGCTTAAGTGAGTTCTAACCATTTCTGATTGGGAAATGTGAATACAATTGAGATGGGTAAGACATTTTTATGCTTCAAACATCAGTATATCTGTGAAAAGGCCCTTTTATTTGACTAAATCCTGGGATCCTAGATATGTGCTACTATGCCCTATTGTTCCTCTTCAGTCAATTTGCCTACTCTTAGGTAGAAAGAAACCTTGATGGCCTGAGGATTCTCTACAAACACCAAAGAGAATTTCCTTCCTGAAGACAAAGAAATCTCCCATTCCCCTCCTGATCTCATATAAAATAGCAGCATGAGTCAATTTATGCTAACCCACAAGTTGTTCATCAACTAAGCCTTCAGTGCGATGAACTTCTTACCTCCCCCTAATACCATAATTACACTAGCTCAAGGGACTGTGTCCCATCCTGCTTTCCTGCTTTCCTTTAATTCATCCTGCATCCACTCCTCCATCTGAGCCTTCACACCTCACTGAATTCTTTTGGTCCTTGCTCCCATCTTCTGTCCTCAGATAGTGCCCAGCCTTCTTATTGTCACAGGGCACTTGATTAAATTTTCTGCCATAACATCCAGCATCAAAGTAGCCCCCCAGGATGTGTTTATATGGTAGCTGCTCTAGAGCACAAGGCTCAAATAGCATTTTCTCAGGGGACTACTTTCAGCAAAATTAAAATTTAATTAATAATCTAATGGTATCTGCATTTCCCTCATGTTAGCTCAAAATAGCTTTTGTTTACCTTTTTGTTTCCTCTCTTACATTGACAATTTTTCATGGATATGAATATTTTTGTGCAGCAAACATTTTGTGAGCATTTCCTATGTGCTCGGCACTGGCCCTCTCTTCTGGGAAACATAAAGGAGAAAGATGCCTAATCTGCTTCAAGTGCAGTTCGATGAGCCAAACAGGCCTGTATGTAAATCATCTAAGCCAAATCCAGGAGATGCTCCAATCAGACTATGCACTAAAGAAGAACACAAGGGATGGAGTAATTTACCTTTGGGGAGTGTTAAGCTTGCTAGTGCATTCTTTTCAGAGAATAAAATCCAGCAAGAGAGGCTAATCCCAAAGTACCAATAAAGCCTTGACTCTCTGGGGATTTGAATACATATTGAGCAAACCTCATCTGATTCTGTCTGTGGGCCTGTTTAGGAGTCTAAGGGCACCTGGACCTCAAAAGGACACCACTGGACCGTGACCAACAACGTAGGAAATAATGAACATTTTTCAATGATGAAAAATAAATCCCTTTCCTGTGTCCTTCTAAATTTACTTTGACTAGCTATTGAACAGTGTCTCGTAGATTCAATACATCACAGGGAATTAAGTGCTGCTCAGCTCCCGCCACTCTGGCTGGCCTGCTGTGGACCGTCTCTTTCTGTTTGCATCTTGCCTCTCCTCTGTGCATATCAACTAAGTGTCTCCATTTCAGCTCTCAGAGTGTGCTACATCACACAACTGAGATTTCTAGAACAAATATCAACAGTAGCTAAGCCAAACATATCTTGTCAAGAGAGTGCCACTGCAGTGTAAAGATTGATTTGTCGAGGGAGGTCTTGCATATAAGTAGATGTGAAGGCAAGGACTGAGGTTAACAAGTTTCCACTGTGGGAGTTTATTTATAACAAAATAAGGAAAGGACAGTTCTGCCTCTGTCCATTACTTCCCATCTCCTTCTGCAGCCAATACTGAGTGGCTTTATTTATTACCAGAATCAGCCAGGACAAGTCAGGAAGAACATAGTAGACAAAAAGCTTGCTCTCTGAACTTATGTTTTCACATTGGTAGGAGTGACCTTATCTCAGTTGCCAAGTTGAGGGTCATCTCTGTTCCCAACTCAGAGATTAAGTGAATAAAATAAATAAAAGAGAAAAACATAGACGTAGTCTTTGTATGTCAGGCTCTTGTTGAAAACAGACAACAGATACCACATTGAAGGAACTATGTTCCTATGAGTTAGTATACAACTTTGGGAGAGTGAGTGCTGTGAGAGCAGACATGTCCATTTTCTTCATGACACAGTCAGGTAAGGCTCATTATTATTGTTGACGACTGAATCAGAAGAAATTGAAAGGAGACTGTAGTATAATATGGTGGTGTTTAGATGGTAACATGTCATCATGCATAGTTGTAGAGGACCAGAGAGATGGTAGGAGACCAGGCAAGAGAGAAGACACTGGGTGATTCAATTTACACACTCACCTTCTGAATAAATATTGCATTATTGGCTGGCAGCTTGACACACCCAGGAAGAGAGAACATCAACTGAAGAATTACCTCCATCAGATTGGCCTGAAGGTATGTCTGTGGGGCATTTACTTCAATTCCAGTTGATGTAGGAGGGTTTAGCCTACTGTAGGTGGTGCCACTCCTGGGCAGGTGAGCCTGGGCTGTATAAGGAAGATATCTGAGAAAGCCAGGGAAAGTAGACCAGTAAAAAGCATTACCCTGTTTTCTGCATTGGTATCCCTTGATGATGGGCTGAAAAATGTAAGTTGAAATAACTCCTTTCCTCCCTCCAAGTTGCTTTGGGTCTGGTGTTTATCCTAACAACAGGAAACAAACTATTACATATGCCTTAGGATCTCCAAATTGGGCATTTTATGAGATCCCATTTCTATCCCAGATATGTCTTCACTTATTTGGGTATACATTTAGTAACAAGTGACAAACACTTAGTGAATAACAAGAAGATAGAAAAACTGTTGTCATGGCATGCGAGCATAATGTAGAACCATCTGAGATGGCCCTGGACATAAGGGAAGGCTTTCTGTGGGAGTTGCTGTCTGAACTGAAAGGAGGTACAAGTGGGAGGAAGGGCTTTCCTGGTGCAAAACCTTCTGGCTTCTAAACAGCCAAATAATCTAACATTCTGCAATTTAATCATTTTATCATAGACACTGTTCCCAAGAAAGTATTTTTTCTACAACTGTTTTCTTCCTAAAATGCCAGGAGTAGAGATCAGTATCCAGAATCATTTAAATCTCAAACAATATCTGGCACCTTCTACCTAACAGCAAGTTTCTGTGTGTCCCATAGTAGGCTTTCGAATTCTTAGGGGAAAATGCTGCTCCTAACTCAGGAACTATTAACTTAGATTATCAAATTTAACTGTTTTGCCAGCACAATATCCTTAAGTTTTAGAGTAGGGCAGATCCGTGATCCGTGCAGAGTCCTAACCTTAAAACATGCTGTCCCACAACTGTGGCCAACTTGTTCTACTCCTATACCCAAAGACTGATGTCAACCTCAGTCAGTTATTCCTCAAATGTGTCCTGGGGGTGGAGTGTGTTGTGTGTATTTTTCCATCTGGATTTTAAAGTAGAAGAGAGAAATCTTAATAACAGTTTTGGAAAATTACTCTGATGTCAATAAATTCATGGTATGCCCCATGCCTTCTCTGTAACCCCAGACAAAGTATTTACAACATGGGAGTGCTGTTGGCATACTTTCATTTGAAGGTTTTCTTTGCCCTAGGAATTAATTCATGACACGACACTTGATATTTCTTTATCATGACATGACCTTTGACATTTCCCTAACTCTTACCTCTTCTAAATCTGGTCTGTGTAGTCATTTCATGTGGCTTTCCCCAAGGTAGGCAGGGCCTTTTTCTTGACTCTTTTCAACACATAAACTCCATTCCCACCAGCATTCTACTCATCTACACATTTCTTTGCTTCTGGACTAGCAGTGTGGGATCTTCAGCTGTGAAGACCACCATTCATGACTTGAAGGCAGCTGATGAAACAACCAGGCTTTGTCTTTTTTTAAATTCTTCCTTAACAAGAAACCAAAGGGGTAAAACCACACTGAAAATGATAAAGATGAAGGATAAATCCAAGAATGGATACATGAATGGCATTTAAGTAAAAAGAAGACTGATAATTAAGGTGAGAATGGTAATTTAAGAAGGCACATATAACTATTATTCATATACCTTACAAGAATTTAACCTTATGTTAGTAAGTAGCACATACTGGTAAGTCCAAGTCACAGAAATGTATGTCCTGCCTGAGTATCATTTGTCAAAACAATGTGTAAAAGTGTGTTGAAAGTAAATAATTTATCAGAGTTTTTGAAAGCAATTCACTGGTTTTGATGATTACATTGTTAAAATATAAAACATATATCAGTGATGGCCCTAATAGAGTAATATTTTTAAAAAATACTATCTAATGCCTAGACTTTACAGCTTGCTTTTAGAATTGTGACCCCCCAAGTTGTGCTTTTGAAGCTCCTGTAAAATTGGTTATGGTATCAGGGAGCTTCTTCATCTTCTAATCTGATGATAGTAAATTGTATTTATCTCTTGAATGGTTAACTGTTGCCAGGATTACAGTCTTGGGTGAGGACTCAGAAAATAAAGCACTTGTTATGCAAGCGTATAGAACCTAAGTTCAAATCCAATACCTGCACAATGCCAGACATAGTAGTTCTTTGTTACAGTCCAAGTGAGTCTATGTGAGATGAGATACAGAGACAGGAGAAGCTCTCCAGCCAGTTAAAGTGACACAGATGACATAGATCTCAGCAAAGAAGAGCATCTGTCTCAAACAAGGCAGAAGGTAAAGGCCAACAGGTGAGGTTGGCCTCTGACCTGTATGTGCAAGTCTAGCAAGGGTATACCCAAACTCTCTCTCTCTCTCTCTCTCTCTCTCTCTCTCTCTCTCTCTCTCTCTCTCTCTCTCTCTCACACACACACACACACACACACACACACACACACACATAAAGATAAAACAAAATGTTATGTTACCCTGATTAGATTTAGTCATAAATAAACATTCTTTTGGGCCATGCTGAGCTATAACGACTAAGAGTCAAGTCCCCAGATAGGATTTTGTGATTTCTGCTACTTAAAAAATTGCCATCCTGAACAATTCAAACCTCTTATTTTTGTTTTTAAAATTATGGGTTCTTGTAAGAGTTTTATCAGTACAAGGGATTATTACTATTTTCAATGTTATAGTATAAAGACTTACTGGTTTATAGGTGATATGAAATTATACAATCTAAAGTAGATGGTAGTCAGTTTTTAGTGAGGTACCTGTCTTGGCATTCAATTGTTATTTAGTTATCAAATATTATCAAATGAAGATGAACAGGAAGCCACAGGCAAGGTGGTCCTGGTGAAGTTTATGTGTGATATCAGGGTCACCTGGATAGTACCAAAGTGTAAGTGTGAAATATGTCACAGGCCCCTGTGCTGAACCTAGACCCCATGTGGTGGTGCTGTTTTGGAAAGCTCTGTAAAAACTGTGAGAGATGGGATCTAGCTGGAACAAGCTTATCTCACTAGAAGAGGGAATGTTCTCAGGTTTATAGCCTGGGCTTAGCTCTTGTCCTGACTGTGCTTCATGGTCCACTGAGATGTGAGGGGGTGGCTTCTGTCTACACAGAGCCTCCTGTCAAGGTGCCTTCCCGCTGTGATGAAAAGTATCTCCCCAACTATGAGCCACAACAAGCCTCTCCTCTGCTAATATGTTGGTTCACAGTGATGAAAAATAAAATACCTAACACAGATTGTGTCCCTTCCAAACCTTGAAAGCAATGGTTCAATCATTAGTAATGGCAAATGAGAGAAAGCCTTCTCATGGGATCAGATGCAGAGGGAGTTGGTGGGGTTCCTTTGAAGTAGATCTGGAGCAATTACAGCATTGTAAGCTCATTCAGTGATCACCTTTTGGAGTACAGTGGGCTTCCTGATACACCGGGAAATGTGGCTCCCAGACAGAGTCCAGCTGCTGAGTTAATGTTAATTCTTAAAAAGTCTCAGTTCTACCATAAATTCTGCAACCCAGGACCAGAATTTTCCAAGAAAAGACACCCAGAGAGAAAAACAAGGCAGCAGCAGACTGGTGGGTCTCTGATCTCAAACCTCTTTTTGAAGTGTAAATCTAAACTATTCTTTACCTTTTCACTTTCCACATTTTCTTTTTCAAACCCAGCCAAACACAGATTTGGGGTATTCCACCCTAAAAAGACATCACCAGTCCCGCCCAGGTAGAGCTTAATTCCATTTCACAGGTGGAACTCTACCTGAGCCTACCTGTAGCTTACAGAGAGGCATTCAGCACAACCCCATCTGCATAGGAAAACAGAAACACAAGGATATTGCACATGATTGATTTGATACCTCTTATTTCTTTTACATGTTTAACAACCCACTGAGCACCCACATTTTCAGAGAAGTTCTCTGGAGAAAGAGCATAGAATCTGACAATATCGTGTTTCTTCACCAAGTCCCAAACTTCAGCAGGAGCAGAGGATTCATTCCCAGGAAACAGACCATCAACAAAAGGCAGTTTCCATGGAGCCTCATTACCTGCTTGATTAGGTCCCAGTGCTTTGCTTTTTATTATTCATTCATAGGTTCATTCATGCAACCACTCAATGAACAGGGATAGGAGACCCATAAAGGGAAAAGTACATAAATGCTTAGTGTTTTGAGTGACAGGAACCAAGTCAAGAATAGCAGTGATGGGCTTTTACAGACTCCATAAACCACTTCCAGACGTTTGAAAACAAAAGTGACCTCTGCCTGTTGCTCAAGGAGGGCTAATTTCCAATGGACCACATCCTTGCTTAAAAGATGGCTTATATGAACAGTTTTGTCACCCCCCCTTTCTTACTACAGATTGCTACTTATTTCCCCAATCCCCCAACAAAATACAAAATACTCTCAAGTAAATGTAACCACAAGGAAAGACACTCAGCATAATATTTGTTTTTCAATTTTTACTTTGGTTTGGTGGTTATCGGTAGCATGGAAGAGCCCACAGTAGCCTGTACATTCATCCTAGGATCTCCTATCAGGAGAAATTGTTTTATGAATACTTGGAAGAAGGAAAACAATGTTTAACTTTTGTGATCCCCCCCCCGCCTTAGCTTGTTAATTTTTCAGCCAAAATAAAATGAATTCTGGGCAGAGTTTATACTATTTTTTTAAACCAGTAGTAGTGTCATACTAATACATTCTAATCTTTCAGTTCTAATGGACACAGGGAAGTCGACAGCCAGGCTTTATTTCTTATTTCTAATTGGCTGTACACTAGAGAGCATGTGTGCTTACTAAACTTCACCCATCAGGAGTATCTTCCTTCACAGAGTCACAATCCTGCTCATTATGGCAGCCCACCTGAGGTGCCCTTGCCCCTGTCTATAACTGCAGAGCCAATTACATTCACAAATTTGCTACCCAGCTTTGCTTTCCATTCTACAAACTGCAACTCTGAAAAGATAATACAAATTCATGTCATTTTAAAAAATCTTAGTAAAGATCCTAAGTCATATTCCCCAGGCATGTCTCCCCACTCCCAGCCCAGATTCTTTGATGCATTTTTCTGTTTTTCATATTCTCTTCCTATTATTGGAATGGTTATTGACTACCTACATTTCTGTTGTTGGAGACAGCATCTTACTATGTATTCCAGGCTGGCCTTGAACTCTCAATCTTTCTGCAACTCATCGTCAGTGCTGGAATGAAAGGCATTTTAGCATACCAAATTTTGCTTATATTTTTTTTTAGCTGCTAAGGATCAGAGAGGTCCTGTTTGCATCAGTTAAATTTATTTAAATACTATTGAATTCTGAGTCCCATCTAAAGGAGTGAGATCATGGAGATGGGGTGGGAATGTATTTTATATTGAGATATTAAATGACTGGTGGGTCAACTAGAAAGTTCTTTTAATGGTACTTCTACTTACAGTGTTGTGAGAAACCTCCATACACATTTCCATAGTGACTAGACCCATTTACAGTCTTAACAGCCCACTCTGGGTTCTCATCCCCACCTCCTGAATCTTAGACAGCATTTCCTATAGCCAGTCTGATTTGGATGAGATAGAAACTCAGTGAAGTTTTAATTTGCATTTCCTGATACTAGATTTTACACACACACACACACACACACACACACACACACACACACACGTATGCAAGTGTGTATGAACAGCATTGAAGTAGAAGAAAACTATCTGGTGGGAAGGAGGGGAGCAGTAGGAATAGAGAGAGAGAAAGGGAAGGGTATGGGTGAGTGTGGTCAAAGCACCTTACATATTTGAATAAAACATCTTTATGAAATCCAGCATTGTGTCCAATAAGAAACATTAATAAAAGCATTAAAAACAAAGTGAAATGAATTCTGAATGGAGTCCAGGTGCCTCCCATAAATTCCTCTGTGGTTACATTTTCTTTATCCATTCTTCTCTTGAGGGGCATCTAGGTTGTTTCCAGGTTCTGGCTATTATGAGTAATGCTGCTAAGAATATTTGAACAAATATCCTTGTGATATGATTGAGTATTCTTTGGGTATATGTCCAAGAGTGGTACAGCTGGGTTTTGAAGTAGATTGACTCCCAATTTTCTGAGAAACCACCATACTAATTTCCAACGTGGCTGTACAAGTTTGCACTCCTATCAACATTGGAGGAGTGTTCCCCTTGTTCTACATCCTCTCCAACATAAGCTGTCTTCAGTTTTTTGATCTTAGCCATTCTGACAGGTGTAAGATGGTAACTCAGACCCCATTTTAGACTAGCAATAGTGGAGAGGGTGCCTGAACTGACCTACTCTGGTAATCAGATTGGTGAATACCCTAACTGTCATCATAGAGCCTTCATCCAGTAACTGATGAAAGGAGGTGCAGAGATCCACGGCCAAGTGCCAGGCTGAGCTCCAAGGATCCAGTTGATGAGAGAGAGGGGGGATTCTATGAGCAAGGGACATTGAGATCATGATGGAAAATATACAGATATGACCAGGCCAAACAAATGGGAACTCATTAACTGTGGACCAATAGCTGTGGAGCCCCCATGAGACTGGACTAGGCCCTCTGCACAGGCAAGACAGTTATTTAGCTTGAACTGTTTAGGGGGATCAGGATCCCTCCCTGGTGCATGAGCAGGCTTTTTGGAGCCCAGTGCCTATGGTGGGACACCTTGTGCAGCCTGGGTGCAGGGGAGGGGCTTGTACCTTCCTCAACTGAATGTAGCAGGTTCTGCTGACTCGCCATGGGAGGAGGCATTGCCTTTGAGGAGGTGGGAATAGGGGGTGGGTTGGAGGGAAGGCTGGCAGGTGGGAGGCAGGAGGAGAGGGGGATCTGTGGTTGGTATGTAAAATGAATAGAAAATTTCTTAATAATAAAAAAAGAAAAAAAAATTCTCTCTGGCAGTTCCAGCTTGGGGCATCCCAGGAGCTGAAGCCTTGTTGGAAGAATGAACTATGATTAAGCACTGCACCTTTGTCACATTAACATCTCACATGTCTTGGCCAAGAGCCATGGAAGACTTGTACTTATTGAGATCGTGTTGGGGAAGATGGATAAAATGAGTTGTGATCCTTAATCAAATTGTTTATCCTTCCTCTACAAAGGAAGAGGCAAAGTCAGAAAGTATGTTCACATCAAGGAATTAGTAAAATAGGAAGTTATGAAATTAAAATAAGACAAATTTCTTGGCCTTTGTCCAGGAGCTGTTTATTATCAGCTCAATCTCCTCTCCAACCATGACATACATGTTCATATTCTCATTTAGACATGAAAAATTATATTTTGATTTTTCAATAATATAAAAAGTCTATGAGTAATTCACTTACTGAGAGCTCATCAAACAACTTAAGTTTCATTAGACTTAAAGGTTAAAATAATCTTGAGAAATACACAAAAACCTTAGAAAAATTAAATAGTTAATAGAATATTCTTACTAAATAAAACTATTTTATAACAGGTGTGGTTTGCAGAAGGCTGCTTATCTGGTACCAAAAACCAAGTATATACTCTGGGTATACATAATCTTCTGACTTTGATGGCTTTCTGAACCCATGTGCCTACATGCATGCGCACATGTTTGCACCCCCTCCCACACATATACTTTATAAATAAAACAGAATAATCCAAAACAATCTTGGAGAAAATTACGGTTCTATCCTCTCATCCAATTGCCATCCTCAGAAAAGATACTATTTACTCCTGTTCCCCTCTCGCATTAATACAGGTTCTCAGTACACTAGCCTTGAACTTCCTGTGTAATTGAGGATGACCTCCAACGTGAATTTATAATACTCCTGCCTCCTGCTCCAGAGAGTTGGAATTACAGTTATGTACCATCATGCTAAGATTATGCTATGCTGAGGATGGAACATGGGGCTTGTGCATGCTAGGCACATACTCTACCAACTGAGCCACATCTTCAATACTGAATTAAGCATTTTTCAGTGCTTATTCATAGTGCACACATGGTGTGTGTGTGTGTGTGTGTGTGCGATATGATTCTAAGAATAATTTAATTTATTGAAAAAACTAAAACATATGATTTTTTAAAAGAATAATTTCAGGTCAGGTTTATGTCCAGTTGCTCAGAGCTGAGAGGAAAAGAAAGGTGTTGGTGGTTTGGTGGGAAAGTGATGAAAGAGTATGATGTATTCATCTTGAAAATGGGACAATTGACTGGTTAAATCTGATAGCATCTGTGCCATAGGCTAAAGACCTACTAAGTGTAGCCATATATAACATGAAATGAGTCAATATGCTAAAGAGATGTTTAGTATTTCCACTGAAATATGTTTCTGTGTTACATTTGTTGTGTGCAGACACTGTTCTATGGTTCTATAGAAACCCACACTTATACAACTTTCAAACAAATACTGCATGCTTTGCCTGGCTTTAGACTGTCAATATATTACATGTGTTTGTGAGTTAACTTTGTTCCATGCAATAATTATTTGCTATGTCCATGTTCTTGCTGAGAGTTGCAATCCATTTGTTTCCACTTGCAGTGTGGGTTTTCCCTGCTTTTGCTATTACAAAAGTGTCTCCTAGCCATTCACACCCTTATCTCTTGGTGAATATGTACCATTTCTCTGAGTTATTTACCTAAGAATGAAATGGCTGCCTCACGGAGAAGACACAAGTTTAAAGATAATGCCAAATGTTTCCCAAATTGGTGACAAAAATTATCCTCCCTCACCTAATGGCTTCTTGTGGGTTAGATACACTAAATAGGTTTTTTAAAAAAGATAGGTTTGTCTAGATTATAGTTTGTCCAAGGTGTTAATGCATTTTCTGCTACTGTAGCAGAATGCCAGATATTGGACAATTTATAAAGAACACAACTACTTTGCTCTCATTCTGGAAGCTGAGAAGTCTAACAGCACAATGCTGGGATATGGTGAGGGTCTTATGCTCTGTTGTCTAATGGAGAAAGAAGGCTAGAAAAACATACATGCAGGAGAGAATGTGAGGGGCTGAAAGCTATAAAACTAACTTAATTAACCCATTTTGATTTAATCCATTCATAAAACTGGTGTTCCTGGAATCATAAAAATCCTTTACTTTTGATTTTCTCTTTTCAGAGATAGGATGTTGCTGTGAGGCTGGCTTGGAACTTGGATCTGGTTCAGGACATCCACCACCTCACCACACCGGTTGGCTTTACTTTTTAACCCTGTTATAGCAATCAATGTGAGTTTTAAGACAGCAAATATTTCGAGGGGTAGTTAGACATAAGCAGGTGGAGAATTAGGATCTCATTAAAGGAGCATAATGAAATTGCTTGCAAATTAAGCCATGTAGAGTGTGAAGAAAGGAGCAGAGACAAAGATGATCGAGACAGGAGTGCTTTGGGCGCCATGAGTTCCAGGTCCTTTCACCGCATGCAGTGAGATAGGTAGTGGAAAGTAGTTGCTGGAGAAATGGGGTCCAAAAGAAATCATTAAGAAAAATGTTTAAAGGAAGCTCTGAACAGCAGTGGGGGCGAGGGTGATGCACTAGGCAACACTGGAAGGAGGCGATGGGATACATACATGTCCCCAGATACATACATGTGCAATGTAGTCAAGAACCATTCCCAGTAAGTACAAAAGGAGTGAACGATCTGAGTTAAATTTTTATAATCAAGCGTGTTTGAGTTTCTTGGGCACGGTAATGGGGTTGTTGTGAGTTTTAACCCCACTAAGAATATTTCAATTATTTCTGTGCAACAAGGACATCAAACCAAACACAAACTGAAAGCAAAAGCAATGTTCAAGTGGCTTGAAGGATTATGACAGGTTGGGCAACTCAACTGTTTAATCCACACTCTGAGGAGGAGGTCCTGCACGCTGTGTGTGCTTGGCGCAGACTCTCTCCTTAGAGACTGAAGGGAGACCATGGTCTCTCTAGAGAGCAAGCTGAGCCGCCCAAACTAGCCCAATTTGCACCTACTTCCCGGAGGTTCCACAGCCCCCGGGACTTGGTTTCTGGAAACTCCACATTGGGTCCAGGAAAGAAGCCTGATAATGAGGGACTTTGTATAAGCTGTGTCCTCTCAGGAGAGGACAACTAGGAAACAAAACTGCAGGAGTATCTCCACTACACCCTTACCTCCATGCTGAGTACTGGCCCATAGCTGTACTCAAAGATAGCGGAAATATTACCCTTTCCCTTAATCTGGCAGCCCAAGTAAGAGATCTTTACCTATTTTATAAAAAATACGTGCTGTGTGCAAACCCACATGATAATTCTTGTTGTGGAAGGTCCTCATAGTTGATTTGGTCACTTTATGTCATGACTTCTCTTTAATGTTTGTTACTAGCAGTAGCATACACAAGTGGCTATTTGGAGAGAAAGGGTTTTTTTTACCTCCTTTCCACTGGACACCAAAACACACTGTGAAAAAAGAGCTTGAGATTGAGAGTGATGGAAATGTAACCGGAGATGCTCTGAGAGATAAATGAGTGGGAAAGATTTATTGATGAAGCATGTGTAGAACTAAATGTGGAAGTTAAAACAGCAGAAAATGAGGTCCAGAAGAGGAAATTGAGGGAAGAGAAAGCATGTGTCAGGGGAGGAGGAATGGGAGGGGCAGAAATGAAAGGGAAAGCTGTGGCTGGGAGTCTCAGCAACGAGTTACAAGGATTGGGTGACTGAACAAAGCCACTCCACCAAGCACAGGCCACATCCCCAGACCCTCGTACCTTAGTGGGCTATGAAGCTCATACATGGTCCCGGGAGAAACGGAGACCTGTTTCAGATTTTGTGCCATTCTCTCAGGCTGTGCTTGTGAACATTGTAGGTTCAGCTAATATACAATGGAGAGCTTTATAAATGGTCCTTTTGTAGGTTATGTGATTTCATAATTCAGAGTTAGCTGTGAGTCTCACTGTGCAGTGATTTTCAGAAACTAACAGCAAATCCTAACCTTTAACCACAGGCAGGAAAAGACAACAATGTATGCATTAGTCAGGTTTCTATTGCTCTGATAAAACACCATAAACACAAACAAATTAGGGAGCAAAATATTTATTTTATCTAACACTTTCAGATAGTAGTCTATCGCTTGGGGAAGCCAGAGCAGGAACTCAATGGAGGAAACTGGAGGCAGGGACTGAAGCAGAGGCCACTTGCTGGTTCTCCATGGCTTGCTCTGCCTGTTTCCTTATACCATCCAGGACCACCTTCCAAGAATGGCATAGCCCACTGTGGTCTGGGTCCACCAATCATTAGTCCAAAACATGTACACAGAATTGCCTACAGGCCAATCTGGTGTGGGCATTTCATTGTCTCTATTGATGCTCCCTTTTCCCAAATGTCTGTAGCTTGTGTCAAGTTGACAAAAAAAGAAAAAAAGAAAGAAAGAAAAAGAAAACAACAAAAAACTAAGCAGGACAACAAAAATAGAATTTACCACTTTCCTATTTAATTTCATTTTTTTGTTCAAAGCATTTTCATCTCCTTGGGCTTAGTGGTATTGGTAAGAGGAGAGAACTCTTTCTGGAACATAGAGAAGATATGTACCAAGACTTGGCTTAGGGCATATATGGCCCACTATGCTACCAAATGTCTTAAATTATGTTTAGAAAATAACATGGACTTGATGGGCTAACACATATCTATTTGTTTAGAAGTGCATCAGTATTTTGCTTTTCCTCATTGTTGCTTTGACTGTAAATTAATTCAGAAAGGAGGATTAACTTTAATTGCATTTTTGTAATAGTGTAATTGCAGAATTCAGGAAATAGAGGCAGAAATATTGTGTATCAAGACCAGGCTGGGCTACAAAGCATGATCCAGTCTCAAAATCCATAACAGCAAATAGCCGGAACTTAGACTCACTCTTGGGTTTGCATCAGTCAGGTGGCACTTAGCACAGTGGGGATGACCATGAGGACTGCACTTAAATTGTTGAGACCCTGGTGCTGGATTTTCTTTATCCCAAAGATTTCTTATCATTCACTGAATCAACCACAGTACTGCCACTGGTCAGCTGCAGTATTCCCTGGAGGCCCGAGTGAAATCCGACCTTACTTTTGTTCCAGATTCTAGCACTCATCCATCCCATTCCACTCTCACTCAGTTGGATGAAGCAAGCTGAAAGTCAAACCAGTGTGAGGGTTGTAGAGGCAGACTCCATCTACCACAAGAGAATCTGTACAATATGGAGGCCGTGACTTCCCATCTCCACATTGTCCACTCTCATGGCAACATTGCTAATTAGGGGCAAGTTTTAACCTTGTTGTTGCCCTCTGATGATCTCAAAATCTTTCAATCACAAGTTCAGATAGTTTTTACCAAAATCGCCAGGATCTGTTAATATCTATGTCTTCTTTAATTTCACTCTAATATAAAATGAATCTTCATGGATATGACTCTCACTTTAACATTTTTCTAAAGGACCAATTCACTCAATTGAGCACTGATGTTTAATAGTCATCAAAATAAATTTTATCTTAGCATTGTTAAGAAGTGGCCAGAACAAAGTGACTTGCTCTTGCCAATCATGACACTTATTTGGAAACTCATGAAAATAATTACCTCTCAAGTTTTTTTTTTTGTGTGTGTGTGTGAGTATGTATGTATGTGTGTGTGTGTGTGTGTGTGTGAGAGAGAGAGAGAGAGAGAGAGAGAGAGAGAGAGAGAGAGAGAGAGAGAGAGAGAGAGAGAGACTGAATTAGTGCTTAACACTAGATCATTTACTGTTGTTTTACTATAATTACTGGCATTCTTATTGGTGTTACTACTTTTCTTTACTTATTTTGAGGTTAATTTTGACCCAGTGAAATTGATTTCATTAGGATATTTGCAAACACACATCACTATACTTTTCTTTACTCCCATCACCCTCTTTCATCTCCCTTTCTCTTTCTTCTCCCCAAATACACCTCCACCTGTTTTGAGGATAAATAAATTCCCATTACTCTCTTTTTGTTCTCCCTACCTTTCTCTTTAGACTTCTTCATCTTGTATCATAGTATCCTTTCTATTTTAATGTCATATATGAGACCGTGTAAATTTCAATCTAGATTCTACATATTATAGGAAAGAACATGTTCAATATTTTTCTGAGTCTGGGTTACTTTCTTGGCACATCCTTTGTTAATGTCATTTCACTTTTCTTCACAGAGTAAGAAAATTCCATTGAATATATCGATCATGTTTTCTTTCTCCCTTGCATATACCTGATATGCAAGAAATATTCAATATTTATTTGTTGTTTGGATTAATTATCATCTATTATATATAGCATACCCCATAATTTAAGTTTCATGATGAATATGATATCAATGGTACTTTAAAATAATTACTTTGTTCTTTTACATATGGTATTAATTTTTATAAGGTGTTGTGGTTTCTCACATGCACACTTTGAAACTAAGTCTCAGAGAATGAGACTTAAAGAACCAACAATAACTATATGCATAAGCAGATGCCAAGTGCTTCCTGTCAACTCATTGATTTCAATGGAGTGCCTCACAGAGGCTCTGAAGAGCCACAGTATTTTGAGTGATGGTCAAGATTTCAGAGGCAACATGAAGTATGTGAAAAACTTGGAAGAGTCACAGTAGAGAACGGAAAAGATAGGAAAGCAGGAATGAAGGTGTAGAGGTAGGACTAGACCAGAGATCCTGTGGAGATATGACCCTGTAGGTGCAATAGAGGATCAGAGAGGACTACATGCAATAGAGGCATCAGAGGAACAAAAGATAGTCAAGACTGGAGAAATAGACTGAGGTCTTTGTAAAAAGATTGAGTGTGCAGAACTACTTGGCATTTTTGAAAAAGAGAACATCATTAAGAATGCTTTATGTCTGAAGTTCTTATGGGGTATATTGTCTGCCAAAGTGCCTTAATTTCTTTATATATATTGGTATGTGTGTGCATACAAATATGCTTATATGTATTATTTATAATTTTAGGTAAATATAAAATAATATAAATCATTAAGGTGCTGAAGGGAGGAAAGCGAGGTAAAGTTATGTAATTATATTTCAATTAAAGACAGATTTAAAAAAGAAAGGTGTTTGTTTTTGCAAAATTGATTTGATTTTCTGAAGGCAGGATCCAGGCTGGCTCTGTGAGTACATAGAACTCTAGACCTCAAATATGTTTTTCTTCCTCATATGCCTCTCCATTCACACACAGATCACCAGTGCAGCTTTTCCATTCTTAAATCCTACTCTGATCTACTTACTGTTCTAGTTCCCAATTAAATCTATGGTTATTGAACTAGGTGTTTCTGCTAGGTGTGAAATATTATGAAGTTTATGGTAATTAACAATAAGTGTGATGGCTATGAGTTATTAATGGCATTAGAAAGAGCAAGATAATGTCCTCATTACATCTTTATAACAGTGTGGGGGGCTGTGAAAAGGAATATAGCAAGTGCCATAATGGCAGCTCCTGTAGTGGGGAAAGGGAAGGTGTTGGGTAACAGATCAGCCAAGAAGGGAACTACAAGAAGATAGATTAATTAGACTTGGTAACAATTTGGGCTGGTAAAAGTAGAAGTACAAATTACTCACCTACAGAGACTTCCACTCCAATGACACAGCCCTAGAAATGTCAGTGCTGGTTCACAGTACTGCCTGGACTCCACAGAGTTAGGCATGAGCTGCCAGGCTGCCGTCTCTTGATCTTAGTGGGACCAACAATACAGGCAATGGCTCCGTAATTAACAAGAGATTAGATAGTGTTTAAAATCCCAGTTATTGCAACTGTTTTTATACAGGACATGAAAATAAAGTGCATAGGAATGATTCTACGAAATGTTACAAGCACCTCTGGACTTGTGATCCTGAAGTAAGAGGATTGGAAGTGCCAGCCTATCCTGGGGTACACAGTGAGAAAAAGTCCCAATAAAACAAAATACAAAACATGCATGGCAGTTATGATATACTTTAACAAAGGTCTTTAAAGAAATCCAAATCATTTGCTATAGTTAATGAAAGATAATTAAAATGTATATAAAGGAATAAGCTGATAAATGAAAAGCAAACAGAAATATAGAATAGTTTACTTTTAAAACAAAAATGAAAATTGAGGTGTATAACCATTGGATAGAAAATAAAATATGCTAATCCATTGGGGAAAACTTAAAGGACTAAATAGTAATTATCTATGGTGAAGGTCCTAATACTTATGTCTCCAAATTAGTTTGCAAATTTGATACTGTCAAACAAAATAACAAATTTCAGTGGTCATCAATATTTTTATTTAGTTGGACAAGCTTGCAACCATGTATAAATTCTAGTTTCATTCTCTTAATGTGACAAATTCCAGGACCAAAAGCAACTAAGGCTATTTCTGCCAATAAGTTGCAACCTATCATTAAAGTCAAGCAGAAAAGGTATTCAAGGAGAAACCTGAAGATCCTTCTGCTTGGTATTCCAGGCAGCATTTCCTCTAGCCAGAGAACTCACTCAGCCTAAGAAGAACAGTAGAGGCCATGAGGAATTGTCTGACTTGCTCACAGGTCCACGTTTAGCTAACATTTTTATACAATCCAAGACCACTTGCATAGGGAATTTTGCCACCAACAATGAGCTATGTGAAGGGTCAATTTCCTTTCCAGGCATTAATACATGCTAAATAGCTTTGATGGTGAACATGATTCTGACAGTGTTAAGAAAATAAGTAGAGGAAGAAACAGCGTTAGCCTCATGTAGACATTCATGTAGTTACTGCTCTTATTTTGAATACACATGGAAAAAGCAATAGATGTGAAAAGAATATCAGCATGTTTGAAAGCTCAGTGGGAAGAAGCTCAGGCTCCATAGTTACACTATTAATGATGGTTCATAGGAAAACAAACCAAAGTATGGAAATCAATGCTGGTACAGGAATGTTAACAGTGCTTGCAATAAGGCTACTAATTTTAGTTACAAAATTGATGTATGAAAGGCCACCTTAAGTAAAAACACAGATGTCAGAAAATATCTAAGAATTAGATGTGTCAAAATTGTTTAAATCAGCAGAAACTTCTTTTAGAAAATTAAAAAGCAAGTAAAAAAATAATTGTAGTTTGTTTGAGATCATATATGTGTGTGTGTGTGTGTGTGTGTGTGTGTGTGTGTGTGTGTGTGTGTAAAGAAGTAGTATAATTCAAACAAAGAAATCAGGGATCAGTGAAAAATGGAAATGGAAACATAAAATGATTGATTTTTACTTTTCTTTTCTTTTTCTTTTTTTTTTTACAAAAAGTGAAATAGTAACCCATTGAATAGAAAAGTAAGACATGATAATGTAAAAGATGAAAATGATAAAGTGAGCTTTAATTTATTTTTGATGACTGAAAACTTTTAACTACTATGTGGAGGTGTTTCCATATTATTGTGAAACTGATGGCAACTTTGACTTTTCCTCCTGAGGGGGTCTTTCAGGAAATGTGGCTCAGCCAGGGTTTTTGTTTCCTTTTGTTGTAGATGTTTCCTCAGTGTTGACGTGAAGATGCTCTAGCTAGCCTTTCACTAAAGGATACTCTTTAGCAATGTTTCTCTTTCCTTCCTAGTATTGATAATATTCATCCATTTTCTCTCTTATCCTCTTTTTTCCCCTCCTCCCCATTCCTCTTCTCCTTACTCCTCCCTCTCCTCTTTCTTCTCCTCCTCTCCTTATTCTCCATGCCCCTCTCCTCTGCCATCGTACTATGAAGCCAGGCTGGAACTCTTCTCCTGCCTCAGCTTCCAGAATGCATGGATTTCAAGTATGTGTCACCATGTCTGTCTTGGGTCCTAGTCACCTAATGAAAGCACCTGGTGTCCTGTAAGCCCCCCAGGGCTGTATTCAGCTGCATCAAACTAACGTTGATGTGTTGTTTTTTTCAATGTTGCTTACATTACTATTTTTCCTTGAATCATTGACAATTTATGATCATAATATTTAATTTCCACTTACTTGGAATTTAACTTAATCTTAACTCTCTGACATTGACTTGAACTTTTATTTTGTTTTGAATAAAAGAGAGTTTTCAATGAGCTCAATATTGTTAAGTTATCTAGGGCTTCTTAAATGATTCAGGACACAATGAATTATGGTGACTGTTCCATATATACTATATTGATTAATTGATTCTTGTTTTAGTGTCCATTAGATGGTGATGTTATTTATATCTGCACTGTTTTTACTAGTTTTCTTTGTTGCTGAGAGTGATCCATACTTTTTTTATATTACTTTATGTAATCTGAAGCTCTCCTGATAGGTGCACAGGCATTCACCATTGTTATGTGCTTTTGCCATCATTAAACAATGTCATTTTTGCTTCTGATATTATTTTTGTTTGTTTACACTGTCTCTCTCTATATATTTGTGTGTATGTGCATTTATATGTAATTTGTTATCTGCCATTTTATTTTGATTACTTATATTGTATTTCAAGTGAGTTTCTTGTAATAATGTAGCATGATCTCAAGTTGTATTACAGATATGTGTATCAATCCACTAACTTTTGTTTTTGTACATTTAGATAATTTACATTTAGTATATTTATTAAACTATTTAGATTTAAGTATTTTTTCTTCCTGTTTCTTTTACTTGGTTCATTGTTTTTCTCCAAGTTTCTTGTTTCTGTTTTCTTGGGAGTATTTGAACTATACTTAGAATAATATTTCATGTTTTATATTTCTCACTAAATTTCTTAGATTTGATTTAATGAGTGTTACAGATTTTGTAATACACAGGTGCAATTTTTTTTTGGCTCTTTTTTAAGGGGCCTGCCACCTAGTTCCCAAATAAATCACACATGGAGGCTTATTCTTAACTATCAATACCTAGCCTTAGCTTGGCTTAGTTTCTTGCCAGCTTTCCTTCACTTAAATTATCCCATCTACTTTTTGTCTCTGGGCTTTTCCTGTTCTCTTACTTCTGTATTTTACTCTTATTCCCTGGCTTGCTGGTTGTATAGCTGAGTGGCTGGCCCATGATGTCTTCGCCTTCTCTGGCTCCTCAATCTCTCCTCCCAGATTCTCTCTCTCTCTCTCTCTCTCTCTCTCTCTCTCTCTCTCTCTCTATATATATATATATATATATATATATATATATATATGTTTTTGTTTTACACAGGCACAAGGACACAGCTTCACAGAGTTAAACAAATGCAACATAAACAAAAGTAACACATCTTAAAATAATATTCTACTACACAATGCTCATAGTCATATGGATTCAAATGCAATATAAAAATGCAAAGCTTATCAGTCCACAGGCTCTGCTTTGACTTCCATGGTGTTGTATTTGGCTGATTCAGTTGTACTGGCCCTGCAGGTCTATAATTTTTTGTCTCTTGACAGTTTTTGAAACTATCTGCCAAAATTACTTCATATACATTTTCTGGTTCCACTTGTTGTACCTCCAAAGATCCAGTCCCTGGCTCATTTTTATTGTTTATTGATGTAAGATTTATTTATTTTATCTCACATCTGAATGTTTTGCCTTATGTATATTTGTGTACCACATGCATGCCTGGTGTCCTAAGAAGGCAGGAGAGATTTTCAGGTCCCCTGAAACTAGAGCTATGGGTGATGTTTGAAATGAAATGTTTGTCCTCTGAAAGAACTATTAGCATGCTTAACTGCTGAGCCACCACTACCTTGGTTAGTTTTTTTGAAGCTGTTTTTATGCCTGTTGCCAATACTTGATCATTCCTATTGGAATTTTAAGTGCCCCATAACATTCATTTATTTATTGAGCTTATCCACATGTTTTTATTGTTCAATATGCTTTTGTTATAATTTCTGGTTGAAAAGTTTCATTTTTCATTTTGCTCTTCATTTCATTTGAGATTTTGTTGTCATACTTTTCTGTTTATTTCAATATTAGTATGTGCTTACTAAAATATTTTATAGTATATACTTGATATTATATCTCCAAAGTCTGTGCTTGCTCTACATTGTCATGTGCTGACTGTGTTCCCACTAAGTTTTAAGTATTCAAAGTGCCTACAGAAAATTCTGATAGTCAAGTCTTATAGTATGGAACTATAACCCTTATTTCTCTCCTATAGAAAATCTTGACATACTTTTTAAAGCAGATAATCAAATTGGTCATGTTTCATTTGACATTTCCAACCTGGTCTCTGTGGACACTGACTTTAATCCAAGTTCAGTTGTCAAGGCTTTCACAGTACAACTGCGACAGAGTACCTCTCTGCCTATGAGTGACCCATCTTACCATCTCACCATCATAGCCTGCGTGAAATTAGTGGTCTGTGGACATGTATTTCTATCTCAGGATCGTCTAACCTGAGCTTTCAAAATTTATTATCTCATATCACTATGTTTCTCTAAGTTTTATTGTACAATAACTATGTCTCACAATCTTTCAATTTATTTGTTAACCTATTCATAGAAATTAGATTCAATTTACCCCTTTTAATAAATGACTATTACTGAGATTGAATCAACTGTACAATTATTTTTTTAACTGAGTTAGGATCTTAAGAATGTGAAGTATTCCAGTGGGCATGTATAATTTTTTCTTTACTTATTCTCATAGCTACAGTACTTTTAGTGGTAAGCCTTATGTGTATTTTCAACTATATTTCTAATTTTTTATACCTTATGATGCTATTATGTTGTATTTTCTCATGTGGTTTTATATTTTTATTTTTAATATATAACATGATGAAGTTTAAATATGTTTTAAAATTATGTTCATGTATTCCAATTTACCCATTTAGAGTGTATAATTTATTGACTTTTAGTGTTCAAGAACTTTGTAATAATTTCACAATCTCCTATTTATAAATTTCATTAGGAACAAGGGAAATGGTGTAGCGAGTAAATGTTTTTGCTCTCTAAGCACCAAGATATAGGTTTGAATACTGACCACTCACATAAAAACATCGGCATGGTTACACATTCTATAACCCCAGTGTTGTGGGACAGAGTCAGGCATATCCTGATAGCTCTCTTGCCAGCCTGTGTAGTTCAAAATTGTAGCTTCTGGTCCAATGAGAGAGCTAGTCTTAAGGACAAAAGGTAGAGATACCTGATGTCCTGCTATGGCCTCCACCCGTGTGTGTATTTGTGCTCACACTTGCACATCAGCATGTGTGCACCTCTCACTTCCTAACCATCTACACACACACACACACACACACACACACACACACACACACACACACACACACACACACTTCATTTCCAAACAGTGAGTCACCATTTCCTTTTGCTTCATCTCCAGCCATAGGCAGGTGCTACTCTATTTTCTGCCTCTGTTGACACAGTCTGTTCCTGCAATTCCATATGATCCAAAGTGTTTCATATTCATTATTTTATGAAAATATTTTCACACAGCAAATATTTTCAATCCCATCCATATTGTATTATGTATCATTAAGTCATGAGTTTTTTATTGCCAAATAATATTTCATTGTATAACTATGACACAGTTAAAATGTTATTAATTAGTTAACAAGTAGTTTTATTGTTTGTTGTATTGGATGTATTATGAGTATTAAAATAATGATACTATGAATATTTGTGTAAAAGTTATTAGTGAATGCATATTTTTATTTCTTTCAATGCTTTGAGAAAACCATATGTGTATGTAGTTTATTTTGGTCATACCTACCCCTCCTATATTCCTTCATACCTTTACAGGTATGTGTCCCACTCTCAACTCCATTGTGTCCCACTCTCAACTCCATCCACCTACTTCCTTTTTTCCACTTCTCTCTGTGTCCAACTTGTGCTGCCCATATTCGCATAGATGTAGAGTCACCTACTGAATCCTGGAAACCTGTCTATGGACCAGCTACCTCACTCACAAAGAAAAAAATGACTATTCTCCAAGTGCCATTAACTTACAATAAGTCCTTATCTAGAGGCAGCGCATTGTTCTGCCCTCCATTCTGTGCTGAAGTTTTGACTGGCTTTATCTTGTGCAGGTCTTCTACAGGTAACCATTGCATATTTTGAGAAAATGTTACCAGAATCATATATATTTGTGACCGTCAGGTCTTCTTGAGCTGATTTCTTTATCATAAGATGTTCTTTACTGAGTATTATTTCTTGATTTGGGGTCAACTTTGTCAGACTCATTTAGCCTTCTGTGTCTTTATAATTAATTTGGGTCTCTCAAATGGAATACTTAGTAAGCCTTACTTTTATAATTAATTTATACCATTTCTGTCTTATTTAAAGAAATTGGATGATTCTCATTTAGCAAAGTGGTTAATGTGATTTGGTCAACTCTAGAACTTTTTTTATGTTGTATTTATGCCATATTGACTGCTATCCCTGAACATCACAGTTCTAAAGGGTTTGTTTTCCTTTGTACTGAGCATGGTTCAAATTGATTTAAAAAAAGAGTATTCTGGTTAATTTACTTTTTCTAAAACTTTATGTACACACATGTGTATAACAAACCTTGCCTAAACCCATAGCTAAAGATGCTTCTTCTCTGCCTTCAATATAATCTCATTTAATTATAATAATTAATTTATAGTTGAATTTAAGTATAACAATCTAATGCCAATATTATGAACATCTCTCTCTCTCTCTCTCTCTCTCTCTCTCTCTGTGTGTGTGTGTGTGTGTGTGTGTGTGTGTGTGTGTGTGTATGTGTATGTGTGTGACAGAGAGAAAGTAGAGTGGGAGAGAGACAGAGAATACAGTAGAGAAGATTTATATAAAAGTGTAGTGAGCCTTTGTGACTATATTTTATGACATCAAAGTAAGTATCCACAACTTGGTGAAAGAAGTTAAATTTCATGTAGATTATTACTGATTCTATAATTAATTGAAAATATGTAAATGATCATTCCCTGCAATAAGTGCAATGGCCATTCAATGTTGTTAGGTTTCTACTTTTTCCATGCTCTTGGTTTCTTATACATAATCATTATGAGTGACATTCTCTCTTTGAGAATAATTTCTCAACCTGTGTCCTCTATTATCTTAGCAACTTAAAATGAAGGATTTTCAGATTTAGTATGGATGTGAGACTATGCCAAAGAAAATCACAATTAGTAACACATGAGTCTCAAATGAAATAGCCTAAAGAAACTTCCTTCTACTCTGAAGTTCTCTGACTCAGAAAGAGAGCTACCATGAAAAGACCACTAAATTCAGACAATGTGGAATATGTTAAGACAACACTAAGGATGAATCTTGGACAATTTCTCATGAAAGCTAATTTAATCTCAATTGCTTAACATTTTAAAACTTAAAATTCAATGGTTTATTTTCTCCCCCAGGGCTGTGAAAACAAGAACTGGATATGCATGGAAGGATTTGATGTAGTATCGGAGTATCTATTCTGCTTCCCTCATGGTAGGGCTGGTTGGATACTGAAGACACTCTAGGTCTCATTAAATTGCATGAGATGATCCAGGATGTTGATGTAAATCTCTTCTACAGCCCCCTCTGCATATGTCTTTTCAGAAGCTTGACTGAATACAGCTCTCCCCAAGGTAGAGGGTCAGCAGCTTTGTGTTTTTCAGTTCTGTATGACTTGATGGCTCTCAATCTCTGACCCTCCACCCTTTCTGTGCTGATCAATGTCTGCGATCCTAGAGGGTCAAGGCTTCTGCAGACTGCCTGGATTAAGGTCTTGATGTCAGCGCCTGTTATCTGCTGCAGAGCCCCTAATGCCATTAGCAATAAAATGAAAGAGGCTTCCAAACAACCTTCAGATCGATGCTAACGTTATAACTTCCAACAGCTGCTGCTCAGCTTCTTTATTTGTTAAGACCTCCTCCTGTGTAGAACTTTCTTGACTCCAGTTTAATTCCGTCAATTCAACAAAGATGTTTTGAGCAGCTGTTCTGTACACAGGCTTGGGCAACATCTTGGAGAAGTGAAACACATACAGTGTGTGTGTGTGTGTGTGTGTGTGTGTGTGTGTGTGTGTGTAGGGGTGTCTTTTCTCTCAAAGTAGAAAATATCCAGCTAGAAAGACAAACATCACAAAGCATTTACCGGGTTGTGTATGACCAAGATGAGTTCAATAAGGAGACATAAATTTGGAGGCTGATGGTATTCAATGGTGGAACATCTGCTTGGTGTGTGCTGGTTTTGTGGACTGAGTCTCCAAGACTGATGCATTTTAATCTGGCCCAAGAAGGGGTATTCATACTACTAGTAAAAAGCTAATGCTCATCTCTCTCTCTCCTCTCCTCTCCTTTTCTATCTCTATGGAGTGAGGTAGAGGTAGATGGATAGATGGATGGATGGATGGATGGATGGATGGATGAATGGATGGATGGATGGATGGATGGATGGATGGATGGATGGACAGACGGACGGAAAGGCAGATAGACAGACAGACAGAGAGACAGACAGACGAACGGATGGACGGAAGGATGGATGGATGGATGGATGGATAGATAGATAGATAGATAGATAGATAGATAGATAGATAGATAGATAGATAGATATTGAACATAGCATTTTCTTTATTGCCCTGAATACAATCCTTCACTGTGTCACACTGAGGCAGCTCCTAATATACCATCTTACCCTGAAATCTAAGTATTTCCTATAGGAAAACAATTGCCTTGAGCCACAAAACTTGCTTACAATATAAGATGAACCAGCCTACACTATATTTACGGCCCCTCTGCTATCAAGATTCAGTATAGGAATCACGTATATGCCTATCAAGCAACTCTATTTCTATTTGAAGGTGTGAAGACTACAAAGAAAAACATTTAAAATATCTAGTAGTTTTTAAGTTAATTTAGAGAAGAGAAGATAATGTAATGGAAATTGGTTCAGGGAGTTCTGTAACAGAATTGCCTCTTTTAAGGTAAGCAAAATAAACAAAAATAAGTACATAATACGAATTAAATAAAAAAAATTAACCCTCACAAAGGTAGGACTATAGTATTCTCACCATCATTCATGACCTCAGGGGTTAAAACTTTGCATAGTGCTTGTCTACCCTCCTTTTGAGGACAAATCATGATTGATATCATTCAGATTTAACAATTCTGGGGACACTTTGAAGAAAACAAACCATTACTCATCTACTTATATTATCAACAGTCTGGATCACATTCTTATTTTTCCATTTCCATTTCCTTCCCTGTTTTATTTGCAATATTTCATTTCAGACCTGTGTCTCTGGAACATCTTGAGAAGATGAGGTGGGGTTCGTTTCATCAACCATTTCTCTTCCTGCCTGTTTTCTCTGTGCAATTAGCATTTTTCATAGACTAGTTCAATCATCTTATTTCAACCAGCTGTGTTCAGTGTTTGCTTGCTACTCCCATGCACAGTGAACTTTAACTTCTTTGAACTTTTGAAGTCCTTTCCTTCTTTGGCATTTATTTGGTATTTATCAAACACATTCTGGAATTTCTCATATTACACTCTAAAGTTATATTTTATGTGTATGAGAGCTCTTCCATGTTTGATACCCTAGTTTCTCTTAGAAGAACAATGTTGGTGTAAGAACATGTATTCTTTTCTTACTGAAATGTATATTACATTGCTGCAACAAAATCATATAAGAAACTCAGAGAGACAAACATTTTGGTACTGTATTCACTCATTAAACAGAAACTAATTATATATTTTCTGCACATGTTAATCAGAACCAATATTGGAGTGTTCTAGGTAGTATGAAGAAGTTCATATGCCTTACAAAATCCCTGTCCAGCTGATTTGATTTCAATTCTTTGAGTATTAGATTTTGAATGTCAATAAAGATATGTATTTGTTTATTTACTTACGTTTGTTTGCATCTTATTGTTATGGGGCATGTGTACATGCCATGGTATATGAGTGAAAGCCAAGAGTCAACTTGGAAAAATAGGTTCCTTCCACAATGTGGGGTTCAAGGATTTAATTTAGGTCATTAGACTTAGTAGCAAGTGACTATAATCACTGAGCTATGTCACCAGCCTTAAACTTATACATTTTAAACTTATCTCTTGATATACAAATTCCACTTTTGAGCCTCTACTATTCTCTACTTGTATTTATTTCTTAGGTAACATAAACCAGTTTCCTGCCTTTAAAAATCTCCACACTGTTGACCCTCAGATTATATTTAAATATAGCACTCTTTTTTGAGCTCTATGACCTGTTTTCCTTATTTCTTTCTCATTCCATTTATTGTTTGCATGTAGAAGGGCTACATGCTTATCAGTTGTAGGAATTTCCTGATAGAATTTTGGGGGTCGCTTATGTATATCATCTGCAAATAGCTATACTTTGACTTCTTCCTTACCAATTTGTGTCCCCTTGATCTCCTTTAGTTGTCTTATCATAGAATCTAAAAATAGCTCATTTCATTATTATTCTGGAGTGTTTATTCTCTCTCTATATATATCTTAACATCTCTCACATATATTGGAATTTTGCATGTGTGTTGCCACCCTAAAATGGGTGAGAAC